>NC_056730.1:1033051796-1033214296 GCF_019279795.1 Protopterus annectens
CTAGCCTTAAGCAGAATTCTTCCATCACCTACAATGATGCCTCAATACAAACAGAAAATGATTGACTTTAACAATTGGCTTAGTTTCTGGTGTCATTCCAAGGGGATCCAGTATTCGATAGCCTGGGAAGACATGGTCGACAGACCAGGATGCTTTGCCAGAGATAGCCTGCATCTGTCTACATTGGGTTTCAGGCTTCTGGCAAAGGTTCTTTCCTCCACCATAGTGCCTTTTTTAGGCAATGCCAAGAGAGCAAAACTAAAGAAAATTTCATCAAAATGCACATTAAAGATCATGCTGCTAAACACTAGGAGTCTAAACATGAAACTGCACTCATTGCAAGCATTCGTAACCCTGGAAGATGCTGACATTTGTGCATTTATAGAAACCTGGCTCAAAGCTGCAGAGAGCACTCCAGCCATACTGGGTTACTCATCCTATCATACATTCAAACCCCAAACCGTGGGGAGCAAAGCAAAAGGAGGAGGAATCACAATATATGCACACCTGCAGACATGCACACCTCCAGACTGGTCAAACAGTATAACACACAGGAGACACTTCAGGTGCAGTTAACCATTGACAAGACCGCTATTCAAATCATAGCTAGCTACAGGCCCCCAACTTTGACTCAAGATACCCACTCCACCTATCTGGGCTTCTTCAAATCTATCAAGATTCAACTCATTTCCCTGATCCTGAGCGACTTTAACTATCCAACCATAGAGTGGAAGAACTGCTCATGCCAAAACACAAATACCCACAAATTCCATGATTTCATCAATGCAAATGCCTTTTACCAACTGGTCGACACCCCTGCAAGAGGTGATAATATCTTGGATTTGGTATTAACCAACATGAGTAACCACTTCAGCATCCCTACAGTGTCAACATCTCTGGGATGATCCAACTACAAAGTGGTCAGTTTCAAAGCCATCATCTCTCCGACCCCCCTTGCTAGGGTCAAACAAAAAAACTTCTCCAAAGCTGATTACAACCTACTGAGGGAAGGTATAAACAACTTCACAGACCCCTCATCCTCCATAGGAACTGGCACATATATCCAAATCTACATTAAAGTACTATACGAGCATTTATATAGCTGCACGGAATCAGGAATACCAGACAGGACAAAATCCTCCTCTTCAAGGAAGAGTAAACCTGTCTGGTGTACATCTGCAATAAATAACCTCTATAATAAAAGGAAAAAAATTGCTGTCCAGGACCAAGAAGGAGCAGGTGCTTAATTGGAAGCAATCTCTCCTTAGCCTGAATAAGCAAATAAGAGCTCTAGTGAAATCCTTCAAAGCAAAGTTTGAGTCGAAACTGGCCAAATCTACTAAAGGCAGTCATAAGACCTTCTTCACATATGTTTGCAATCTCAAAGGAAGCACTCAGATGTGTTGAGAACTGGTGGTCAAGGACACCACATACACAAACACTGGAGATATAGCCAACCTGCTGGCAGACAGGTTCAGTGAAAATTCACCCCTCTGTCTCCCATCAGTAAATCAGGACATCCTCAGCACCTGCCCCCCTCCCCTTATCTCTAGGGAGCAAGTCATCACTGCCCTCTCAAAGGCAAAAAAAACACAGCCTCCGTGGGACATGATAACATCCCAGGCTGCATCCTACATGAACTCCGGCAGGAACATGCAGCACCATTAGGCACCTTATTCAACCAAAGCCTGAGTACTGGCTTTATCCCAGCCAAGTGGAGGACAGCCACTGTTATCGCTTTGCACAAAGGTGGAGCATCCACAGATGCAGGAAATTATAGACCCATCAGCCTAACTATCCTGATCTGCAATACCATGGAATGGATTATCATGGACCTCATTAACAAGGACATTGGCAACCTCCAAACACTTGATCCCACACAGTTTGGTTTCATCAAGGGGAGGACATGCCTGTTAAATTTGGTCGACTTCTTTGAGACAGTCAACAAAGGCATGGATGAGGAAATGATGGTGCACACCACCTACCTTGACCTGGCCAAAGCCTTCCATACTATTCTCCAGTCAGGTATAACAGATAAACTCTCTCAACTAGGCATCAATCCCTATGTTACCAGATGGGTAGCAAACTAGCTCACTGATAGAACCCACTTAGTCAAAATAGGTGAAGCCACCATAAGCAGTGGACATGTAATGAGCGTTGTACCCCAGGGATTGGTCTTGGAGCCCCTGTTGTTTGGCATATACTTTTCTGAGCAGCAGGCCAAAACCAGTGGGCTATGTCTGACCAAGTTTGCAGATGGCTCCAAGCTGGAGACTGTGATCAATTTCCCTAGTGATGTGGACATCCTCCAAGAGGGTCTCATCCAAACAAATGACTGGTGCCAGAAAGGTGGCATCAAACAGAATGCCAAAAAAGGCATCATCATCATCCCCTTTGGGGAGAGTGACATCCCCACAAATTATCACATTAATAAGAAAGTCCTATGCACACAATCATTCGTGAGTGACTTGGGCACTCAGGTTGATAGCAAACTGACTTTTGACCATCATATTGCATCTGTTGTAAGGAAAGCTTTCTACATGGCCCACCTCATTAGGAAAGGTATCTCATCCAGGAACAAGGAGGTCATAACATCCCTGTATTCTTCCCTTATAGGAACCATTATTGAGTACAATGCCTCTTTCAGCATGTACCTCACAAAGCAGATGCATCAGCTGGAGAGACCACAGAGGCTCCTCTCCAGGAGAATCCAGGGCCTCAAACATCTACAATGCACAGATATGCTAAAAGCCCTGTCCATCTACTCAGTCTCATACAGACTTCTCAGAGGTTACCTCTGTCTGGCATACAAAGCAATCTCAGACCCTGCCTTGATGGGTCTGCTGCATATCCATAAGTCAAGCTCCACTCGAGTAAGCTGCACACACAACCTAAACCTGGTCTGTGACATCAATAGGTCTTGTTGGTGGGACAGATTTATGTCCCAGAGATTCTCCCTTCTGTGGAATAAACTCTCTTGCCATGTCAAGCAGAGCACCGCATTAACTCTTTTTATGCACAAGCTGGATAACTAGATGGGGAACAGAAAATACACCCCTGGAATTACACCTGTGTCCCTGCTGGATAGGGGTATCCAGTGCTGACTTGTCAGAACATGGGGTAAATTCTTGCCTAGGCTTGTAAGGGCATCAGGGCCAATAACCTAGTAACTTCCTATGATCCTATGAGCCTATGTTAATATCTCTATTAAGTTATGTAATCTTGTCTCATTTTACTATTTAGCATTGTATAACTCTTCACTTAAAACATTAGCAATGAATCTGTCTCATCATCAGACCTTGATTATTCAGATTTTTGTTTTTCTGAACTGCAGTCTTATTTCTTAAGAATTTCATATTGTGTATAAAACACTTTAATGCATTCAGTTATAATGACTGATTAACAACAAACATGGTATGCCATAGTAATCCTCAAAATGTAGATATTAACCAAAACAAAGTTGCATTATTATATGACTGAATTTAATGAGAGCAGAAAAATGTGCCATCTATAAGAGGGTCACTCTTTTAGATGACATTACTGATGATGGAAAAAAAAGCATGGAACAAGAAATGATAGCCGTTATACTACACCACTCTTCTGACTTATTTCATATCTCCTCAACAGAATGGAAAGAGGCCATCCTAATATCTGTTTATGTACAGACAAAGGTCTAATTTAATCTTGTTCACTCCAGAATGTTCTGTGAAATATTCATAAACCTGGACCTCATTAACAAAAGAGTTGAATAATAAAACAGTACTTAAGTCATGTGAGCATTATAGTTTATGCTGATGATATAATGTCTAATCCATGCATTATACATGTAATAGTTACTCCAGTATCAGTCATGGATTCTTTCTCTTTTTGTTGTGCAATAATGTCTTAGAAACGGATATACTGAAATAAGAAATGCATATAATGCTATGGCTGGAAAGTAAGATACCTTTTTAAAAGCACAGTAAATTATTGGTCTCACCATCATTCTTGCATTTATTTATTGTAGTTTCTTTAAAGCATATAGAAATGATGAAGAAGAATAAAACCAGTGCTGTCTGGATTCAGGCCACAAGTAAGCAAGGATGTAATCTGACTAGGATTGTATGCAGGAAAAATGTCTCCATTTTAAATAAAAAGAACTCTAAAGGGATAACCTTTTTTATCTTACAGCAGTATATGCATCATATCCTCAATAAAAGTTGTCAAAGTCTGGAAGAAATTATAATAAGTAAGATACTCCCGATACGAATATGTCATGCAGTAAGAAGGAAAAAGGATTTAAAGTAAACCATGGCATGATTGCCTAAATAACTGCGATTGGCAGGAGCCTCCTTGACAGGTTCAGCAGAGATGAAGCTTAAGAATGCCAAAAATATTAAGAGTACTCATAGACATAAAATCACAGGCATTCATCAAGCATGGAGCTTAAGAGGAGTATTCAAGTCTCTTAATCATATATTTCATCATGATGTTGATCATTATTATAAAGAGATATAGAGTGTTTATAGTCATTTAGAAAGAAAAAAAAACTCAATCATGGCAACAGAGCAAAAAGGTAACAAAAGAAAGTCACACGGAACAAAGGATCATTTTTTTTGTTACATAAAGTCACAATGGAGAAACTGTAAAAAGGGGAAGAATTTAAGTATGGTATAGAGAAACTGCAAAAAAGCATTTGATAGCATCCTATATTGATGGATAAAGGAGTGCTTACAGATGTATATGATAAACCCTACATTAATCAATTACATTAGAGTGACCACAAAAAAGTGGCAAATTACTTTGTAGCTAAACCATAATAAAGGATGAATTATTATCACAGGGATAAAAATGCAAATTACAGATTTTATGGAAGCAAAACAGTCAGTATGTAAAATTAACTGGAGTGAGGTGTTCAGTGGAAAAGCTGCAGATGGAATGTGGGAACATTTGAAAGAGAAATTAAGTGCAAAAAGTAAAAAAAATGTTTAACATCAGGATCTAGTCATACAACATCAGGGGCATATATTTCCATAAGAACAAGACATCTGATTAAGGTTAAAGACAAAAATATAAGAAATGGAAGAGAGGTCGAACTACAACTTTGAAAACTGAAATAAACAAGCTGGACAAACAGATTAAGCATAGTATGAGACAGGACCAAGAAAAATTTGAAGGAAATGTATATAAAGATACTGAGCATAATATGACATATTTTTATAGATACATAAGATGTGGAAAAAGTAAAAACACACATTGATGAACTGTGTGCAGATCCTAAAATTTATTCTCAGACACAACAGATTATAGATATATTTACAAAATCTTATGCAAAGCAGTTTGGCTCCACAAAGGGGATGATAAGTTGTCCTAGTGACATCCAGTTAACCCCATATACTTGAATCAAATCAGATTATATAAAAACAGAACTGCGCAAACTGGACCCAAGGAAAGCACAAGGAGGAGACGGAATAAGTAACAATGACCAACACTTCAGCAAGAACTTACACTACCATTATATCTATTATTCATTAGGTCATATAAATATGGTGAGATTCCTCAAGATTGGAGACATGCACTTATTAAACCTGTCTTTAAGGGAAAGAGGAGTAGGACAAACCCAGAATCATATAGACCCTTAAGTCTACTTTCATGCTGTGGAAAAATAATGGAGAAGGTAATACTGGATAAGTTATTGTCAGAACTGGATAGGTTGGGACTTGAAACCATATATCAGTATGCTTATGTTGAAAATAGATGTATTACCACATGTAACATGATGTTCTATAACAATATAATAACAGCTATGAATAAAAAATTGTGCAGTGGTGTAATTTATTTAGACTTAACTTCAGCATTTGACAGGATCATGCACAAAACACCGATCAATAAATTAGTATTAGGAATTGATGTACTTTTGATAAGATGGATAGCTGCATGGCTTACATATAGGACATGGCAAGTATCATACAGCAACTGGACAGATGGATTGCTTGGTTACAGTCAGGATGTCCCACGGGGCTCTGTCCTAGGCCCTTACTTGTTTAGATTGTATTTTTCAGACCTAACTGTTTCATCTGAGGTGTTCTGCAGTCTGTACACAGATGACCTGAAATTGGGTAAACTGATTACAAGTGTTACAGATAAGGCATATCTGTAAAATAACTTGACTAAATTGACCATTTGGGCACAGGAGAACAATATGCTGATAAATACATCAAAAACTAAGCATATGAGATTTGGCGGACAAAAACTGAAAGGTGAATATTTAATACAGCACACAGTGATTGAAACTGTTGACTCATTTAAGGACCTGGGTATATGGGTAGATTCAGCTATGAGTTTTTCTAATCATATCAACCAATTGATTAATGATAGTTATAGAACTATAGGTTGTATAAAAAGATTTATAAAGTCTAGGAAATTAAAAATAATGAAGTCATTGTTTGTTAGTTACATTATGGACAATATGGAAACCCTAAAAGAAGACAAGCATGAGTAAACTGGAAAGAGTACAGTGGAAGTATACCAAAGGCATCCATGGATGTGAAAATCTAAGTTATTATGAAAGACTAAAATATCTGAACTTGTACAATGTCTCCTACAGATATCTAAGAAGAGATCTTATTCAGGTATATAGGGCATTTAGGGACAACTATCTCTGGAAATGTTTGGGGTTATCAAAAAGTACTAGATAATCACCAGGCAACCTGTGTAGAAGATTCTATAGGAATGAGAAGTGTGCTAATTGGTTCTCTGACAGAGTAGCTGATGCATGGAACAGACTACCAAATTACATTAAAGCAAGTACTTGTTTAAATATTTTAATAACAGCCTGGACACTTATTATGGGAACAAGTATTTTTGGTATATTGGCAAACTAGAAAGGCATTGATGCCCATGCTTGAGATATTTGTGTGTATGTATGGATGTATGTAAAGCAACATTTAAACCAGGAAAGCTACAGTATCAAGAAAATATCAGTCTGAGACAGGAATGTGATATAAATGAACTTGAGCCGGAGGGAGTGTATACATATTTGGGAAATGATGAAAGATCAACAATAAAACATGAACAAATGTGAACAAACACAGTAAGGAATATTTTAGAAAACTAAAATTAATACTGAAAACACCCCTGACATCTAGGAGCAAAATCAGTGCTATAAACCAATCTGTTCTTCCTGTTCTACTTACAGTTTTGGGGTGATTGAGTGGCCTTAAAAGATACCGGATCAGTTGGACAGGAAAACAAAAAAAATGCTTCATGCTTATCAAATGGTATCTAAAAATTAGTGTATACCAAGTTTATGTATTCCTCATTCTGAAGGAGGTATTGGCCTCCTCACAACATATTACATGTATAGATGTGGAGTCATAGGACTGCATACATATCTGCTGACTTCAACAGATCCAAGCATAGTGAAAGTTTTAAAACACGAGGAGAACAAATCTAAGATGACTTCCCTGCTTAGTTTAGCAGAAGCATTTTGGTATTGTGTGAATGGAAATTAAACCAGAAATAGACAAAAATCAGGTAGCAACTGAATATGCCCAAAACAAACAAAAGAATATAAGAAGGATCGGGGGAGAAGACTAGAAATGTGGAAAAGACATAAACATAGCTGCAAGTACAGCAAACTCCAGGAACAACCTTATATTGATCAGGATCTGATGCAGGAATGGCTAAAGTGAAGTAAATTTAAACCAAGAGATGAAAGGTTAATACTGTCAGCCCAAGATAGTGGACTACATACATGTTGGTTTACAAAGTACATTGAACATTTGAGAGAAACAGGCAAATGTGAGGTCTGTAAAGCAGAACTGGAAACAGTCACACATCTTGATGATGGGTGTGATACATTAAATGCAGAGGGCCCATGTACTGAAAGGCATAATAATGTGGCAGGACTGTTGCACTGGGAATTTTGCAAACATTATAATATTGAAGTTGCTGATTAGCATTGGAAACATGATCCACAAAGCACTATTGAGAATTATGAAGTTTATATCACATGGTATCAGTCGTTATTAGCAGTTAAAAAATAGATACAAGAAAATCAGATATTGCGGTCCATGAAAAAAGACAGGAGTAGCATTGATCATTGAATTTGCTACATCCAATGATTACAGTGTCTTACATACACACATACACAGAAACATAAAGTCATAAAATACCAGAATTTGCAGGCAAAAATTAGGGCAATGTGGAAGAAGGATAACCAGTCAGGTCTAATAGTAGTAGGATTAATGGATCTTAAAAAAAATGAAGTTGTATTTAAATACGCTACCAATACATGTAACTCTGTATAAATTACAGAAGGAATCAGTTCTGGGTATGTCGCTTGTGCTGCAAAGAGCAGTTTTGGCTAATATCAAAGATTGAAACAATACTAAGTTCATGAACTTTAATAATACTTTTACTTAGAAATTGGGTCCATTCATGTCATGGCATTAGAGTCAAAAAGACTTGGAAAAACTAAACCAAGAAAAAGCATTTGACTTCATCCCACATTCATGGATAAAGGAGTGCTTACAGATGCACTGAATAACATCCTACACTGATCAGTTACATTTCTGTGATTGTGAAACAGTGGCAAACCAGTATGCAATTAAATCATGACAAAGAGCAAATTATTATCCCAGGTATAAAAATTCAGACAGGGATATTCCAGGGTGACTGTTTGTCATTCCTGTTGTTTTCTCATGCCCTTGACACATTAAGTTATTTAACAGATTAGGTCTTGGCTATAATTTGGTTTCAAGAAAACAAACTTCCTTAAAGATTTCTCATATACTTTTGTGGATGACTTAAAATGATATAGTTCATCAGATAAGGAGATGAAAGCACAATTGCAAGTGGTTAAAACTTTCTTAGATGATATAAGAATGATACTTGGTCTTGATTAATGTCCAAAAGCAACATTTAAAGTGAGAAAGTTAAAGTACCAATACAATATCAATCTAGGACAAGAATCTGATATAAAAGAAATTGAGCAGGAAGGAATGCATACATATATGAGAACCGATGAAATATTGACACTAAAACATGGACAAATGTGAATAAAGCCCAGTAAGGAATACTTTGGAAGATTAAATCTAATGTTGAAAACAGCCCTGATACCTAGGGATAAAGTCCAGAATATAAACTACTTTGCTCACCCTCTTTTTACTTATTAAAGATTTTGGTGTGACTGACTAACCCCAAATGGTATTAGATCAGCTGGACAGAAAAGCAAGAAAAATGTTTCATGCTTATCAAAAGATACATAACACAGTGTAGAGCAAGATTATATATCCTTGCTCTGAAGGAGGAATGGACCTCCTCAAAATTGATTACACATATTGATATATAGTCGTGGAACTGCATACTTATCAACTGACACCACCAGATCCAAATATATTGAACATTTTGAAACATGAGACAAGAAGTCTAGGATGACTTTTCTGCTTAGTTTAGCAGAAGCATTGAGGGTTCAAGTGAGAATGGAAATCAAACCAGAAGGAGGCAAAAACCAGGTAGCAACTGAATGTGCCAAAAAACAAACAAAAAAAACAAAAAAACAAAAAAAACAAAAACAAAATAAAGAGTATAAGGAGAAGGCTCGAATGGGAAGGAAACAAATTTGGAAAAGCCATAAATATTGTGGCAAGTACAAAGATCTCCTGGAACAATCCCATGCTGACCAATATTTGACACAGAAATGCTTAAGGGGAGTTGAAACCAAAGGATGAAAGGTTAATCCTGGCAGCTCAGGAGAATGCGCTATGTACATGTTGGGTTACAAAGTCTATTGAACATGTTGGAGAAACAGACAAATGTAGGTTCTGTAAAAATAATTGGAAACAGTTGCTGGGTGTGATACACTATTGCCATACATAAGGCATGTATACTGAAAAGTATAATAATGTGGCAAGACTATTACACTGGGGATTATGCAAACATCACCATACTGAAGTAGCTGAGAAGCATTGGAAATATAAGTCACAAAATATTATAGAGATTTATGAAGTTTATATCACATGGGATCACCCATTGACAACAAATCAAAAATAAATGCAAGAAAACCAGGTGTAGTAATCCAGGCAAAAACACAAAAGTAGCATTGATAATTGAAAATGGTATACCCTTTGATTACAATGTCTTATGTACAGAGAGAGAGAGAGACACAAAGTCATAAGATACAAGGATTTTCAGGCAGAAACAAGAGCAATGTGGAGGAAGGATACCTAGATAGTTACAATAGAAGTAGGAAAAACAGGTATAATAAAAAAAATGAATCACTGTATTGTGACTCCTACAGGCTTTTGAGGGGAGATCTATGCCTGGCATACAGGGCATTGTCAGACCACACTCTGATGAATAAGTCATATAGTAGTTAGGTGAAAAAAAGACAAAAGTTGCATTGATCATTGATATTGCTAAACCCAGCAATTACAGTGTCTTACAAACAAAGATATAAAGTATTAGGACTTGCAAGCAGAAATGATAGGAATTTGGAAGAAATGTATCCAGACAGTGCCAACAGTAGGAGGAGTGACAGGACAAATAAAAATAATTTACAAATGAACCAAAATATGCTACCAATACATGCAACCCCAATATGAACTGAATGATGAAGCAATTCTGCGTACATTGTGGGTGCTGAGAAGAGCAGTCTCTGCTAACATCAAAGAGTGAAACAATACTGATTTCATGAACTTTAATTGCACCCTGACTTAGAAATGGGTTCCATTCCTATTGCAGTTTATAAGAAATCTAAATATTTAAAGAAATTAAATCCAAGAGAAAGGTGTATTCCAGATGACTGGAGAATAAGTATTCTACTGCTAGTGTAAAATAAAATCAGCAGATTCATAATTATGGTTAGTACAGAGGCATCATACTCCTTTCACACTGCATGAAAGTACTGGAGATGGTGGCTTAGAAACAAATATGCAGAGTAGTAGAAAGTTAGATGGGAGACAGATGAACACTTCAGATTCATATCAGGGTGCAGCACAACTGACTTGATGTTTGCAGTCAAACATATAGTTGTGAAGTACCTAGAGATGAGGAAGAAGAAGACCAGTTTGACTTGGAGAAGGCATATGACAAGATCCCAAGCAAGCTGACTTGGACAATCTTATAATGGCTGAATATCCTGGAAATACTGGTATAATTAGTGCAGGCATTGTACAAGGACCCAGTGACACAAATACAGTCAGTATTCTCACTTCCAGAAGGGTTTGTAGCAAGAGTGGGTGTGTATCAGGGTTCAGATTTGATCCCACTAGTGACAGACTACATTAGCAAACAGATTGAAGGGGACAAATCAACAAAGCTACAGTCTCTGTATGGGAACTTCAGAGAATGTTAGGGGGAAGGGAATTCAAAACTAAAGGTACAAGGGATGAAACTGAGTACAGAAAAGGCAGTTGTCATGGCAGCAAATGGAAAAATGGAAAAAATCAGAAGAAGTGAAAATTGAGATAGAAGGGAAAGTAACGGAACACATTAATTGCTTCACATATCTGGAAGGAGTAGCTGAAGAAAAAGGAAATCTGAATGGGTAGGTCAAAGCTATAAAATCAGAGGGACTACAGTCAATTAGCACAGATTGTCAGGGGTAGTGTGCAGCAGAAGAATGCCAATAAAGCTGAAAAGTAAGGTGTACAAAACAATTGTGCGACTGGTACTACTATATGGTACAGAACCTAGAGCAGTGAAGGCAGAACAGTTGAAGTAACTATAGGTGATAAATATGAGGTGCCTGAGATGGGTAGTTGAATGCATACTGTGAGACAGACAAAGAAATTACAATATCGGAACAGAAGACAAAGTATCTTCAATTGCAGAGAAGGTCAAAGAAAGCAGATTATAATCAGTGTTGGCACATGTGCAGGAAAGAAATGAAAATTTGGAGAAGAACATTTGGGAGCAACAAGAAGAAAGCAAGATGTAAAATTGATTAAATCCAGATTTAGTGAAAAAAAATAAATAAATGCACCCTTTGGATAGATAAATAGTAGACAAATCATATTTTCCTTGTGTTGTAAATTATAATAAAAATAGATGAAAAAAATGTTTACAAACATAGTAAAACTGATAATTTAGTTATGATTAATCAATTGTTGAGTCTACAATCTAATGCAGGTAGATGATGCCACATATATTTGGCATACCAAAGTTAAAAGCATAGACACATCTTAAAATGTAACCAAGTATTCTGGTTAGATTAGGAGCCAGGTGCAATAATGTCATCTGGTAGGGAGATTTGCATAGCCAAAGTTCAAAGGCCTGATCTGCCATTTTTTTCAGACACTGGGGTCTTCAGTGAATGTCATCCTTCCAATCAAGGAACTAGATACTTACTGCAAGTAAGCAAAAAAGTATGTAGGAATATAAATGGCTGCCCATAGCAGGATCCTCTGCATAGAAATGTTTGTGTTTTTCCTAAACAGATGTCACTCAATGCATGTACTTTGGGGAAGGTAATCATGGGGCAGGATAAACACTTGGGTAGCAGATAAACAGACTGCCTCTCATAATTGCAAGACTCAGTTCTACAAGACCCAGCTCTTCAAAAATTAAAGTACAATACTGACAAAAACAAGGAGTTCCAAAAACTCACTATTACAGTTTTAAAGAATCTCTGCATTGGACAAAATGTAATGTATCCCCTGACTGTGGGTGCTGTGGCCTTACACTCCTGTTGCTTATATTTACTAATGCATAGATTGCTTTACCTTAGAGATTAAGGAAAACTCCAACACACCTTAGTCCTAAAATTAGTGTAGATGTCCCTACTCACACTACTATTTTTTATCCTCTGAGGAATGCAGTTATGACAGCCATACTTTCAGGAGGCTCAGAAATACAGAAGCTTGACCCATTAGTGCATTGGCTTCAAATAATTTGTTGGCTAACTTAACCTGAAGGAATTGTATAAGGAAAGTATTTACTAGGAAGAACCTTGGAGTTTTAAGGAAGAAGAGGGTACAAAATAAATTAATAAGCAAAAGAACTGGGATAAAACAGGCAATCATTTTTTTTGGTCTTAATATGTTCATTTTGTAAGCATGAGTCTTTTACTTGTCGGACCAACGTAAACCATACTGGGAATGATCACAAAAGCTTTCAACAAAAAAAATTACCATTTTCGCGAAAAATAAAAAAAAATAAAAAAGCATTTTAATAGGAGTTAAGCCCCCTTCACTGCCACACTCTAGCTTTTCTAAATTAACCATCTCTGATATTAGTCAAACCTGGGTACAAAGGGAAACTTCTTCACCCCCACAGTTATATGACATCAATAACAACAAGGTAAATTATACAGCTAAAGAGATATTTATCTAAATATGGTCAGTGAAGGCCAGTTTGATAAAAATCATCTTGATATTGGTCATTTGTTCTGACAAGAATGATAAAACAGGACACATTTTCTATTCTTAACTATTTTGGAAAACATGCTAACTGAAAGAAGCCACTGACAAGGCAGTCCAATGTTATCCTCTGGTACTGATAGTTATCACAACAAAAGAGATGACTGTATTTAAGGCACAGCTAACCTGGTATAATCAAAGCAAAGCATTTTTTTCAGAAGGGCGTAATTACTGTAAACATTTTAGCTGTATAGGTCTGCATGGTTTTAGAAATTACAATATATCCTAATACATATCCTAGTGGCACTAACAAAGTTTGATGGGTAAAAGAAATTATTTTGCTAGCATATTTAAATATCAGAAGTCTATAGTACAAATTTCAATAGGCGAGACCTGTAAATATTTACAACTGCAGTTATTACAAGCATTGCACACTAAAGTTGGAGTACAAAATTCCATGATATGCACAAGAGAAGCTACATGCAAAATGTATGAGGATGTGCAAAATGAACGTAAATGAAACAGTTATATGCAAAGCAGCGTGCATGTATGTAGTGCCCAAATCACAAATTCATGCAAAATAACTGTCAAGCAGATGTTCCTGAGAAAACAGTGCATTGTTTCCAAGTCTTGTCTTTCTCTTTGTGATGGCTGCCACAAGGTTTGTTACTGCAAACTACTTTTTTAAAAAATGTACTAAATCCACTTGGTGGGAACACCATGTGGATTATAATTCATTCTAACCTTCCTGTGCATAATGATATGTATGGGTTAGATGCACTACATACAAGAAAAGGCAAATATAAGCATGTGTGATATTGTGTTATCAACACACTTAATACAGGTACCGAGCATACGCTGTGGGATGAGCACTGTACTGGCACAGGAACATTACAAACAGCCATACAACTACACAGTCTGGTAGCTGATTTCCTACCAGGAAGGAATGTAGTTAATAATGATAATATTTAATGGATTATCCTGTTGTAGCATGTACACCTTCAGAAGGAGTGCTGCCATATCGGTCCAGTGTAAGTGAATTCCCAGTGTGTGCATACTCCCAAGTTTATTATGCTCTATCATGAAATGGTCACATATAGAAATACCAATGCATCAGCTGGCAAAATGGGGATGAACAAATGTTCAGTGGCTTCACTTATGTGACACTGCAAATAAACTTGGTTCAACAAAATGGAAATCACTAACAATGAAAAAATGCCCTAATATGGTGATCATGTTACTTACACATCTGTGGTATGGAAGTGATTCTCAACAACCCAACTTTTCCGGGCCACATCAAACTGGCATTTAGCCTTTCTAGAATGCAAATCTAAAACAGCTCACAAGCATATATGGTATTGTAGGTGGTTGTCAGTTGGTGTCCAATATCTGGCAGCATGCCATTAGCATGAATTGAGTATAGCCTGGCACAACATGCAGACTGTGACCATGCTAGTGCTATTGAACATGGACATACATGCACATATGTTCAATACATTATGTCTGAAACAAAGAGAGACAGAAAAGAAAGAGATAATTAAAGAGAGAGAGAGAGAGAAGAAATGCATGCATCTGCATCTCTGATATTCTAGGCTGCCAGTATCACCAGGGGGCACTTGTATTGAAGCAAGACCATAGTGCTGTCCTTAGCCAGTCCTAATTCAACATTCATGAGTGTTACTTGTAGTTCTGTGGTGTTCTGACATCACATAACTCAAAAATGTTCTTCTAGTTTACTGTGCCAATGTTGCATTTTCTACCTTCTGCTGCTCTTGTACCATATCCCCAGAGCATAACTACACTGCTGTTCAACCACCTAGTCTAACCTAACTACATAGCATTGACTAATATGTGCAATGTCTGTTGTGACAGACATCAGCAATGACTCAGGTAAATCAGTGCTGGAAACATGCACAAAGTCTGCTCCATGACATTTGCTGAGAAGGTGGTGAGCAGCTGCTTGTTGAAATATATAAGGCTGATGCTGCAGAGCTATATAATTTGTATGGTACACTCATGAAGCACATGTATTAATACCATTACCATGGAACACTCATGGAACACATGTGCTCATACCATTACCATTGTACACTCATGGAACATGTATTCATACCATTACCATGGTACACTCATGGAACACATGTTTTCATACCCTTACCATAGTACACTCATGGAGCACATGTATTCATACCATTACCATGGTACACTTATGGAACACATGTATTCATACCATAACCATGGTACACTCATGGAGCATATGTATTCATAACGTTACCATGGTACACTCATGGAACACATGTATTCATAACATGAGGTGATAATGGAAAATATGTGTAGTGATCTACACATGCCAAGAGTACATCCATAAACTGTTGCAGTATCCTGAAGGCAGAAGCCTGTGAGATACCTTACTTACCCCAGTCTATCTCTGAAAGGTCCCTATGGCAAAAGTAGTGAGAGCTATGCCTACCTTAGTGTTCATAGGGTAGGAAACCCATGCATTTATCCAGTTCCCCTATGGGTGTCATACATACTCACTAAGACGCTTATAATGACTCCCTGTCCACCCTGAACTTATCAAGTATTTCCTGATTATCAACGTTATAGTGAGTTATCCTCTGCCTATATCTCTGCCTTCTCAGCTGTTGAGTGACACTGGGCACAAGTGGTTTTGGCTTGGCCAAGACAAGCAACTCACATCTGGAAATAGCAAGGCTAGCAGCACATGGCAAGATTTTTGTGAAGTGCAAATTAAACAGGATTGGTGAGAATCCTCTTTATATAACTTATCTGTGGATGCTGTGGAAAGGCTGGAAAATTCCGCTATGAATCATAAGTAGGGCTGAAAGTGCTTCATTAACATACACTGTTTTACATGATATCATGCATTAGTGTTAGTAGCCTCTTTCAATAACAGCTTAGCTGTGCTTATTCATGGACAGGATGCCTTAAGGTTTCCACATAATGACTATGAATACCACCGAAAGTGTTTCTAATACTGTGACTGGAATAAATATCATGCCTTAGTCAGAGTGCAATTAAAGTTCATGATATTAGTATTCCTGCAATCTTTGACATTTACAAGAGTGCAGTTCTATATATGTGGGTATCAGTAATATATTTAAGTGTGCTAAACATTATTTTTTAATTATTCCTGTTCTTCTTTCTACAATTGGAAATGTCTTGGGTGTCTTTATTCCATATTACTCTAGCTTCTGCTTGCATGTCTTGGTATTTTATGATTTTATGGCTCTTTGAACACAGTGCACTATAATTACTAAGTGTAATAATTTCAGAGATAATGTTACTTTTATCTTTTTCTTCTTTGACTACTACATCAGGTTATTACTTCTGCTTTCTTAATTTTTGGTACCCCCTGATCCTCTGTGATTAGAACTTCTTCATTTTCAATAATTCTTTGGCCTTCATGTTTCTAATATCCCTCCAATATTGACGGCATTATGGTGACTGATTTCCCTAGATTGGAGACATATAAAAAAAATACTAGCACATAAGAACATCTTACACTGATTCTGGTATGGAAATTAAAAGACCTTTACACCTTTATCCTGTCTAACCATTTGGGCAATATTTTAGGTCATATGAAATGAAGCAAAGGATATTGGATAGCCTTACTTACAGCATAATTTATTACCGATGGAGGGAGAAACATACTACTACTACTGATATGATGCTCATAAGTATACTTATGATTGAGAGGCAAAAGTATACTCATGGTACTTGCATGCGATAATAAGAGACATTGTTATTTAGTATTTACAAGCGCGCTGAAAAGATATCAATGCAAGCACGAATTCCATTCTGAATACCTGTTTAAACATGACAAAATAATGTTTTCCCATGTCTTGGTCCAAAACTGAAAGAATTGCATTGCCACTTTAAGGCTGATTCATAGTAAAACACATGTTTATATTATCTTGTATTTGGTTTTGGCACAGACACACAACCTCAACAATGTGAATTAGAGCAAACTTGTGTTTCAATATTTTACTGGTTATAAGAATAAATAAGCTGTGATCAACATTACGAAGATTAGTTGGTCTAGAGGTGAGAGCTCACCAGCCTGAACATAAACCCCTACATCACGAGATGGGTTGCCAATTGGCTCATGGATGGAACCCACATGGTGAGAGTTGCAGGCTCTAGGTCCGACTCTAAATCGGTTACAAGCGGCGTCCCCCTAGGGCTCAGTCCTGGGACCCCTCCTGTTCAGTATATACTTCTCAGATGTACAGGCAAGCACAGGAGGACTATGGCTGAACAAGTATACAGATGACTGCAAACTGGGAGCCATAATTGACTCTCCAGCTGATACAGACATTCTCCAAAAGGGTCTCACTGGGACGGATACCTGGTGTCAAAATCATGGCCTCAAGCTAAATGCCAAAAAGTGCATAGTCATCCCCTTTGGAAAAAAAAAAAAGCACCCATGAACTACCACATATGTGGTAGTCCCCTAAATACAGAAAATGTAATAAAGGATCTGGGGATCCAAGTAGATAGTAATCTCTCCTTTGATAATCATATTGCTAAGGTGGTTAGAAAATCCTTCTATGTGACCCACCTAATTACAAAAGGGTTCACATCTAGAACAAAAGAGGTTATTGTGCCCCTCTACTCATCACTCATCAGACCCATCATAAAGTATAACACCCCATTTGGGATGTACCTTACAAGACACCTGCAACAGCTGGAAAGGCCACAGAAGTACCTCAACAAGAGGATTACTGGCCTCAATCAGATGCCCTATGCAGCCCGACTGAAGAAACTCCAGCTGTACTTGGTTGCATACTGCTTACTCAGAGGTGATCTCTGCCTGACATACAAGGCCATGTCCAACCCAGAATTGATGGCCATGCTCCACCTAAAAAAAAAAAAAAAAATCCTCAAGAGCCACATGCTCTAGGGATCTAAACCTCACCACAACAATAAATAGGACGTGCTGGAGGGATAGATTCATGTCCCAGAGACTCCCCATGCTTTGTAACAGGATTCCAGTCTACATTAGGCAGAGCCCCTCACTAACACTCTTCAAGAGAAACCTTGACGAGTGGATGGGAAACAGAAAATTTACCCCGGGGATCACTGCAGTGGCTCTGCTGGACTGAGGCACAGGGAACTAATGGCGCTGCTGGACAGAGGCACAGGGAAGTAATCTAAGGGAGCAGCGAAAGCCAACACATTCTGGCTAGGCTTTTAGATGCCCTCGGACAGATAGCCTAGTACTTACCAATGAACCTATGATAACATATGGCTTTGTTTTATTTAAAGAAGAATGTTGAAATGCTTTACAAAATAATCTGTTTATTAATATTTCATGAAATTATGCCATAATTAGGGAATTATTTCATTATGTAAGAGTAGTCCATCTGATCCTTGATTCTTATTTGACTTAAGGGCTCTGATAATATATTTAATTTTTATCACATCTGTTACTGTGTTTATATGAGATTCATTTAACAAAGGAAGATTATGGTTCCTCAAGGAAAATTTAATACCATTAAGGTATGGATGCATGCTAATTTATTTGATACAACAACTCAGGATTCAATGTGAGCATATATGTTAACAACTGAAGAGATTTATTTGTATTGTGATTGTATATGCCTTCTATATCATTCTATATAATTCTTTTGAGACTAGTGTTTTAGTCTAGTAAGTATATTTTTAATAGACTTCAAGACACATGGAATTTAATTTGCTTAACACAAAGATGAACTTTACATCAGAGAATACTTGAATGTCATTACTGAGAGTGGTTTATGACATCTTTGTATGGGCTGCTTTTAGTCAGAAATCTAAAATTGGAACTAGTGGCAATGCACTTTAAGCTAAAGATATACTATGCCCTTACACCTTCTTACCTTTAAGCCCAACATAGAATGGAACAGAATTTCAGGCTCTATACAAGCAGATAATTACAGCTGAGCTCTGTCTCTAGCAGGCAGAACCAGCAGCCGAACTGCAGTAGCTCTTTTAAAGAGTTCCATTGCAGGTTAAATATACATAGAAAGGCATTGCATTTTAAGTGCAATGATCTGTTCTCTATCTCATTGTACAATTATTTGTTGTCTACTTTAAAAAAAAGAAAGATTCACAAACTTTTTATTAAGTGTACAGTCACGTAACTTTACTTTATCCTTTGCACTGGATGGATGGTACTAGTGTAATCATATACTTTAATGGATGGTCCCACACATGTATTGTTGTGCATCCATGATACCTGGTGTATACCACCCCATGCCATCCATATGTTGACATCACTGAGAACAAATTTCAATACATTTTCAATTATATTATATAGGGAAAATAATGCTTTACAAAGGATTTAAATTTAACCATAAACCTGTATAACAGGTGTGATTGGGAGGACAATGCAGTATGTCACTGGAGGCAGCACATGCCATGTGTATAATGTAATGCAAAATGCCTATGGAACACTTTAACATACTTAACTGATTTAACTGATTTAAATTAATAGTCTGTTTATTTGAAGCTCCCAGACAGGATTTTCTGTTGCTTTAGTTTGATGTCAGAAAATGTCTTAACTAATTCAACACTCATATAGATCAAAGATGGGGGTGGAGGGGTCCCAACATGCTATTCACTGCCCAAATGAGGCATTATCATCATGTGACCTGGTCAGGATCATCACTCATCAGACTTTGCAATAGTGTACAAATTTGAGAAGCAAAGTTTTTATTTTCTCCTCTAAACTGTAATGTAACACTTTCTTGCCATAGTAAATGCAGCAATTTACTATCTTATGCATTTTCTTTCACATATTATATTTAAAAAAAGTAACATTTTATCAGTGTGTTACAATTCTCTTCATACATATCCATTTTCCACACATACAGTCAATATATTTGCACAGTCTTATTATTTACTGTATAAAATGACATTAAAGTCCCCATTATCCAAAACTCAAGCAACCAGCACTCCCAAGCAAGTGACAATTTTGATTGGCTCATATACCGACATACAAGCCAATCAAAATTCCCAAAGTGGAGCCACTTCTACAAAATGTGGAATAGCTCGCTGTTCCACATTGAGTAGAAGTGGCTCCACTTTGCGATTTTTGATTGGCTCATATGCTGCCATATGAGCTATTCAATAATGGCAAAGCAGAGACTCTTCTGTTCAATGTAGAACAGCCCGCTGTTCCACATTGAACAGAAGAGCTCCACTTTGTGATTCTTGATTGGCTCGTATGCCAGTATATGAGCCCATCAAAAATCTCAAAGCAGCTCTCAAACAACCAGAAACTACACTTAAATGCATCTATCAATCCCCATGGGTGCTGGTTAAGTGAGAGTTTACTGTACTGGACAATTTTGTTTTGCTGTTTCATTGTCATTGACCATTATTTCAACAAGTAAAATGTTTACAACTTAAAGTGTAGAAAAATAGGATGGTAGAAAAGGCATGCAAAAAAGGAATTCATGCCATTCTTAACCTTTATTTGCTGATCAACAAATACAGTCAAGGACAATTTATTTTCATCATATCACATACAAGTTTATCTTAACATCTTAACTATTTCAGTTCCAATTATGACATTTAAAAACAGCTTCTGAGAACATCAAAAGGCCAGATTCATTAACGACTACATATATACTAAGTGTATAGAATCTGTATTAAAGAACATCCTTACCATATTTTTTTGTGCTTTCTAGTCACTCAGAACAATTATACTAAATGAACACATAGTCTACACTTTGTGGTAACCTTTACGAATCCCCCTTGATATTTAAGGCTGCAAAAAAATCAGAAGGAAAACTAAAATTAGGAGGAAGGACATATACTTGTGTTGTCTGTTCACATAGAACAGTGTACACTTAATGCAGGTGTTAATGAGTCTGGCCCAAAGTCTTCCTTTTTATAGTGGTGGGGTTTGAACCTCCAAGCATCATAACAGTGTCATGAAAAAGAGATGTAATGTGCTGAGCCATTTTTCAAGCTATGCTAATGGCCATATGGAGAATTAACAATCTACATTTGCACTCTCATAATAATTCCAGTATGGACTGCCATAATATATGCTGTATTGCTATATACAGGACTTCACTGTTATTTCAGTTGTTATCTGTTATGATTGAATCATAGGCATGTTATACACAATTAACCTGTACACACACCAGTACTCTCTCAGGTGTTCCAGTCACTCACTATGCATTTCTCAGTTCCTTTCAATCTGTTCAGGAGCTGCACAAATAGACATAGTGCATTAAATATCTCATGGTGCCATGCTTTGGCAGGGTATAAGAATGGGTGAATTATGTCATGCTTACAGTACAGAGTCAGTGGATGGTCTTGAACCTCTTGCTTCCATTAGGCAAGGAGTTCAGGCTTTCTACAACTTATATAATTAGAGTTCTGTTGGCATTGTTCTCAGCTGTGGGAAGCCAATAGCATGGAAGACAGCCTGGCCATGGTTTTACAGGCATCATTCTTGTACTGAGATCTAGTATAGCCCCCATCCCCAACAGGCGCTATGAGTGGTAATACTTATGGAAGAGACAGAAAAAGATTTTGCTCTCCTCCTCACACCACATTTATGCTCCATACTTCTCAACTGTCCAGATTTTCACATAATATCCTGATTTTTGGCTCATATTTTTGGTTTGTTCCCCATAAAATTTGTGATTTTTTGGCAAGTCACTGCGATGATCTGTGGATTGAAGTCACTAAATAATGATATACATTTGAGTTTAGACTTCAGGTCCTTCAGAAAATGTATATTAAAACAATTCTGTTACTCTAACAACTTTCTAAGTTTACAAGAGCAATATTTAAAAAATGTCCCTATTTTTGGGCCTTTGTTCCTCCCACGTTTTTCAGGCTTTATCCAGATTTCTTGCACTAAGAGGTTGAGAGGTATGTTATGCTGTAAAAAGAGCACTATCTTCCCCTTCACCAGCCATAGGTCTCTCCTTCCAAGATGTCAGGAAAAATGATGTGCAAAGTAAATCCCGTGGTTCAAAACCTTCAAGCAATGATAGAACTGGGGAGACTCACATTTCAAGATGGATGGCAATATAAATGTAATGAATGTACTGTGCTGTTTTGGACTTAGTGACACTTTAAGGTGTGAAACCCGGCAGTCATCTTTCCATTTGTTTGTTGTTGAGAATACATGATCAACAGCTGTTCCAGACTAACATGGTTAATCATGGAATATTCAATGCATTTACTTGACAGCTGTAATGTCCAGAGAATGCATACATTGCAAGCTTGAAAAAAACAATTGAGTTTGCATGGTCATCATGGTCACTGTTCACAATGCCAAAACTTGCACATTAAGGGATTCAAACATCTGACTGCTTTTTTCTTACTTTCTTGCCCTGTCTGCTGCTTACACATGCCACATGGCAACTTTTATCAATCCTGACAGGCAGTAGACATTTATAATTTTTTTTTTAGAAAAATGCACTCTGGAAGATGTTCAACACACTTAATTTATTGGGGGATACAAACTTTTAACATTACTTAGTTTAAAACTATACCTCACAAGAGCATTACAAGGTTCCACAGATGTTGATGCAGTTAAATTGCTTCTGTCAGCCTATGATTATATCATTACTGCTTTCTGTCTATTGCTGCTTGAGTTTAAGCTCAGGTGTGTTATGGTCAACAAATCATTAGTGTGGCCAAAAGATTTCTCTTCAGTTTCTTCCTTTACATTTTAGCTATCATCTATCCATACCCATCTATGTCAGTCATTGTTGCTCTATGACAAGAGTCATGCACCATTTGAACTAAACAAATCTTTTATTATGAATAAAACAACAAAGACCAGGCCACCAAATTTATTAAAACAAGACAATAAAGCACTCTAGTGCCTCAGCTCAAAAAAAGCCTTCAAGTTATAAAAACACACAAAATGACACAGCTTATATAGAACTAAAACATCCATCCCTAAGTATATCACCAATTCATTAATTAAAATGTTAAACAAAAAGTTTCCCATTACATTCTACATTTAGATCAGCAGGAGTCAGCATTGCAAACTTTAAAATAAACAAAGCTTCCTTATATATAGTAATTTATTTTTAATATCTAAACAACTTGCTTGCTTGCATCTTTTTTTCTAAAATCGTACCTTTGAGACCCGCTGGATCAATAGCATGGTAAAGTTTAAACTGCATAGCAAGAAGACTTTCAAGTTTACCATTTTTAATATCCCTAACATGTTTTTAATTTGAAAACCCTCTTGCTTTCCCCAATATAAAACATTCTGCAAGGACATTCCAATGCATAGACAATACCTTCTGTATAACAACAATATCTACCAATAGGTACAAAAAGAACTTCATTAATTTAATCAAATGACCTCACAATATATCTGCAACTCATACAATTATTACATGGGAAAGTTCCAACATTCTCAGGCTGAATGACTAAATTACCCATGGGCATTTTAAAGTTACTATGAACTATTACATCTTTAATGTTTATCCCCTTTTATAGAAGAACACAGGGGTATTTCCTAACACATCTACAAACTCTTTAAATTTTAATAGGAACACATAGTAATATTTTATAATATCTTTCACCTGTTCACTTAAAATATTATAAGTAGTAACTAAAAAAACTTTTTTACTATTCTTAGTCACCTTCCCATTACACCTATCTACATACTTTTATCAAACTTAAACTCTGCACCACAACAATTATTCTTAATTCGGTACAACGCTTCTTCTACAAGCTGTTTATCATAACCCCTCTTTAAGAACATCATAGCAGCTTTATCCAATTCACACTGTAGTTCACTTTGATCACTACACAACCTCAAAATTCACAGGTGCTCACCACAGGCAAGGGCCTTAATGGTGTGTGGTGGGTGACAACTTTTACCATTTAAAAAATGGCTCACATTATCAAACTTCCTATTAACCCTTGTTTTAACTTGTTCATCATTCAAACCTTGCAAAAATATCTAAAAAAAGACACTTTTCCCATATTGCTAACCATCAAATGTTATTCCAAACCTATTATTATATAAATCTTCAATTAACTGCTTGAGCCTTTCAAGACCACCTTGACACAGAAAAAAAAAAAACAAATCATCTATAAAGCTATAATATTTTAAAATACATTTCTGGAAAAATTCATGACTATAAAGGTATTCCATCTGAAACATACCCATAAAAAATTTGCATACATGGGGGTAAAAGAAGCCCCCATAGCAGTTACTTGCACTTTGAACTCAAAATATTTATGTGTCAAACTAAAATAAACTAAATCTATACCATACTATGATAGTAGACTATCACCTAGAAACAGGTTCAGAACTGCTATACCAAATTGATGTTGTATGCTAGTATATAAACTTCTGACATCAACAGTGACTCAGTAAATGTCACTGCTCCATGAATGTCAGATATTTTATTAAGAAAAGCAAATGAATCCTTAATATATGAAAATAATTTTAATTTTATAACTGCATTCAATAAATATCTATGCAACAGCAAACCAATATACTGTAGAAGGTACTTACAAGCCAAAACTATAGGCCTGCCAGGTTGATCATACATGCTATTATGAATCTTGGGAAGGCAATAAAAGTAAGCCATCCTACATTCCTTAATACAAAACTTTTTTTCCACACTCCTGGAAAAAATAACCTAATCTAAGACCTTTATTAAGTAGGTCTTGAAATTCACGCACTCATATTTATTGGGATGGTACAGTGGTGTAGTGGTAGCATTGTTGCCTTACAGCCAGAAACTCTCCAGTTTGATTCTTGGCTGGGGTGCCTTCTGTGGGAGTCTACATGTCTTCCCTGTGTTTGTGTGGGTTTCCTCCCATATTGCAAACACATGCATCTGGAATATTTCTCCCAGGCCTCTACTGAAAGTTGGTGTCATTCCAAGTTGGACTTTCCCAGTTAACAAATGTTAAATTAAATTCAGTTTCATTGACTATTTGATATACTTGTTTATCATTTAAGAGCTCATAACACATTTTCAAATACTGAAAACAGTGCATAGCTACAATTGTATTGCCTTTGTCTGATGGTTTAATAACAATCTCCCTTTGGTTATTAAGATCTCAGACAGAATGACTAAATTATCCATGGGCATTTTAAATTTACCATGAACTATTAAATCTTTAATGTTACATCCCCTTTTATAGGAGACCATAGTAGTATTTCTTAACACCTCTACAAACTCCTTAAATTTTAATAGGAAGTCCCAGTAATATTTTATAATATCCTTCACCTGTTCAGTTAAAAAGTTTTTTATTATACTCTGATAGTCATTTGTGTGTGTGCCTTATGCTTATGACAATTTGCCAACATGTTAAAAGTCAATAAGCAGAGCATTATCTATACCTGCCACATATCCTTCACAGGACAGCTGTCAATAACAAGCATTTCATTTTTATCACAGAGGTGGAAATTAGTATAAATTAAATGCACATGATAGGATTCAAACCTATGAGTAGCTCAGTTACTGTTTATCAAAAAGGGCATTGCACAGGTGTGCCATTGAAGCTTTTATACACAATGTGTAGATGCTCATTATAATGTGCTATAGTTAGAAAATGGAAACAATAACGTACAAGAGTATCCCAACCTCAGTAGATTAGTACTATGACTGCAGTGCAATGAAATGGAAGTTTCACATCAATAATACACTGAGCCATGGAGTCTGTTACAGAGAACATAACCACCATACATTATTTTTGTTTTGTTTATCATGTTAGTTTTGGCATATAATGATGCTAAGCTGTGGAGCTGAATGACAGCTAAGTCTTAGCACATACGTAGGAATTTTCTTCATTTTTGCCATAGAATGAGACTTATCATTGGTATCTGTTCATTAGTGACTGGTTATGCCTCATTCATCATAAGTATATATATCTATATCTACATATCTATAGCTCTCTATATATTTATATATATATATATATATATATATATATATATATATATATATATATATATATATACACACACACATATATATATATATATATATATATATATATATATATATATATGTGTATGTATGTGTGTGTGTGTATATATATATGTGTGTGTGTGTGTGTGTGTGTGTGTGTGTGTATGTATATATATATATATATATATATATATATATATATATGTGTGTGTGTGTGTGTGTGTGTGTGTGTGTGTGTATGTATATATATATATATATATATATATATATATATATATATATATATATATATATATATATATATATATCCACAGAATGCTCCAGCACTCAAATAAACAGACCTCAGGGCTAAATAACCACAGAATACCAGAAAGTAGCATGCAAAGAGGTTTAATGGCAGACAGGTTCAGCCACTTCTTTCACAAACCAGGTTTCGCCGCATAGCATCATCAGTTGATTTATAATTGTTTTCTACCCACATGTGCGTTGTATTTATGTATTTTTTCACCAAATTAAATATAGGAGTTGGAGAAGACAGAGATGCCAAGGGGAAGGCAGGATGGTTGAACAAATGGTGGACTGGCATACCAAAATCATTGAAGTCATTACTAATATGCTTCCATTGCCACTATAATGTGTGGAGCATGGCAAATCTCAATCCATGTGTTTCCTACTGAGATTATATGCTCAATACCAACTGCTAGCATGGTCATTGTTGATAACCTGTGATTAACAGACTGTAAAACACCCATGTTATATGATTATTGAACAAATGGTTAACATGTTAATCACTCTACTGACACATTATTTACACATACAACTCAGGGAGTCTCAAATAGTACTTAAATGTGATGTGCTAACTTTTCTACAAAGTTAGTTTGCTGTATCAATAGTATCTAGTCATGTTTATCATGGCTAAAATGTAAAACTTATTTGTAGCCCTGCAATGTGAGACATACTTTTTCAATGTGTAGACTTTAGGAGCATGGCTTTTTTTTCAAAGTGTAGACTTTAGGAGCATGGCTTTTAAAGATCTAGCATGTGCAACAGTAATCCTAATGAGGTGAACCTGGATGGTATTAGCCTGACTGTAACATACAATCTTCTATCTGGTCTTCTCTCCTGACACTTAGCTATGTGCATGCTTTATGAAGAGCTCAAAATGATGTTTACATGGCTTGCTCATCCCACAACTTGAGTGGTTCATAACATTAATGAGATGGAAACTAATTAGCATACATACCATATCCAGAAGGTGAGTCCACACAATATCAGCATGACATAGGCCAATCCTATGTATGGGTACAGTCTGTGATGTTTACTATGCGTCATGACTCATGTATATCTCCTTAGTTGTAGTTATGTCACATAGGTTTATCCTCCACATGTGCAAATTATAAGAGTGATCTATCTCTATAACATTGTGACTTGGACTGACTCTGTCTGGTGAATAGAGTGGCCAACCTATGTATGGTAAACACAGTTTGGTGCTTTTGTGTGCATCAGTTTTACTGTCTGCATCTCCCCAATCTTATTTTTTTAAGAAAGTTACATTAATATTTACTGAATGTCCCTGGTGGCTAGTGTTACCCCTCCATACAGCTTAGGTGTTTTAATTTTCATTTTAAATGGCTTAGGATGATTTATTTATTATTTATTTTACATTTGTTGACCGGGTTAGTCCAACTGAGCATTTGGCTCATTTTCAGTGGAGACCTGGAGAGAAAATCTCCACATTGAGTTTATAAATTTTGCATACAACAATTCAGAATTCCTACTTGCAACTAGCCAACAGATATAAGATAACATTTAGAAGGAATCATACAGAGAATCACACAGATCAAATATCCTCAAGGAATAATATGTTTTCATAATTTCTGTTGGGTTATTTTACATACAACAGTTAAGGATTCATTCTTGCAACTAAAACAGACATTTATAAGATAACATTTACAATAAATCATCTAGAGAAAGCACTCAGGTCCAATGTCATCAAGGAATAACGTGTTCATAATTCCTGTTGGGATTATATACCGTAATTAGTACAAAAGCAATAGCAAGGGGATAGGTGCTTATACAGTGGGACAGAGGGGTAGAAGTTAATTATGATAGACAGTGGAGGGATAGGTGTTTATACAGTGGGACAGAGGGGTAGAAGTTAATTATGATAGACAGGGGAGGGATAGGTGCTTATACAGTGGGACAGAGGGGTAGAAGTTAATTATGATAGTCAGGGGAGGGATAGGTGCTTATACAGTGGGACAGAGGGGTAGAAGTTAATTATGATAGTCAGGGGAGGGATAGGTGCTTATACAGTGGGACAGAGGGGTAGAAGTTAATTATGATAGCCAGGGGAGGGATAGGTGCTTATACAGTGGGACAGAGGGGTAGAAGTTAATTATGATAGACAGGGGAGGGATAGGTGCTTATACAGTGGGACAGAGGGGTAGAAGTTAATTATGATAGACAGGGGAGGGATAGGTGCTTATACAGTGGGACAGAGGGGTAGAAGTTAATTATGATAGACAGGGGAGGGATAGGTGCTTATACAGTGGGACAGAGGGGTAGAAGTTAATTATGATAGTCAGGGGAGGGATAGGTGCTTATACAGTGGGACAGAGGGGTAGAAGTTAATTATGATAGACAAAGGAGGAGAGGAAAAAGAGGGAGAAGGAATAGAAGGGAAGCATATAGAGGGAGAAAACGGTCAATGTAGGAAAGAGAGAGGGCTGATAGAGGGGGAGGTATTAGAAATAGGGGGTAGGGCAGTTTCAGGGAGGATAACTACAGTGGGTAGTTTCAGGGAGGATAACTACAGTGACAGGACCATTTGTTTGTTAGGTATCTTCGAGTGGCTAGCTTGAAATGCTTGGTATGGTCAAGGGACCTCATTTCTTGGGGGAGTTGGTTCCAAGTTGCGGCAGGTATAGAGTAAACATCCTGTTTTGGTTTTTGGCTTATAAATCTGAAGCAGGTCTTGGTCAGAGCTATGTAGTGTCTTGGTTGGGAATATTTAGATATAATAGGTTGATGTGTAGGACAAAATGATGGTAGATATAGGCTAGAGTGGATAATTTGTAGTCGATGATGTAGGAGCAAGTGAGGGAATTCAAGCCAGTCCAATTGTTTAAGGGATAAGCAATGGTGAGATTTATAGGTTTGGTTTGCAGTGAATCTGGCCACCTTATTATAGGTTGTTTCCAGTTTTATACTGAGTGTGGTGTTGAGGTTTGTGAATAATTGACAGCTATATAGGGTGGGAAGAAGAAATGCTTGGGAGAGAGTTATTCTGGTTGTGTTGGTTAAGTGTCTCTTGTTTTGATAAAGGAGTCCAAGTTTCTGGTGAGTCTTTTTGATTGCATTAGTGACTTGGAGATCAAATTTTAGCTGGTCATCTATTATGACTCCAAGCAGTTTAGTACTGGGTTCAGCAGTAATGGTAGTTTTATTGCTTGATAGGATGAAAAAAGTAGTTTTGAGATCGGTAAGGTTTTTGGGGAGGAAGAGTAGACATTTAGTTTTCTTAAGGTTGAGAATTAGTTTGTTAACACAAAGCCATGTCTCAATGGTATTGAGGGATGCTTGGGTAGTAGAGTGGAGATCAGTTGGGTTGTCTGCAATGGTGATGACAGTAGAATTGTCTGTATATTATACAAGTGTAGAGTGGGGACAAGAGGTGTAAAGTAGGTTAGTGAAAATATTAAAGAGCAGTGGCCCAAGTATGGATCCTTAGGGGACTCTCATTGGGACAATGGGGAGGGGATAGTGCATATTGCCATATTACAGCTAGCTGGTGGTTTTAGAGATAGCTAGAAAACCAGGATATGGTGGGATGAAAGAATTTTAACTGGGAGAGTTTATCCAAGAGGAGGGGATGGTATACAGTGTCAAAGGTTTTGGAGAGGTCGAGGAACAGACGTGAGACTAGTTTATTATTTTCACGGGCCAGTGATACAGTATTAACCATGTTGTGTGTGTGTGTTAGAAGGTTCTCTTGTAGAAGGTATTGCATTATCTGCTTGTGAATGCATTTCTCTAGAATCTTAGAGAGGGGAGACAGAAAGGCAATTGGCCTGAAGTTTGATATATCAGAATTTCCACCTTTGTGTATAGGTAATGTGAAGAATATTTTACATATTGCTGGGGCATATGATTCTGAGATGGATCGGTTAATCAGGATGGAAACAGGATAGGCTAGGGGTTCAGCTGCAATCTGTAGGAAATAGGAAGGTAGATTGTCAGCTGAGGGGGAGCAATGTTTGAGTTTAGAAAGTAGGGATTTAATATAGTTAGCTGAGACAGATTTCAGGGAAAAGGAGTTAGAAGGTTGGGGAGGGATGTAGGGATTGTGAAGTTATTAGTGTTTTTCCTAGTGGGAAGAACATTTATAATAGTAGTTATTGAGTCAATAAAGTGGTTGTTAAATGTAGTGGCAGTTTTTTCTGCAGTTTTATTTGGGCATGGGTTAGGAGGGGAAGGGTTTCCTGGATGTAGTATATGGTTGATCGTGTTCTAGAATTTTTTGGGGGTCAGATTTTAGGTTTGTGGGAGGCTTTGCATAGAAGTTAGCCTTGTCTTTGTTGATAATTTTCTTTATTTGATTCCTAAGTTCTTTATAGGTCTGTAGGAGAGAAGGGGCCTTAGTTTTAGTCCATAATTTCCATATCCTATTGCGATTTTTCATCATGGTATGAGTAGATTTTTTCAGCCAAGGAGCGTGATATTTCATGTCCCTGTTGTCTAGTGCTCCACTTCCCCCCCATACATCCTTTGTGGTGCAAAACTGTTATCCTATTAAATTTTTAAGTGTCTTTTGGGTGATCATTAAAGTCCCCTCTTGGCTAGTGCTTCCCATATTGCTGGATTTGCTCTTTAGTATAGGAAAATTCAAAGGTGTGACATCCCCCTGTTCAAGCGCAGACATGCATGCACTCACACACACACACACACACACACACACACACACACACACACACACACACACACACACACACACACACACACACACACACACACACACACACACACACACACACACACACACACACACACACACACACACACGTGCAATTACATGCACATACACACACATGCACACACACACATGCATGCACACACACACACACACACACACACACAAACACACACACACACATGGACACAGTCACCTTTTCATTTTTATACACATAAACATGCAGAAACCTGTCCTACCTATCCCCTAACTAGCTCCTTTTTCTAGGCAGACACACAGGTGCTCACACACACAAACATAAATGGTCTCGTGAGATCACTCGTATCTCTGCACAGAATCATACATATGTATTGATATCTTCTACAACTGACTTTCACATATTTGCAGAAGTCTGCAAGTACTTTGCATAAAATTAATGAAGAATGGATAGGAAGTGAATACTACCAATTTGAAATAAAGTGAAATTTTAATGACAGTAGTAGTAAAACCGTAGGGTGAACTTGAGTTCCCATGAATCAGAGACCCCAGGTTTAATCCCTCTCAGCCATAAGCCTACCACTTCATGTGAGGGAACACTTTACCACAGAAGATAAAATACTCATTTGTGATTTGTCCCAACTTTAATAATTTTATTGATTTCTTCATCAGTCTTAACCCTATCATTAAATAATTTCCCTATTTACATGCACACACACACACACACACACACACACACACACACACACACACACACACACACACACACACACACACACACACACACACACACACACACATTACTTCCTGCACCATTCGGACTTAAAAGTCTAACAGCTTAAAGAGAAAACAATAAATAAAGAACTGGATTGCTTTATTTGCTTTATTATAATGTCATCATTTCATTTATGAGAGAATAGTCCACTCATTCAAGTTTTTCAAAACCACAGATGCCCACATATTAAACAGCCAAAAAATAAGTAAAAACTCCATACTCTTTACAGGGAATAAGATAAATCAACCAATGATAGCATGAAATGAAAATCTTTTACAGCAAAAAGTTAAACTAACTTATTTAAGCCAAGTTGATAAGTCACTGTGAAGTAAAACTGTTCACTGAATGCTCTACAAGTATTCCATATCAAGTAATATAATAGTTACAAATGTATTGAATGTGTCTATATATACCTGAGCATGACAACATATCTTAATATACTATGTTCACTGTATGAAACTGTATGTCAACTTTTATGCTACTTGATGTATGCAATTGTTTATGTAAGCTATATGTATTTTTTGGAGCTTTTTTCCCCTGGCCTCCGCTGGAAAGCGACCTGGGAGCAGTCGGACATTCCCAGTAATCAAATGTAAAATAAAATAAATAAAATAAATAATTACTGATAGAATATTTAATGGGTGGTTTTCTACTGGTACTTTTAAACATCTTTATGGTATTACCAGTTAGTTTAATAGTAATTGCACCCATCCAAGGCCTATCAGTATTTATCCATGATGGTACAGTTTAGTCTTGCAGGATGTTCTGAAAATAATAAGGGACAAACAAGCAGAAAAGATTAACAGCTTCAAGTATCTAGGAGGGGATGGTTGAAGAGAACAGAAGTAGGAATGACAAGGTCAAAGCTAGAATAAAGAGTGCTGCAGCCAATACCATAAAGTGTTAAAGGCAGTCTGTAAGAGAAGAATGCCAGAAAAGCTGAAAAGCAAGGTATATAAAACTGGTGTGCAACCAGTGCTTATCTATAGCACAGAAACATGGGCAGTAAAGAAACAGCAGCTTAAAAAGCTTGAGGTGATAGAGAAATAGTGTCAAGGATATGTAGTATGATACACACTGTGGCACAACTGAAAAAATGAGAACATCAGAGCAGAAACCAAAGCAGCCCCAATTAATGAGAAGATCAAGGGGTGCAGGTTACTGTTGTTCAGTCACATGTACAGGAAAGTAAATAATTTGGTAAAGAAGATTTGGTAGAGACAGTAAGAAGGCAGAAGGTGATGAGGAAAGTCATCAAAGAGATGGTTGAATTGTGTGAGGCAAGATCTAACATAAGTATGACACTCAGAGACAGTAGTAGAGTAGTTCTGAATTGAGAGATGCGATGGCAGATGACATGACTCAGCAACCCTATGAAAAAATGGAAAATGGAGGTTGAAGCTGGTGATGATGTTTTATTTATCTATTTATTTTTTTCAAATGGCACATGAAAATTGTGATGTGCTTACAGGAACTTGTTATTTACTGAATTAAAAAGTTCACAAAACCAGCAAATGACAACAGAACAACAGCACGAGTGAGCTGGTGCCACCAAAGGGATGCACAATAAATAAAAACCAAATGAAAAGTAAAGTAGCAAACTTCTTTAATAGACCATAAAGTTGTAAAATGGCATTAAGTGGTTTCATCCACTGAAGTGGACTTCATTAGAATCTGATGATCTTCTACACAGGACCCTGATGTGATCCCTACACTCAATGGGATTTTCCATTGTGTGTATGAACAGAGCACATACCCCTTCCAAATCACTGAAGAGAGGATATCAGGCTTAAGCCTCATCATTCCCTTTCTCCCTCACACTGGTACCCAAGCTCCAAGTTAAACTTAGATTAGCTGTGTCATTATCTGGGCTTTTTGATAGTTGCATAAACAAATGTGTGTTTGCATCACTTGGTGAAGCTTTGGGTAGGAAAACTTGTAAAGATTTGGTAACCTACAGTTTAAGTGCATTTGGAAACTTGTTGCTGATGGTGTACGTAAGCATTATAACCCACTTCAAACATCTGTGAATATATCTACGGTCAATATATCAAAGGGAAACAGAGACACCATGTTCTCTTCTATAGCAGATAGCCTAGTGCATACCTATGAACCTATACCCTGGGGATCACTGCAGTGACTCTGCTGGACAGTGACACAGGAAACTAATGGCTCTGCTGGACAGAGGCACAGGGAACTAATCTAAGGGGGTGGAGAAAGCCAACACATCCTGGCTAGGCTTATAAATGCCCTTGGGCAGATAGCCTAGTACTTACCTATGAACCTATGAACCTTTGAACCTTTAACTGCTTGAACTCAGTGAAACTAAGAGAATAAAGGGCCTGTGACAGAGTAAAGGAAGTAGCTTTTTCTTTTATTGTTTGTGTTTTTCGGCTTTTCCCAGTTAGGGGTCGCCACAGCAGAACTCCAGTCCGCTAATGATTGGCAGTTGATTTTTATGTACCAGCTTGCCAGGCCTGATGCACAACCTTCAACGAAGGTACACCCATTCACGCATGTCTCCACGCAGAAGACGCTCTAGCTGAGAATTGAACCGGACAGCGTCTTACTGTCAGGCGACAACGCTATCGCAGCACCACCACCACGGGTGTATATTGTTTGAAAATACCTTTTTGCTATCCTGTATATTATAGTACTAATAAGAATCATTTTTTAATATATGGTGCCACAAATAATAAAATTATCTTCTACTTCTGAGTATATTAAGTGCCACAGGCCACATATTAGGTTTACTAATCTTTTAGATGACACTGTTTCAGATAGCTTGTTCACATACTGATCACCTGGGTTATAATGTTTTTGTGTGTGTATAAAGTCATTTAATTAGAAATGTAGACTTTAGAACAGATACTTCTGTGAGCATTTAATATATCAACAACTTATTTAAAAAGTTGCACAGTTTCTACTTATCAAAAAGCTTATAAATTCTAACCCATTAAACTTTCAGAGGAAATCTTCTTTTGTCTCTCCACTTAAATCCTAAAGTCACTCAGTGGTTTTGATTCTGATACCTTTTTATTACATTTACTTAAATCACTCATCACTGTGTCAAATAATGTCATATGCTATAGCTCACATGAACAAATTGTCTTACTTTTATCTTGAAGTTATGTCCTCTAATTCTCACGTATCTCCTTTTTGAAATATAATTACTAGTCATCACTGTGGATATTGTGAGTTATTTAAAATTCTTTATCATGTGTCTCTCCTTTGTTTATTTTAGTCAAAAACATACATATCTGTCATTGCTAGTCCCTGTTATATTTTTTTTGTTTCCTCATCAGACCTGTTGCTGTCCTGCCTACGTAGTTGCACTAATGTACAGTAATTAATGCAATACTCATCTAGGGTTCCACTAATAATGTACAGTAATTAATGTAATATTCATATAAGGTTCCACTAATAATATACACTAATTCATGTAATATTCGTATAAGGTTCCACTAGTAATGTACAGTAATTCATGTAATATTCATATAGGGCTCCACTAATAATGTACACTAATTCATGTAATATTCATCTAGGGTTCCACTAATAATGTACAGTAATTAATGTAATATTCATATAAGGTTCCACTAATAATGTACAGTAATTCATGTAATATTCATATAAGGTTCCACTAATAATGTACACTAATTAATGTAATATTCATTTAGGGCTCCACTAATAATGTACACTAATTAATGTAATATTCATTTAGGGCTCCACTAATAATGTACAGTAATTCATGTAATATTCATATAGGGCTCCACTAGTAATGTACACTAATATATGTAATATTCATTTAGGGCTCCACTAATAATGTACACTAATTAATGTAATATTCATTTAGGGCTCCACTAATAATGTACACTAATTAATGTAATATTCATATAGGGCTCCACTAATAATGTACACTAATTAATGTAATATTCATTTAGGGCTCCACTAATAATGTACAGTAATTCATGTAATATTCGTATAAGGTTCCACTAGTAATGTACAGTAATTCATGTAATATTTATATAGGGCTCCACTAATAATGTACAATAATTCATGTAATATTCATTTAGGGCTCCACTAATAATGTACACTAATTAATGTAATATTCATTTAGGGCTCCACTAATAATGTACACTAATTAATGTAATATTCATTTAGGGCTCCACTAATAATGTACAGTAATTCATGTAATATTCATATAAGGTTCCACTAATAATGTACAGTAATTCATGTAATATTCGTATAAGGTTCCACTAGTAATGTACACTAATTAATGTAATATTTATATAGGGCTCCACTAATAATGTACAATAATTCATGTAATATTCATTTAGGGCTCCACTAATAATGTACACTAATTCATGTAATATTCAACTAGGGTTCCACTAATAATGTACAGTAATTAATGTAATATTCATATAAGGTTCCACTAATAATGTACAGTAATTCATGTAATATTTATATAGGGCTCCACTAATAATGTACACTAATTAATGTAATATTCATTTAGGGCTCCACTAATAATGTACAGTAATTCATGTAATATTTACATAGGGCTCCACTAATAATGTACACTAATTCATGTAATATTCACATAGGGCTCCACTAGTAATGTACACTAATTCATGTAATATTCACATAGGGCTCCACTAGTAATGTACACTAATTCATGTATTATTCATAGGGCTCCACTAGTAATGTACACTAATTCATGTAATATTCACATAGGGCTCCACTAGTAATGTACACTAATTCATGTAATATTCACATAGGGCTCCACTAGTAATGTACACTAATTCATGTAATATTCACATAGGGCTCCACTAGTAATGTACACTAATTCATGTAATATTCACATAGGGCTCCACTAGTAATGTACACTAATTCATGTAATATTCACATAGGGCTCCACTAGTAATGTACACTAATTCATGTAATATTCACATAGGGCTCCACTAGTAATGTACACTAATTCATGTAATATTCACATAGGGCTCCACTAGTAATGTACACTAATTCATGTAATATTCACATAGGGCTCCACTAGTAATGTACACTAATTCATGTAATATTCACATAGGGCTCCACTAGTAATGTACACTAATTCATGTAATATTCACATAGGGCTCCACTAGTAATGTACACTAATTCATGTAATATTCACATAGGGCTCCACTAGTAATGTACACTAATTCATGTAATATTCACATAGGGCTCCACTAGTAATGTACACTAATTCATGTAATATTCACATAGGGCTCCACTAATAATGTACACTAATTCATATAATATTCACATAGGGCTCCACTAGTAATGTACACTAATTCATGTAATATTCACATAGGGCTCCACTAGTAATGTACACTAATTCATGTAATATTCACATAGGGCTCCACTAATAATGTACACTAATTCATATAATATTCACATAGGGCTCCACTAGTAATGTACACTAATTCATGTAATATTCACATAGGGTTCACTCAGCTGCTTAGGAAGAGGAATAATATCTTTTCATTTTCTATTAGTGATGCTTCTTCCATTATCCCTCGGTATTCCTCTCATTGTCACTGCTGCTTTCACAGATTGCTTACCTGTTGTTAAGGCCATCTGCAGTAAATGGTCCACAGATAATTCTCTCTCTTTCGCTCTCTCTCCTTTTATATTTTCTAATACTGCTTACAAAACATTATTTTATTTATTTTACATCTGTTAACCGGGATTGTCTGACTGAGCAAAAGCCCTTTTTCAGCAGAGGCCCGGGGAGAAAAGCTCCAAAACATAGATACAAAAAATGTAACCATTACAAATATACTTAGCATTATAATCATTTATAATAAAACTTGTAGAACAGTTATCATATATATATGCAGTTACAATTATCTGTAAAAATGTTATGAAGAATACTGCATCTGAAGGAAAGGAGATAGTGTTAGGTAAAAATGATGAAGTAGACTAGTGTAAGTTGTAAATGTTTTGGTACAGAGGAGAAGAAATGATGGTAAGACAGAGGAAGTTGTTATTTAGTGAAGGTATATTCAAGGAGGCTGAGAACAGGTACAAATCCGATTACTTTTTAAGTACTCTTTAGTGGCTAGTTTGAATGTGTTAGGATGTGAAAGTGATCTAACGTCTTGTGGGAGTTTGTTCCAAGCAATAGAAGGATGGTAGCTGTATTTAATGGCTCCTACTTTGGACTTTGGCTTGTATATTTGTAAAAGGTCTTGGGTGGAGCTCCTGAGTAGTCTGTTTGGGACATAGTGGGAGATTGTGGTGCCTAGTGCTGGACAGTAGGAATGTGAATAAATAATGGAGTGTATAATTTGGAGCTGAGAGAGGAGTAGGAGGTGTGGTAGTTTGAGTCAGTTTAGATGTCTGAAAGAGATACAGTGGTGAGATTTGTAGGTTTGTTGTGCAGTGATAGGTTGATTTGAGTTTGCTAAGTAAGGTGAAGTTAAGATTTGTGATTATTTGTGAGCAGTATGTTAGGCATGGCAAAACATAAGCATGTGTGATTGCGGTTCTAGATTCAGGGGTTAGGAATTTTTTATTTCTGTAGAGAAGTCCTAGTTTTTGATGGGTTTTCCTGATACAGTTATTTACATGGAGGTCAAATTTTAGGTTCATAGGTTTATACTAGGCTATCTGCCCTAAGGCATTTATAAGCCTAGCCCAAATTTTTGTGGCTTACGCCGCCCCTTATATGAAAAAATACTGTGCCCATTAGTTTGTTGTGCCTCTGTCCAGCAATGACACAGAGATGATTCCCGGGGTAAACCTATGATCTCCCATCCACAGGTCTAGATTTCTCTTGAACAGAGTCAGCGAGGTGCTCTGCCTCACATGGACCAGGATTTTATTCCACAGCATAGGGAGTCTCTGAGTGATAAATCTATCCCTCCAGCACGTCCTATTTATATCCGTGCTAAGGTTTAAGTCGCTTGCTCTAGTGGTTTTGGTGGATTTGGATTTTTTGAGGTGGAGCATGTCCATTAATTCCGGGTTGGACATGGCCTTGTATGTCAGGCACATGTCACCTCTGAGCAGATGGTATGCGACTGAATAGAGCTGGAGTTTCTTCAATCTTCCAGCATATGACAGATTTTGGAGTCCCTTTATCCTTTTGGTGAGGAACTTTTGGGGTCTCTCCAATTGCTGCAGATGTCTGGTGAGATACATCCCGAATGGGGCATTGTACTCGATCATTGGTCTGATAAGTGAAGAGTACAGGGTAACAATGACCTCACTAGATCTGGATGTGAATCCCTTCATGATCAGGTGGGCAATGTAGAAGGTCTTTCTAACCACTTTAGCAATGTGAGTGTCAAAAGAAAGGCCACTGTCAACCTGGGTCCCCAGGTCCCTGATAACCTCTTCTGTGCTTAGTGGATTGCCACCTATATGGTAGCTTGGGGTTACCTTGTTTTTCCCGAAGGGTATGACTATACATTTTTGGCGTTTAACTTCAGGCCATGGCTCTGGCACCAGCTTTCTGTTTCCGTGAGTCCCTTCTGAAGGATATCCGTGTCCGATGCACTTTCCACTATGGCCCAGTTTGCAGTCATCTGCAAACTTTGTCAGCCAAAGTCCTCCCATGCTGGCCTGTACTTCTGAGAAGTAGATGCCAAACAATAGGGGCCAAGGACTGAGCCCTGTGGGACACCACTTGTGACCGGCTTGGAGTCTGACACAGCGCCAGCAACTCTAACCCTGTGGGTTCTGTCCTTAAGCCAGTTTGCAACCCATCTTGTGACATATGGGTTTACCTTTAAGCTGGTAAGTTTTATACAATACCGAGTGGGGTATTGTGTGAAAGCCTTTGCAAGGTCAAGGTAGGCTGTATGGACTGCCTTTCCCTCATCAATGGCCTTGGTGACTGTTTGAAGAAGTCGACCAAGTTCAAAAGGCATGATCTTCCCTTGACAAAGCCAAACTGGGTCGGGTCCAATGTCTGCAAGTCCCTATATCTTTGTTTATGAGCTCCATTATGATCCTCTCCATAGCTTTGCAGACTAGACTTGTTAAGCTTATGGGACGGTAATTACCAGGGTCCGTGAGGCGCCGCCTTTGTGGAGTGGGACCACAGTTGCCGTATGCCACTCCTTGGGCACGTATCCTGTGGTAAGGCTGAGATTAAACAGCTGCCTTATGTGCGGGTTAATTCCTCATTTAGCTCGTGTAGCACACAGCCGGGGACACCATCCAGTCCCATTGATGCTGTGTTTTTAGCTTTGCAGGGAGCAGCTTTCACCTGCGCATTTGAGATGTCCGGGAGGCTACACTGGGCTGGGATAGTTATCTCTCCTTTAGGGGAGAGGGTGAAGTTTGCACTGAACCTGTCTGCCAGTATGTTGGCAATGTCTGTGGGTTCAGTGATTTTTGTATCATTTTGGACTAATTCTGAGCACATCTGGGAGTTTCCACCCAGGTTCCTAACATAGCTGAAAAAGGCCTTATGATTGTCCTTTGAATCCATGGCAATTTTTCTCTCAAAATTGGCCTTAGTTGATTTTATGAGTGCTCATATTTTTTTACTAATAATGATCATCAATGTTTACACCAAGGAGTTTAGTACTAGAGTCAGCAACTATGAGAGTGTGATTTAGTGATTTTATTTGAAAAGTAGATTTGATGTGAGTAACAGTTTTGGGGAGAAAGAGTAAGAGTTTGGTGTTTTTGGGATTAAGGATGAGCTGATTATTGGTGAGCCAGGTTTCAACAGAGTTGAAAGAAGACTGGGTAGCTGTTAGAAGTTCAGAGAGTGAGATAGCAATGGTGATAACTGTGGAGTCATCTGCATATTGGACTAATGAGAATTGTGGACAAGAGGAGTAGAGTGAGTTGGTGAAGATATTGCAAAGTAGTGGTCCAAGGATGGATCCATGGGGAACACCCATTTTCACTGGAAGGGGAGATGATAGTGAGGAGTGCCATCTTACTGATTGCTGTCGGTCAGTGAGATAGTTGGAGAACCATGCTATTGTTGTAGTAGAGATGTTGAGATCAGAGAGTTTATTCAGTAGCAGAGGATGTGAGACAGTAGCAAAGGCTTTTGAGAGGTCAAGGAATAAGCATGAGATGAGTTTATGATTATCTCTAGCTATAGAAATAGATAGAGTAGTAGGTTCATAGAGTAGTACTAAGCTAACTGCCCTTGCGAGCCATTTTAAGCCTAGCCAATTATCCCTTGTGAGACTCAAACCTTGTATCCTGTGTTTTTAAGGCAAACACCTTAACCATTAGGCCACCCTCCCAACCCCTGGTTGGGAGGATGGCCTAATGGTGTTGAGAAAGGAAAGTAGAGCTGTAGTGCTACTATGTTTGGGTCGGAAACTGTGCTGAGTGGTAGTGAGGAGTGTGCCCTGTATAAGATGTTGCATTACTTGTGTATATATTCATTTTTCTAAGACTTTAGACAGAGGTGGGGAGGATAGCTATTGGTCTGAAGTTGAGAGTTCTGTGGAATTGCCACCTTTGTGAATAGGTATGGTGTAGAATTGTTTCCAGATAGCAGGTACTTTGGGTTCCTATTAGAATGACGAAAATGCATTTTGTCAAATGCGTTTTCATCGACACATGTAGGGTGAACAGGCAAAACAGCAAAGTGGCTGTTCAGTGAATTCTTTCCCTGGGAAAGAAGTCACCTGTCCACTTCGTTGCTTTGCCATGTTCTGAAGTGTAGTGTGGTGCCTTGAACGGTACAGCTCCCGAGCATGAATGTGCAACAGTTATTGACCTTAGGGTTAGGCTGCGGGTTAAGGTAAGTGCATATGCATGAAAGTGTTTACTGTTTTTTATTTTGCGTTAGATGTATGGTTGAGTTCTGTGTGTATGTGTTTTCAGCTGTTTACTTTTCTTTTGGGGGGGGTAGAATTAGGGTTAAGGTAAGTGTGTATGTGTCTGGAACTGTTTATGTAAATGTGTGAGACTTACTGACCTTAGGGTTAGGGTGCGGGTTAAGGTAAGTGCATATGTTTTAAAATATTTACTATTTTTGTTTTCATTAGATGTATGGTTGGGTTACGTGCATATGTGTATTTAGTTGTTTACTGTTTTTGGGTGGTATAATTAGGGTTAAGGTATGTGTGTATGTGTTTGGAAGTGTTTAATGTTATTTTTTTTTTTTGGGGGGGGGTTGGAACAGCGATTTCTTTCCCTAGGAAAGAAATCGCTGTTATGTGGTTTCGACTTTTTCAGCTTTCGCTGAAAATGTGTCAGTGAAACACAGTTTGCTGTTTTCAGCATTCATTGTTTTAATATAGACCCGGTACTTTAGCTTCAGAGATGGAACAGTTGATTAAAATAGATACTGGCAAAGCGATAGAGGGAGCAGCAATCTAAAGAAAGTAAGATGGGATACTGTCCACATAAACAGAGCATGGTTTTAGTTTGGAAAGAAGGGTTTTGATGTATGCAATAGGGACTGCTTTAAGGAAAAAATTTGATTGCATGCTTTCCTTTGATTGTGTCTTCCAGAGCCCTCTAGACATTCTTGTATGCATCCTTTTAGAAGCTTCTGGTTTTCTCACACTCCTGTAATGGAGAATTCTATGCACTCGCCATGAGTCAATCCATGCATAGCCTTACCGGCATTCGTCTAGTGATCTGCTAAAATGATTGGTCAGTTTTCATTATTATTTCTCCTCTCATTTCTTCAACACTTCAACAATGAAGCACATTAGGTTCAAGAACAGAATGAACCTGTGCATATTTAGTTTCTTAGTTCCTTTGGGAGCCTTCTAAATCAGTCATCTCATTAATGTACTGATAATAGCAGCTTTCAAAAAATTGTATCCCTTCTCTCCATTCACAAATTTCATCTAATCTTCTTCTTTCGGCTTTTCCCGGTTAGTGAGTTTCACGGTGTCGAGTTGCCAGCCCGCGTAACCTTCCACAGAAGGCACACTCACACGCACACCTAGGGCCAATTTAGAGTGTCCAATCCACCTGCAGCATGTCTTTGGGATGTGGGAGGAAACCGGAGCACCCGGAGGAAACCCACGCGACCACAGGGAGGACATGCAGACTCCGCACAGAAGGCACCCCAGCCGAGGATCGAACCAGAGAACCTCTTGCTGTGAGGCGGCAATGCTAACCACTGCACCACCATGGCCGCCCTTCACAAATTTCATCTAATATAATGTATTAATTCAACAGCCCTGATTTTGTCATCATTTTCACTTCGGTGCACTAAGTTGTTATTTTCACAATTCTCACCTAATCTTTTACTGCTGCCATATCCATTCATAAAACATTTTATCTTTTGCCGTGAAAGAAAATATTACATTTTCCTCCACTTGATTATTTGCTTCATTTTTACTTATCACTAGTTATGGTCATTATGTGTTGTCAATCTCATAGAATGGGATTGTGACTTCTTAGTGGGTCTTTGTTTAACATTACTGGAAGTTTTTTGTAATTGTAAGTCTTCATTAATGCGATTCAAATGACTCAGCATATTATGGCAGAAATTTCTTGCAATGAATGGATTGATAGTTGCCCATAAAATGCTGCAGATAATGCATTGGTATCTTGGATGCCAGAACTGCCCATTTGAAGAGGATCGGTAACTCATTCTCTAGGCTGCTAGGTGCCACCTGTGCCATCTTGATGGGACTGCATTGCAGACACCATTTTGAACCATAATGAGATGAAGGAGTTCTAAGATGGAGCTGAATGCAATGTGGAAAAATAAGTCTGTGACATGATCAAAGATTATATTTATGTGATCTCAATTGCGAGGGCAAATTAATATGTACATGATGGACAGATTACGTGGTCTAAAACTTCAATAACTTGTCACAGAATTCAGCATGGAGTAGATATAAAAACTGAATCACTAAACTTAGCCATTAATGAATACTGATAAATGGAATACTGTGGGGTTTTATTATGCTGAGGTTTTCTATTACTTATAAACTACCTCAGGCAAAATTTGAATATTGATCAAAACGCTTTTGCAATGCAAGAATGAAAAGGCAGAGGTTGGTACTAAGGTAAAAAGGTAAAGTGTTTTTTCTCAGAGATGTATCTGAAGGGGGGCAGGGAGCAGCCTTATCCATTTCCAATGTTTATACTTTGAACTTCTTGCACAACTGTTAGAACCAAGGATGGACATGCCACATATGTGCCTTGAACAGTAACAGGTTGCGGATGACATTCAGAAGCCCAGTTGCAGTCACTTTTGTGTTTCTTTACTTGGCAGGTGAGTCTTCTGTAAAAAGTAAACATCTGGATGATTTTTTTACATTTGACTAGATGCTCTGTGCATTTCACAGGAGACTTAACACCATTCACTTTTAATGAGATCATTTGCAAACCAAATGAGTTTAGGTATGACACATTATACATTTCCTTATGTTCCACAGAGTTGCAACTGCACACTCTGGCAGCCACAGATGAATTCAATTCCTTTTTCTGTATTATTAATGTCATAACTAAAAACATACACCTGATTCAGTGAAGCAATGCATATACTCCTGCAAGGAAAATGTAAAATAAATATTTGCTCAGTTAATTAGCATAACATAAACAAAATAAAGTATGTGAATAATGATTAATGTTATAATTAATATAAACAGAGTCAGAAATAGAAATATATTACACACACACACTCACATACACACACAAGCAGACACATACATACATCTGCACTTCCAGTGGAGGTGAAGTAAAACTCATCACTGCAATAATGTAAGTGAAGAGGTGACACACTAAGCTGAGTAAAAATAAATATAGAAGCATGAATTAAAGGACATAAGATGCTTCTCATCTAAAAGAAATTTCCTGCCCTAAAGTGCATGGAGTCAAAACAGTGAAACAGTGAAAAGTTGTATCTGTTATTTTTGGTCTTTGTTTCTATCTACTTTGAAAGGTAGCAAAGTCTGGCAAAAATAAAAGGGTACTGCAGTTACTGATGAAACATTATCCATTACGCAATTGTCTTAAATTACTAAAAGGAATGCTAGGCATACATAACTATATTTCTAAAACATACTATCAATTATGTCACAACATTTATACTTATAATTTTTATAGTCATATGATAAGGTTAGCATACCTTGTTGCACCTCATTAGATAAATGAGTCACACAGTTGTTCATTCCTGATTTAGTTCTTGCTTACTGTTTTCTTTATGCATCAAACACCTTAAACGGTTCTACCTGACTTCACCGAAACACCAAAACACCGACAACGCAATCACCGAAACCACATAACCGACAGTACAAAAACACGAAAATTCACATACCCGACAACGAAATAACCGACGGTACACAAACACGAAACCTTATACACTTCACACACCACAATCAACAAACAAAACACATTCCCCATCCAAAAACCACATACACAACACAAGCACACCAAAATCCCTGCAAACCCACACTAAACCTCACATACACAACTACCTACAACCCTGACCCAAACCCTAACCCTAAGGTCCGTCACTACCGCACACTTACCTGACCGCTCCTAACCTAACTCACTTATCCGCTAACCCAAACACAATCACTACCGCACTTACCTGACCGCTCCTAACCTAACTCACTTATCCCTTCTTAAACACATTCACTACGCACTTACCTGACCGCTCCTAACCCTAACTCACTTAACCCACCCCTATCCACACTTACCTTACTCGCACCCTAACGTCCGTCACTACCGCATACTTACACAGCCTTTTCCCATTTCGGCATCCTCAGCGTCGGTGCTTTCATCCGTCGGGTCGGTCTTCTGCACTGTCGATCTTCTGGGTCCCGTCGCGTCGGTCTTCTGCACTTTCGCTCTTCTGCGGCTCTCGATTTCGCTGTCGATGTTCCGGCGTGTCGGTGAAGTCAGGTAGAACCCCTTAAACACCTTATTTGAAAACTAGACAAACCATGTTTAAGCCTACTGAATCCCTTCATTTACCAGCAAAATGTTTTCAGATATCAGCTTTAGCCAGATATTAATAGCAAGTTAAATTCCCCATTTTAGCTAATATGACTATTTCCTGAATTTGCTACACAGATTGACATGCACCACACTAACATTGTAACTCCTGAACAAATATTGTTTTGGAGATGGACAACATTTAGATTTTGTTTAAAGTTTGGCATAGTAGCAAAACTAATCAATGACACTAAAATGTTGCTGTCTTGTCTCTGACTAAATTAGAAGGAGTGCAGATGGTTAGGCCGAGAGTGTGTTTGGTCGACATCTGTTTGTCCCAGTCCCCTTCAATAAACACATCACACCAAATGACATTTGATGACCTTTATTACATTTCCATAACATAGCTTTGTTCACCAAATTCATTAATTACAGCTATTCATAATATAATTGATTCTAAACACAGCATAACATCCTTGTAATGTTAATCAGGGCAGCGTACCTACTCACCTTGCCCCAGTAAGCAGTGTCCATACCTCTGCTCGCTTACTTTACTTATGGTAAAAAAAATTATGTTGTCTGATGATGCCTTTGGTTTGTTAACCTTGGTGAAAGCACTTAGTTGTTCATAATTTTCTGTGGATGTCAGTATTAGAATTGTGAATTATTGAGCATTAAACCGTCATTGGCTGCATTGTTTCGGTGTATTTTTCTTTTTTTATTGTTTTGGGTCATTGACCTGTTGGTTTTTTATTTGCAACTAATCTATGTGCCCAGCCATAAACACTCCCAATTCACCAATTACCAAACCATTCTTAACTCCTGTTTGTCCCTGGCCTTTCCCCTCGAAAGCTCGCTTTCCTTATGTTACCTATACCACTAGTAGGTAATTAAGACCTGTCCTACAGCTGCCTTATTCTGCAACCAAGCTTACTTTAAACCTTCTAACTCCCCTGTAACAACGTGCCCAGTTTCTAAAACCACCCCAACACAGTCACCAACTTACCATGCTTGCTAAAACCCTATCTACAAAATTCACCCAAACCCCAAATGAAATGATCCTTGTGCTGCTCTGTAAAACCTTAACCTGGTATGTAACATAAACACTACCTACTCAAGGGACAAATTTGTTACTCCAAAAATAACACCTGTTAGGAACAAATGCCAGCATCCTGCCAAACACCTCATTGGCCGTTCCCTCACATACATTTCAAACAACTGGATGAGTGAATAAAACCACCCCAAGGTTCCAAGAAAGCAAGCACTGAACTTCACTGGCTTGCAAGAGCCATAGGGCTGTAGCCTAATAAGTTCCTGTGCCCCTATGAATGTTGTGTCTCTACTCATCCCATGGGATCCCCACACTCCCCATAAACTGTCCCCGACAGTTTTTCCCCTGGCCCCCCTAACTACCCTTTCCTTACTTGGCCCCTATACCAATGCAATAATCAGCTCCCACTAATTAAACACAGAGTTTCAACATGCCTTACTAAGGTGATCACTCAGACCCTCCTTGTGCCCCGTTTCACTGGCAAGAACATCCATCCTATCAAAACATCACCTTTCAAATCTCCTTTTCAAGCCACCGCATGATGCCTCCTGCACTTCAACAATCTGCAAGGAAAAGAAAAAACAATAAATTCTTTGTGCACACATATCAATAATTACTTAACATGGAGGCACTGACTAGGACCCCTGCCACCCCATCAAGCATTTGCCAAACTCTGCACCAAAGTATGGCACCCAACCCCCCCCCCCTTTTTTAATACTATGACTCATATCCCCTTGGATAAGAGTGATAAGTGCTACCCGCTGAAAAAGAGCAAAACTTGTCTAGCTTGTAACCATCCCTGAGCCAGTAGCCCAATAACTTCTTATGATACCAAGTGCTGTGACTCCACTCCACCTACCTGAACCCCATCCACATTGACGTACCTTAGTGAGCACTAAATTAAATGCATTACCTGTAACCTCATCAAGCCCACTACAGGAACCCAAACTCTTACCTATAGCCAATGGCTGTTGCTCCCTTTTACTATTTAAATGCAAATGCCCAAAAGTAGGGACAACTTTCAACATTAATTTAACATTCTGAACAGTTAATAGAACAAATTGTACAACCAATTAACCCTGAGATCCCAAACTCAAATGTCTGTCCTTGTCTGACTAGCAGTGTAAAATCCTCTACCAAAACTCAACAACTTTGAAATCCACTTACTTCATCAGTAACTGTTGCCCACTTGTGCACCCCATGTGTAACCACTAACCTCCTCTGTCGCCACTGCTTCCATCATCTGAGAATTCACTGTGTATCACCACAAATGGTACTCAGCACACCACCATCTACAAAGAAAAGGACAAAATTAAACACTCTAATATGTAAAGAGAAGGCTCCACCTTATACCCACCTAATCCAAATTACAGTCACAGTGTTCCAAGACCCCATCTGCAAGAAAGAAAAATGCATGTAAATCATCCAAAATACATAACACACATTCCAAGACATCTTCAAGGACAACCTATCCTGCCAACTCAGGAAGGAATGTACCACTGCCACTCACATCTGTGACAAAGCAGCCATAACTGAAGCTATGCTTCCAATGACCCTATCAAATACCCAAGATAAATTTAACTACCAGTTGAGCGTGTTAAAACTAAGCCCCCACACATGAAGGGACCTATCAGTATCCACAACTAGGGTAACCTTGCAATTCCAGACCACATCAGTTAGCGCCCTGTATAAGCCAAGCTAACTTATATTGTAAAACCATCTGCATAACTCTTAACCTTCCATCTCCAAATGAGGCACACTAACCAACATAATATGAAAGAAATGAACACAATGCAACAAACCTAATAATAGCTGACTAGCAGCTTACAAAATACAATCAGGTAGTATTTTAAATATTCCTCTTACAAATTTAAAAGGTTGATAGAACAGGTTGCGGTAGCATGAATATTTAGAATGGTACACACACGCACACATCCAGAAGTTATATTCTTAACATAACCCAAGGCAGAGACACACATTCATGGACACACAAATGCATGTAGTCTCACTCATGCCACTGCAGACATGCACATACATGTCCACACACAATCTCATATTAATACAGCGGCACCCCACATCTTTGCTTAACTTACATGCACTATAAATACTCCCATAGGAGTAAAAGGGTGACTGCTGTGAGTTTACAGTGGTCATTTTGTTTTGCTAATACCATCCTTCAAAGAATGCCTGCATATTCAAAAAGTAAGATATTCAATTAAAAAACGCTTAACAAGCACAAAAAGATCCCTTCTGTTATTTTAGGTAAACTCCACAATGGTACTCTCTGCCTCTTTCGCCATCATTTTATATAAAAAAAATCAGGTTGATTGGTCCAAAATTGTTTCTGTGTGATGTTAATCAGTTGTTTTGCATGGCCAAAATATTTACCTTACATCTTAGTAGCTAAGCTGACTTTTCTCAAAAAAAAAATGCAAATTACTTGCTAGAGTTTTCATTCCTTTCCAACTGCTATGCTATGGCTGCCTTTGTCCTTTTATACCTATAGTTCAGAAACTTTAGTCCTATCTTTAGTCAGCTGCTGGAGTTTTCTCCTCTTGCTACTTCCTAAAACACAAAATGGAAGCAACTCTTTATTCAGTGGCAGAATGTAACATCCTTCAGAAATCGTGACTGTGGAGATTCTAAAACAACAAAACTCTTAAAACAAGGTAAATAATGCAGAACTAGTTCAGTATATGCTGAATAGGTTATTGCTTCATTTTTGCACATTTCTTCATTTCATTTGCCTGTGGTTGACTGACGCCTGAGTCAGCCTAGCTTGGAGGTGGGACCAGAAAGGGCAGTGATAGGAGCTATGGCAATCATCAGCTCTTCCATCACCACACTGAAAGAGAGAAGTGCCGAAAAAAGAAGAGCATGTGCTTGCTCAGGCTGAAATTGCATTGGATTGCTACACTGCTAATGGTGGTACTTCAGCTCCTCTTGCCGCCCACCCCCAGTATATCCACTAGGGCCCTGCATGAGATAACCAGTACACTCTCTACTAAATCTTTTGAAAGCTAGCTGTTGAACTCCTTCCACATATGAGCTAAAGTAAAATCCCCCTATGTAAACATATAATTCTGATAAATGTTTTCAGCTAGTTGGAACCTAATTTTGCCTTTGTTATACCACCACTGATTGGTAAGTTATGCAGCAATTTTCCCTTGTGACTAGACTGTGTGACTTCTGTTTTACCTACTTGTTTTATTTTATTTACTTTCTTATTTAGTCTTTGTTGAACAGGACACAGTTCTGATTCAAAGGGGGCCTCTTTTAGGTTCAGCCCAAGACAGCACAGGTAATATTATAGTAAAAGTGAAGATGAATGAAGCCAACCATACGCTTGACCATCATCCAACACATGCACAGAGGCAGCCATGAATGAACACGCCAAGTCCCAGCCCATGAAAACCAACATTGGTTCAGAGGGAACCACACAACCGAGAATGCCATTTAAGCACACTCCCCAGCAACCACCACCCTGCCAGAAAATGGCCAGAAAGCAAGGACCATGCCAAACAACAGAAGAACAGAACTCCTACACCTGCCCAAACCAACTATCAGTGCCAGCATGCTTCCTACACTATAAACCCCACACCGGATGCGTGAATTCGTTACTACCTCAAAGACCTAACAACCTGGGAAAAGGCAAGTTATCCAGGTCTTGAACCCACCCAACGTAACATCACACCATGACTACACCCACCTCTAAAACAAGATCCCAGGCTGCACAGACAGATAACCTCCTTTTATTGAGAACAATGTAGAACCCTTCGTACAAATGTGTAACTCTTTTTTTTTTTTTTTGTCTCCTCTTGACTCCCAGGGTACTCCTGTCAAATCTGTGGCTCGCTTGACTGGTGGAGTCATGACTGTTAAGGATCGCACAGTTTTCCAATAATAAAACATGTGATCCCCATTTTTCCCTGTTCTTTTTCTTTCTTTTTTTTTTTAAATAAATGATGCTGCACCGCATGTACGGCAGCAACTTCAACCCCCACCAACTCACAGCCTGCGAAAACAGCCATCCCAGTTACCTCCAGCCCCCGACCTCCACAAAACCAAAAATCGATGCGAATGAATCTATAAAGAGGATATCTCCTCAAATGCTTCCCCCAGTACCGCTAGCATCTGAATTAAACTTTCTCTCTCTCTAACTGACTAATGAGCAGTCACCACCGCTGAAATTACATTATTACTCTCAACCAAGACTCAAGCACCTGTCAACACTGGTTCTAACTATAGAAGCTTATGTCCTTCATACCTAGCTCCTTAAACCTTCTGCCATTAATCCAATTGCCCACCTATTCCAAAGAATACTCCCCCAGACTACACAATCAGCTCTGCAATTACACCCGAAACCCAAAAGCCTAATGTATGAAATATAATACAGACATACATCCCCTACTCACCTATACTACCATATACAAACCACCTGTCGCCAGCCTGGATCCTGAGGCTCACCTGCCCCTCAAGAACACCCGCAGGTCATCTCGGACGTACACTTGTCTTAGCAAGTTCACACCAAAATGTGATTGCTTAACCCAGCTACACTAGACTAAGCCTCTTAAGCCCCTCCCCATCCTTATCTCATTCCCTCCCAACGATCCCTGCCTCCACTTAACCCTTTCACCTCCCCAAACCACTTAATCCCCCCTAATATCAACCTAACCCCCCACATGAAGATATCCCGGGATAACTTGGTTTGTTGCCAAACTTCATTTATCCATCCACTTTTGGCTGACTGAACAGATGGTTGAAAGGTCTGTGAGACTGCACAATTCTTGAGGTTTGGGAATATTCACTTTACTCAATTTTGTGTGATTTGGAGCATGTACATAAAATTAGCAGGGGGTGTAGGGTGCAGTAAAAAAATTGTTTTTATTTTTTTTATTTTGTTTTTAGATTCTGCATGCACTGAGGCTGTTTCTTAGTACACATGTAGTGTTGTGTCAACATTAACATTTTCATTTTATTGTGGATTATGTTTTACTTATCAACAAACACAAATGTTGACATAATATTAGGAAAACATTCTGAGTAAACTTGGAATTACCGGTATAATTAAGATCTTTAGAACAAATAAACCTTCCTCAAGCAGGGTGTTGACTATAATATCACCAAGTCTTTATCTTGTTGATTGTTATGGGAATCAGAAGATTAAGGCAAAAACTCCCAGTGGGAGAGCAAGTAACTTCTCATTTTTGGAATTGTAGATGATATAATATGGTACAAAAATGAAGTACTCTGAGCCTTAACTAAGCTGAAGGGTGAGGTGCTGACTGTCCAAGAGGTTATACTCTTTAGAAAGCATAAGGCTATATAAGAGAGTATGGCAGTTGTATAACCCATCCACTCAGTGGACTATAAAGCTAATAAGGTGGTGTCAGTGAATATATATATATAAACATTTAGAGTGGGACATTATTCTCATATAGGATGATATTTAGTTCCAAGTCAAGAACCTCCTTCAGAGGGCCCCTTAAAAGTGCAGAGTATATATTGTTCTAACCAGGATTGTTCACCTTATCTAGTTTTTGGCCCATCACCAAATTTAACAGTATTGCAGCTTTGGTTTTGATGGAAGTTGAACTTGGAACACCAAGCTAGAGTTCATCTTTGATAGCATCCAGTTCAAAATACCATTTCATGATGCAGAAAGTAATTAATGTGTGTTTGTTTCAACCATATCTAGAGATTGTTGGTATGTTATGTGCAGATCTAAGATTTGCTGTTTCTGCAGTTTCTGTCTAATATCATCAGCATCTTTACCATATTTTATTTGTTTAGTATTCATGGCGGGTTGGGAGGGTGGCCTAATGGTTAAGATGTTTACCTTGCAAACACAAGGTACAGGGTTTGAATCTCACAGGGGATAATTAGTTAGGCTTAAAATGGCTCGCAAGGGCAGTTAGCTAAGTACTAATCTATGAGCCTAATCTATCTATGAACCTATGGGCACATCCACACATCCCCAATCATGAAAATCTGATCCACTGCTTCTCAATGACATGACATATCGGAAGCAATTTGCATCTGCTGCAGCACACTTTGCCAAGTGGACTTTTCTTCCAATTATGCAATTGCTTACCTGGTGAATGATAGTCAAAGTAGAAAGCAATTTATCTGTACGGCAGCTCAGAAGTGGGTTTTAGGCAAGCAAGCTAGGTTATGGCTGTAGGCTATTATTATGGAAGCCCAAACAAAGTATAAGGCTAGAGGTTTGAAAAATTCACTACTTCTGAGTTAATCTCCAGGTATGTAGCTCCTGTTCAAGGTAATTCTCCAACAAGAAACCTCAACGTACCTGCAAGAATCCATATCCCTAGTATTAAGCAAAGGCAAGAGTCTTATTAGGTTGTTAGCCTGATACTTTGCGAGTCCCGCATATCTTCTCATAAGTCAGTACACAGAAAAAGGTCAGACAATTGAGCATGGGAGGTATGCAATGTCTTTAATTAATATTACAGTTTATTCACATTGTAACTAAGTACATATTTTTAGTAGATTTCTGGTTCAAGCACTGCTGGAGTTAAACAGTCACATACAGCAGGCACTAAAAACCCTGAATTCCATTAAGCAGCTGTAGAATTTGTTAAGATGTATGCCACAAGAAAAACATCTGATGAGAGAAAGTTCCTCCATAGGACTTTATAAGATTTTAAAACCCTTTAATATTTAAGTATGTTAACAATTTTAAGCAGTGCAAGATCTGAGACACCTTTGTCTGCACTAAGATATCTAGGATTATTGTGTTCACAATGTCAGGAATGGAGCCTTATGTTGCCTGTCAGCTCTGTAATCTATGCCAACTAAAACTGTTTGTTTACAAACATCCTAACGATATGTGTGCAGTTGTTGATGGAAAATGAAATCTTTGCTGTGTATAAAGGTTTTGAACCTGGCAGATACAATAAAGACCATCTGCACTCATTTGTCAACTTGCTGCAAGCTTCAGCACTGTTTCTTCACTAAATACAGCCCTTCACTGATTCTGATGAAGCAGTTTATTAATTGATTTGGTGTACATACAGACAGTCCTATAGCACTTCAGTTGTAATGAAGCTTTCATGTGATCATGTTCTTTTTAAAAACGTAGTCTGTCTGATTTTGTCAAACACAAACTTGCTATCACTAAATAAACCAGGCATAAAGCATGCATGTTTCCACATAAATGGGGAGGAGACAGTAAGAAAGAGTGCAACAGTGCATACGGACAGCTGCAAGTAACTAATGCAAGTCTCTGGGAAGGAAAATGGCAGTAACTTGCTGTGAGAAAGTGTTGAAACAGAAGAACCAATGAGAGAATATGGAAGAAGCAAGGAGGAGGGGCCAGAATGCTGAGTGCCTGTTGAACCATATTTGCAATTCTCTGTAGCCTGGAAATGCATGTGTAAATGAGGAGAATATACTTTGATTAAGACTGTGGTATGTCAGTGTATTCCCCAAATCCAAGATGCAGTGATCTCAGGGGTATATAAGTATATAAGTAGTAAGGATATAGGGGATGCAGCACTCCTTGTCAATTGGTGCAGGGTGTAAGACTCTCCTGTACAGCACTTGAAAGAATTAACAATGAGTTTCAATATTTCCTGTTATTCTGTTGGAATTACAGTTTATTTCTTGATGTGTTAGGACTCATATTATTGAGTCCTGCTTTTTGGATACAGAGTGAAGTGTGTCAGGTATAGAGAGTTAGCAAAGGATGGTAGTCTACAAAATGAGTAGACAGAAAAGGAAGATGTATACAGAGAAGGCAGAGTTAGGAGAAGCCATGTGTAGAAGCTATTAAAAGCCTTAAAGATACTTGGAGAGAGTGAAATAACCCATAGTTCAGAAAGGTAATAGGCTGAGAGGTCGCTCAGTGCGTGGAAAGGGAAATAGTCCAAGAAGGATGCAAAACAGTGGTTACTCTGTTAAGATCCTTATTTGAAGTTAGGTAAATGGAATGGGAATAGACATAGACCTAGAATTAAAAACTGTTTAGCTTGGATGTGTTATCTTGGGTTAGCTAGAGGGATAAGGAATGCATGTTCTGATCATCTGTAATGCCACATGAGCCTTCCTTTCCATTTGGCCCAAAATCCACCACAACCTATTGACTCAAGCTTTCCATCTAGAGGCCAAAAATCAGGAAATGTGACCTTGCATTTTGCTGTGAAAGTTAATGAATTATTGGCAGTCTCAATGTGGTGTCATCCATGCTGACAGCTTTGATTTTTATATGCTGAACCTATAGTCCTCCACCTCTTGAGCATTAAGTGTGGTGCAGTGAATGTTATGCCAAACCAAGATTAAGATGCATATGCATAAACCTCCAATATCTGCAGGGGTGCAAGCACTATTTGGCTGGGATTACGTGCCTTAATCTCTGCACACATTGGAAGCACTTTGGGGCTTGCCCCAAACTGTTACTGCAGCAGAAGTTAAACAACTCCTTCTCTGCTGATTTGGTCAGAATCATTGTCCGCTTTCTCCCATTTCATACTATCCAGCTTACCCAGTGCCAGGGCTACTACCTGAATTTAGGTAATCTGGACTGTAATCATGGGTTTGTCTCTCAACTTCACTGTTTTCTTGACTTTGGCATTTAATAATCTTAGGGTCATAATTTTTCAAGGTTTTGCTTCCTTTTTTGTTTTATGCTGATAAACCCTAGTTATATTTCAAGGAATGGCATACACTGAATGGTAAAGGTCTGGGTTTCAGATAGGAAAAGCAGCAATTTAAGCAACAAGGTACAACATACAGCTCTCCCAATATAGAGATGTGCTTTCAAATGTTTGCTTAAGCATACACTAATCCTTCAACTTCACATACTTATCACTGCTATCAAAGCAGGTACAAATTTTCCGGGTCAAAATGTGGGTAGAGTTTCCTAGAGATATTTCCCCCATGGAATGATAATATATTGGAAGTCATTGCTCACCAATTTAAGATAATGTCTATCAGTTAATATTTTGCATCAGGATCTTTTTTTTTTTCAATGAGAGATAGACATCAAAAATACTTTGGTAGGTTCTGTGCCACTATGGAACCATACTGGGATGTTTATTATGAAGGGAATAATCAGACTGTTTTTTTTTCTTAAGGAGGTTATCAGCCTTCACTGATTTCCAGCAGGGTCCATGTCTGTCTACTGCTCATAACTCTTTCCAATAGGTGTAAGAAAATTGATATTGGGAGAAGGAACTCTTTTTTTCTGAGTTTAATAAACACCACCCAGTTGCCCTTCTGCCAGGTGCGAGACTGCTCATTCATTTCTTTTGATGAACACATCAAACCACTTTTCTATCTCAAATTAACTGGGATCATATATGCTTAGCAGCATTCCCAAGACAGATTTGAAGTTACACTCATCCACTTCCTAAGGCATGACACAAAGCACATTTGTTCCTTTAATAAAACTCATTGATCAGTTGTACCTGAGAAGACAGAGTTAGGCAGTAGGGAGTATTGTTGTTTGTCTTTTGGCTTTTCCCAGTAAGGGGTCACCACAGTGGAACTCTGGTCTGCTAATGATTGGCAGTAGATTTTTACAAAGTGCCGATGTGCCAGCTCGACACCCAACATTCAACGAAGGCACGCCCATTTACGCACGCATGTCTATCGAACACTACCCAACCATGGGGAGGACATGCAGACTCCACACAGAAGGCATTCCCAAGCCCAGCCGAGAATCGAACGGGAGAACCTCTTGCTGTGAAGTAACAGCGCTACCGCCGTACCACCACAGTTAGGCAGTAGGGAGTATGTTAGTTAATGTTCTAGTAGACCCCCAATGGCAGAACTTCATAGATCCACAGTTGCAGCCCATCATCCTTTGTTAATGCACTCAGCTTCACAAACATGTCATCAAGAGCAACAATACATGGAATGTGGTGGTACTTTGGACATTGATTAGGAAATATTCTCTTTAGATCTGATTTCCACAGTTACAAAGTGTAAAGTTCTAGTAAGTACCATTAAATCAGTGGAGCAGAGCTTCCTCTATCTCCCCAGGATGGGTGAGCTGACAACAGTTACTCACTTCCATCCTCCTTACCTCCTCCCTTCATTGCCTCAGTCTTAGTCAAATTCAAGTTAACTGGGTCACAGTCAGTGATTCTTCCCTCTGTACCAGGAGAGTAGGTCATGGAAAAGGGACTTCTTGAAGGACTGGAATCTCCAGGTGACAGAATTTGAGTGTGAATTCAGTACGTTTTCTCATTCGAAAAGTGTCACCTTTTATTGACAAAATATCAGGATATTATGTATACATTAAAAGCTTCATGTCTGTATTTAATTACAATGCTTTGCTCTCACTAAAATGTCTCTGTTAGACTGCATAATAAGCTGAACTGTTAGTAGCTATAGCCTGCTGAATTAGAAAAAGTTCCCTTTATTATCAGAAACTCAAAAGAGTTCTATACTGGTATTATTCAGAGACAATATTGTCTTCATACCTCTTTCTGGATTACAGAACTCATTCCTCTGTAGTATGCAGCTGTGGGAACTTGAGTAATTTGGATAAAATGCCTTACAATCTGGATTTCATAAATCCTCAACCCCAGGACTCCTGGCAAGCTTTGGACAGTCATCAGGAAATATTAGCATCATCCTAGAAACAGAAAATCTATAGGAAAATGAAGTCATGTGGCTATGCAAGGTTACAGTCAATGTAGTGTGAGTCATCAGCTATGGATTTGTGACAAGACCCTCAGGATCAGCTATGGTTGCTTACAGTGACCCCAGACAAGCTTCCACTCTGTTGGCTCTATAATGGCGCATATAACTCTACAACATTACAGAGCTGATAACATCCTTAGTTGTCAAAGTTATCTGTCATCTGGACCTGCTGGAACAACTTCTTAGTGTCATCCATAAGGAGCCATATGGCCCATACCAGTGCACCTTTAATGCTCCATAAGAAGCCGTATGGCATGTACCACTGCATCTTTAATCCTTCTACCACAGAAGCATGACACAAGCCCAACAGCACTTTCTGTTTTACTTCCTGTTACTGCTGCTCACAGTTTCTCTAAAATCTGTCTACCCTCAAACCTTTCTCTAAACATGCCTTCCCTTATTTCTCAAATATCCTAGCTCTGCTTTATACTTCTTCCTCACATCTCATAATTCTTAGCTCCTTTCATCTCCAACCTAGCTTTCTTACAAAACATCTTTGAAAACCTCTTTCTATAAATCCTTACATCTGTCTTTCTTTTAAACACCTCCCTACACTCTTCCCACATCTCTCAACATGTTTCTCTGCCTCCTTTCTAAATATACTGACCAACCTGTAGCAACAATCTTTCCTACAGTATTACTATCAGTTTGTTCGCTAATATAATGTGCACGCTGCTCTACAACATATCTTAGTGTCTTTACATATACAACTGAATTGTAATATAGCAATAACCCATGACTGGCTGTGGATAATGCTGGATTTACCCACGGTTGGTGTAGTTTGGTCATGAGGGCGAAGCCCAAGTGACCAAACAAAGCCAACCGTGGGTAAATCCAGCATTACCCACACCCAGGCGTGGATTATTGCTATTATACAGTGACATTATTTAAGAAAAAAATAATTAATTTTCTTAAATAATGTCATTGTATAATGCCTCCTTGCTGCCCTTCCGCAGCTGTCTGGTATTCTGCGGCAGTTCTGATGTACTGTGCATACGTATGCCTACGCAGTACATCAGAGCTGTGGGTAAAAGCAACAGAGAAAGCAAGATCTCTGTTGCTTTTTACAAACTGTTTTGCTATGTTAAATGGGTTTAACATAGCAAGACGGCTTTAAAAACAGCAACAGAGCCGTTGCTTTTTTTAACGCTGTCTCGCTATGTTAAACCCATTTAACATAGTGAAACAGTTTGTAAAAAGAAACTGTTTCGCTATGTTAAATGGGTTTAACATAGCGAGACAGCTTTAAAAAAAGCAACGGAGCCGTTGCTTTTTTTAAAGCTGTTTCACTATGTTAAACCCATTTAACATAGCGAAACAGTTTGTAAAAAGCAACGGATAAAGCAAGATCTCTATTGCTTTTTACAAACTGTCTCGCTATGTGAAAGGAGTTTAACACAGGGAGACAGTGTGAAGCAACGGAGATCTTGCATTCTCCGTTGCTGTAAAAAAAAAAAAAAGAAGAGTTATCGTAATGGAAAAAGTCCGGGCGACCGGACCTTTTTCCATTACTATAACTCTGATTTACAACGTGCACGCTGACCAATCAGCGTGCACGTTTTTTTGAATATTAATAGGGGGTCGTTGTATAATATCCAATATTTTATTGAAGATGATAAACTACCTACCCTCTGTATGAGTAAAGAAATAGTAATGTGCATGTACATAAATGTCTAATTGTAATATCTTAAAACTATTAAGTATGAAGCTTTTCTCCAGGGCCTCCGCTAAAATTGGGTACTTTTGACCTAGACGGACTTTTCAGGTAAACAAATGTCAAATAAAATAAAATAAAATGATCTGAAAGATATATATAATGAGATATTAGGCTATAGTAGGTCCCATGCACATACTTGTCCAGGGCATACTGAAATGATATTAACTTCAAACATAATCAAACACTAACATACTTACAGTCAATGGAAAACAAGCCTGCACCTAATACAAACAGCAACATACAAATGCATCACATACAATCTAGTAAGCAGGACAGTGAAGTAAAACACAATGGGTCGCATACATAGTTGAAGATACTGCTCCATATTTCTAGCATGCCATCTAATACACAATCAGGGATGGCAAAGCACACATGGCAATGGGCATAATGGCCAGAGAAGCATGCTGTGACATTAATTTTTGTTTTATACTACAAAGTAAGCTGCCAAATGCAAAAACGACACACAGCAATGTGAAAAATAACACCAGTGTAACCAATGCAAGCATATCAGACACAGCAACACAGTAGGATATCTGGCAGGTGGCACATGTGATTAAGGATATCTGTTCTTAATGAACTGCTTCCTGTAGCTCTGAATTTGATTCCTTCAGCATCCATTTGCCTATAAATGTGACTTTGAATAAGTCATTTAGCAAGACAATGCTCCTTGGTCCCCCCTGAAAAGGAACATTAATGTCCAGTTGGCTTAGCTGGCTTATGCACAGATAAGAAAAATAAAGCATAGGATGTGAGCAGGGTACAGCAGCAACATGTATAATGCAGTGCAGCATACAGTACAGAGGGAGGAAACTATGGACTGCAGCATATATACATGGTCATGACTTATATGGGTACATGATATACTGAACCAAAGGATGGGTATCTCAGTGTTATTTATATATTTTAGTTTTGCCATACATGCATATATAAAACAAACACTCATATTCAGTATGAGAGGAACTCCTATGTGAGTTGAGTTAATGGCCCTTTTCATACTCTGTGCTACATAAATAACTAAAAATAGGTATACATGGATACCACAGCATCACATTCATGTGTGATGCAGTGATGTTGTGAAGACTATCCACATCCCCAGTAATACTAGAGGACCTTCATCCATTTTACCAGTGATGCACAATGAACATATGGCAGCCATTGGGTACCACATGACAGTATCTGTATGAGTGGAACAATGTTTTCCATTTCCATCTAAGCACACTAGATACATATCATGCAGTATACACCACAAGAAACCACCTGGATGACTAACATAATATCAGTATTCACCAGCAGTGTGTAGTAGATACATGTTGTGTAGTCAATGTTCCATGATGCTATCTGTACTACTACTGCTATGATCCTAGTTTGTAGCCACAAGCAGTGGACCCACAATGGGTATTAAGCACTTCACTGTATAGGTATTACTGACAGTGTACATCTGGTTGCCTGCCATATGAAGTGGACACTTGTTGTACTTCAAATATCCCATAACACTATAACAAAGACATTTACCACATTCTGGGCAATCAGTGCCAAACAACAAAATGTACATGAGTGTTGCCATGTCAGTAACATTCAGCCATAAGCAATGGACATATGGCACTATTCATTACTCAAAAACAGCATCTATTTGACTGGAAAATATTTGTGGTTTCCCACTATGCACAAAGAATACATGTCAGCAACTTCCATTTCATGTAACATCTTTGTGACTGACTAGCACACATGTCATCTTTTGCACTGTGCACAAGGGACAGTGTACAGCGCATACTTTCATACATGGATACTTGATGCTGTGACGTCCCCACTCTGGGCTAGTAATCAAGGAACCTGAATCCTCATTGCTGACACTGGAGAGGGATGTTCACTTGGAATACAAATGGATACACTCAGTATTACCTCTCTGCATCAAGCCTGATTTCACTTAAGACCACATAGGGAACACAGCCAGCCCAAGGTCTGGATTTCTCTATATCTGTCTCTCCTCAGTTCCCCAGTAAAATTATCTACTAGCACAGCTGTGTTCAGCACCATCTCAATGAAACCAGTGTTTCATGTCCCTGCTCCAAGTAGCTGACACACACACACACACACACACACACACACACACACACACACACACACACACACACACACACACACACACACACACACACACACACACACACACACACACACACACACACACACCTTGGAAAGGCTGGCACAGATTTACTAGCTATGCCACCTTCTGTACAAACTATAAAGTAGTTTCACTGCCACCAGTCAGTTAAAAGGGTATCCAATTATACTGAGTGAAGTTAATATTGATACAAATTGTAATGTTGACCAAACAGTAAGGTTTTCAGGAGTGGCCAGAGTTATCACCAAATGAATATATGCAAATACTTTCAAAACGTAAATATTTTTCCTAAATGGACAAGCCACAATGTAAAGTTTAAATATATTTAATAATAAATAATAAAAGAACACAAAAATACTAAATGTCTATTTATAGTAAACACCAGAGTTTCAATTACAAGAAATACTAAAAAATAACACAGCTGGAAAGATTCAGACAGTTACAGAAAAACAATTCTCAACTGTTCTCACTCTATTTTCCTGATAAATCTAAGGAGTACTAGTTCCTGGTCACTTGCTAGCACAAGGCAAAATGAAGTAAGTGAGTGGTCTTCCTCCTTTGTCAGGTTCCAAGAACAGACTGCTCCTGAGACTTCAGTCTGCTCTAATTTTAAAACATTATTTCTGCCCAGAATGACATCACACACATCTGGTCATCCGACTTCTGCTTCCCATGCAACCCCCACTGCTAGCAGCTGTCAGGACCCATGTGTTACCATACACACAGAAAGAGCTTTGTTCAGATCTGCTGCTGATCCTGGAAGTCATAAAACTATTTCAAACCTCTACTCTCCCAGAGGAGCAATTAGCTCCCTGCTAAAGACAATAAAGAAGGCTTTCTAATACTTGGTTTCCTAGACATTTTATCTCTGGCTGGAACCAGAACAGTAAGATGCAATCTTTATGGCCTAATTTAATTTCAACTATTTTTCAACGTTTGGTGCAGCTGGATTGTGATTACCCTCTTCTCTTCCAGTATCCTCTATCAAAACATATACATTTAATCCAGTTATAATAATACATGTACATTTCTTTTCTTTCCATCAGGGCACACTGTTGAATTATTTTAATACAAGCAACTTTACAAATAAATTTTTAAACAGAAGCATCTGTCCAAAGTGGTTTGATACAAAGATGATATATAATTTTTTGCAAAACTCCAGCAGCTGTGCTGGCATATGTTAAACATCCACTGCCTCATTTCTCCCGGCATTGTTGGAAGTACCTCCTATCATCACATCTCCACCTTTGAAGACTCAGGCTAGTTTTTCAAGTGCACCTTGAGAAACATTGCTTGAGAGGAATGATCCTATCTGGGAATACATTAATCCATACTCTATCTTGAGCGCCCATCTGCATTGGCATTGCTAACCTCACTATGCTGCTCTACTGTCATATAACATGCCTGTAAACCTAGGCTCCACCTTACTAACTTGGCACTTTGCTGGCTGTCCCAATGTAGGCATGTTAAGGGATTGTGGTCTATAACAACAGTGAATTTCCTTCCATACAGATAGGGTTGAAGTTTCTGCAGTGCCCATATTATGCTTAAACATTCTTGTTATACTGTTGCATAACATTCCTCCCAAGGTTGGAGTCTATAGCTGAGATATACCACTATGTGCTTTTCTCCCTTTGAGGAAACCTGGATAAATACAGCCACTACCCTATGGTTTGAGGCATCCGCCTGCACAACAAATTATTTGATGTAATCTAGACTAACATAGAGGGTCCTCCCAAAGCCCCTTTACATGTTTGGAATGCCTGCTCACAGGTTGGGGGTCACACTACCTTGTCTGGCCTGTTTTTCCTTGTCAGGTCTGTGACAGGAGCAGCTATTGTACTATAATTGGGAACATACTTTCTATAGTACCCTGCTACCCCCAAGAATGCTCTCAACTGTTTTTGGTAATGGGGCAGGCCAAGCCTGAATGGCTTCCACTTTGGCAGGTTCAGGCATGATCTTACCACTCCCCACTCTATGTCCCAGGTAGGAGACCTGTGTCATACCCACCTGACACTTACTGGGCTTAATGGTCAACTCTGCCCTTTGCAGTCTTCCCAAGACCTCCATGACATGCTAATGGAGATCATGCCAGGAATGGCAGTAAATGGCAATATCATCCTGGTAAGTAAGGGCATAATCACCTGCTCCTGCTAGGATATGATCTACTAGATTTTGGAAGGTTACTTGGCATTTTTCATCCCAAAGGGGATCTTTGTCAACTTGTATAATCTGAAAGGTGTAACAAAGGCTGACCTCTCTCTAGCAGTTGGAGTCAAGGGCACCTGCAAGTAGCCCTTGGTCAGATCAATAGTGGTCAGATACTTTGCCCCATCCAGCTGCTGTAAGGTTTTATCTGTCCAAGGCATGGGGTAAGTATCTGACTCTGTATGACTAGTTTTCTGTTGTCCACACAGAACCTGGTGCTGCTGCCATCTTTATTTGGTACCAGCACCAATGGGGAAGCCCAGAGACTGCTGGACTCCTGGATTACTCCCAATTCCAACATTTCCTGTATCTCCTACCTCAGAATCTGCCTGACTCACTTAGGCATCCTGTATGGGGCCTGCTTGATAGGCTTTGGGGTCCTGTATCTACATGGTGCTGCACCTGGTGGGTGCACCCACATTTCCCAGTGAATATGCCCCAAACTCCTGTAACACACTGCTCAGATTTCTTGAACCTGTGTAGGAGATAGACACTGGGACATTGCTTCCCCTTCCACTAAGGTGTCAGTCTGAGCCTCACTGAGGTGATTAGTTACCAGATCCCCCTCAGACTCCTCCTGCAATTCACTGCAAATACTAAGCACCCTGGCCTCCCTATTATAGTAAGGTTTCACCATATTTACATGGTTCAATTTGTGCCCCTGCCTCCTGCCTAGCAGTTCTACCATGTAGGTAACATCCCTGACTTTCCTTTCCACTTTGAAGGGTCCCTTCTAAGTTGGGTGGAGCTTAATGTGTCTGACAGGAATGAGAACTATCAGCCGTTTGTCCCACAGCATAATCTCTGGATCAAGCATACCTGTCATACCAGACTGTTTTCTGCTGTTGGGCTCCTGACAGGTTCTCCTTGGCCAAGCAAATGAGCTCCCTAAGCCTTGTCCTGAGGTATAGGACATATGCCACAACAGACTCTTTGTGTGATTCACATTCACCCTTCCCATCATCAGAATCAAATAAAAAGGCCTTCTTACCCTATGTCCATACACCAACTAAACCAGTGAAAAACCTGTGGATTCCTGATCTACATCTCTGTAAGCAAACAGTAGATGGGGAAAATATTTGTCCCACTCTCTCTTAAACTGCTCTACAAATGTTCATAGCATGGTCTTTAGTGTAGAATTTAACCACTTTACAAGACCGTTAGTTTGGGGATGGTAGGGGTGGTCTTTAGGTGCTTCATCTCACTGTGCTTCCACAGACAAGCCAGCAGGTCTGTCATGAAATTGGCACCACTGTAAGTCAGTATTTCTCTTCAGAAACCTTCCCTGCTGAAAATCTCTACCAAAGTATCTGTCACCTTCTCTACCTCAGTGAAGGACAGAGCCACTGCATCAGAGTCTCTACAAGCATAATCTACTAACACCAGGATATAATTCTTCCCTGTGGAACTTGGGGTACTTAGAGGCCCCACAGTATCCATAGCTACCCAGTGAAATGGCTCTTCAATCACAGGTAAAGGCATCAAAAGAGCTTTGACCTTGTATCCTGCCTTACCTACTTTTTGGCACTGCTCACGGGTCCTGTAGTACCCTGTTGCATGTCTTGCAATAACAGGCCAGTAAAAGTTCTGCATAATACATCTACTGGTAACCCTTATGCCCGTATGGCCTGCAAAAGGAATGTCATGGGCTATGTCTTAAAGTGCCAAATGGTAGGCTCTAGGCACCACTGACTGCTGTATTACCTTACCCTCTAGCACTCCCTCAGGGGTCTACTCTCTATACAGTAACCCTTTGTTCCAGTATATAGACTCTCCTTTGTCTTAAGAATCAGGTACCTCCCTAGCTACTTCCCTTAAGTCTCTTAGTTTAGGGTCTGAGAGGTGAGTCTGTCTCAGCTCTACTGCTGTGACTCTTCACAGCTCCCCTTCCACAGGACGTCTGGTATCCTCTGACAGTGGTGCCTCGCTGTCAGCCTGGGTACTGCCACTTATCACTGCCCTTGCAGTCACTATGTCCAAGGCAACATCAGCATATACCAGAAGCTGTGGCTCATCTTCAGGCTCACCAATACAGAGTAGCTTCCTCCCTGAAATAGCCAGACCACCATCCCTGGCTTCAGGTGTGGTGTCTGTCTGGGTCTCTCCCAGGCTACCAGACCCACATGCCTGTCTCTAAGCCTGACTGCATTTAACTGCATGCACACAAGGTACTGCATTATCAAACAGGACATCTGCAGGAATATCCTCAAACACACCTACTTGCTTGCTTTCTTTTCCACCCTCCCATTCAAACTGAGCCCTGGCCAAAGGCATTTGGGAATGGGGTCCCTCCTAAAGCTCTGACTGGAATAGACTGCCCAAGCAAGTAGTGCTCCTTTTTAACCACTGCAGGCTTCACAATGGATATGTTCTCTACCCCACTTATTGTATCTCTTTCTGAACTTTAGCCTTTGACACACATCATCCACAACTGCACACTTCTACTAAAACTTTTCCCACCTTCAGAATGTTCCATTGTCTAATGAAAATGTTACCCATTTCTGCTACATTTGAAGTAAATACTACCATTTGTACTTTGCCTCTAATTAACTTCACCTTTGTCTTATTATCTCAGTTTAATATGCATGAGCTATCTTTTATAGTCTATACTGTAATTTCTATATTGTAATTTGCTTGTTTTATACTGTACTGTTTTACATTGTAATTTGCTTAGTTATGGAGCTTTTCTCTCCGGGCCTCCACTGAAAATGGGTTCTTCTGACCCAGTGGACTTTCCCGGTTATCAAACTGAAATAAATAAATTAATTAATTAATAAATAAATATGTCAGAGGTGGTGTCTCTCTTATTAGTGTCTTGTTTTCCATCCACTAAGATAGGATATAACCTCTTGTGATAGTTTGGTACCCCTTTTGTCTCCAGCCAACTTACCACTGGCATACTGTTATTACCACTTGCTGGCTCCCCCACCTTTTGTTCCACACCTTACCTCCATGGACATCTGTAGGATACATGACCCCACTGATTACAGTTAAAACCTTTAACCCTTAATCCTGAACTAGTTGCTTCCACTGTTACTGTTGGGATAGTTTAGGCTGCCCACCATGGGTTCCCTTATATCCATGTGCAACACTGATACCCCCTTCCTGTGCAGTGATGCTCTGCTTGCTAAGAAGAGATCTCTTTTCTTCCCCAGCTCAACTGCAGAGTTATTTTCTCGGTCTGCCAATCAGATTTTCATGTCCTCAGGCAATGTGCTAAGGGCTTGTTCCCTCACCAAAAGGGCTGCCAGCTCTGCAAAAGTGGTGACCTGACACCCACTCACCCACCCACCTATAAAAATAAGTGGTTAACTCAGCAATATAATCGCACACACTTCCATCTGCCTTGCATCTATGCTCACAAAACATTTTTCTGTAAGCTTCAGGTGTTAACTTAAAACCTTCAAGTAAACATGTTTTTACTTTTTCATAGTTTAAATAATCAGTATCAGACAATTTAGAAGCAGTTACAACCTCACCATGGAGTAAGGGTGTCTGGAACCATACCCAGAACCCTTGGTTAACATTATACTGTTTACATACCCTTTCAAATATATAAATGAAACTATCAAAATGATCACCCTCTGTAAATTGTGGAAGAAATTTCTTGACCTTTATTGCTTCTGGGGTTTGGTTATTCCCTTCCCTGTTACCTCGATGACCCTGGCAAACAGTCAGCATTCTCCCTCTCATGTTGATGCGACTTCTCATTTCTTCAGCCTCTAAATGCTGCAGTCTCTCTGCTGATTCTAATTCCAAATGTTTGGCCTCCAGTTCAAGTCCCTTTAACTCCAGATGGGTTGTTATGTCCTCTGAGGAAAAGTTGAACTGTGCTGTTTCTGAGGGCTGAAAATTCCCAACACCAGACTGGTTACCCTCCTGGATGCTTATCTGAGCTGTGAGTAAGACTGAAATAATTTCCTCTTTAGTCAGGTTGACATGCACCTGTCCTTTGGCTTCACACACCTTGGACAACTGGTTTGTTGTCCCCTTGCCATAATCCTCAGCTGAAATATTTGCCTGCTTTCCCTGACTAAACTAAACTAACAAAAATAATAACTGTTGTAATATGAAACTCTGAATGTTTACCGTGTGGCTGCTGACAGAATGCACACTTTTAGTGACAACTGCTTACAGGCTACAGAAGTTCAATATCCACACCACTGCTCACCAAAATGTGATGTCCCCATTAATCAAGTAGCCTGAATCCTCACCACTGACACAGGAGAGGGACATTCACTTGGAATGCAAATAGATACACTCAGTATTTCCATATGCAGACCTGCAGATCTGCACAATTTCCCTTAAGGACACATAGGGAACACAGTCAGTCTTTGGTCTGGATTTTTCTACATCTCTCTCCTCAGGTCCCCAGTAAGGATCTCCACTGGTACAGCTCTGTTTGTTACCCTCTCTGTGAAACCAATGTTTCATGTCCCTGCACCAAGAAGCTGACACGTGCACTCTTTGACATTTAATGTTCACACACGCGCACACACACACACACACACACACACACACACACACACACACACCAAATGGAGTTTCAAAATCTGACCATTTCATCTTTCATCAGGCAATTTTCACACTGGAATGCATCTGCAATTCCAAACCAATAAAAAAGAATAGATTCTGGTGATTGTGAACCCACCTCTATTCCCATATCATTCAATGTACATGCTGGGTAGAAATCAATAAATGCAGGGCCATGTTGCATAGTCAGTGCTTACCCCTAAAGATAGCCTTGCAATGATAAGCATGCAGCACAAGTGCAGTGGATGTGATACTTTATAGAAAGGCAGATGATCATATGAATTTGTTTCCTGCTTTGTTATGTTACACATGGGGATTCCTATCAGTAACATCAACATGGTTAGTCTTTTCCTAAGGCTAGTTAACCACAGACTCTCAACAAGAGAACTATGGAGCAGACAAAGCCAGGAGTGAGCTCAGTAGCATCCTCAGCTCTGTAAGAGACAAACACCTCAAAACGCCGCATTCAGACTCCTTGTCTGGCTCACAATAAACACAGAAGAATGATAACCAGCATTTGTAAGGAAAATAAGAATAATTTAAACAAAATCACAACACATATTAACACACTACATATAAAGCACAGATATTGCAACTTCTGTGTTATTACTTCTGATGACAGTGGGTCTTTTATTTGTGATAGGCTGTGCAACTGATATCCTATAAAACATCTAGTGGTATGGTTTTGAGGTATAAATACATTGGAATAAACTACATCATCTGATGATATACCATTTAATTCCAGTGGTTTCCTGTGTGTTATGGTGCAGTGATGCCAATGTCACCAGAGAAATATGACAACCATTTTAGTGTAGATAACTAGGGCTCCTGAAGCTGAAGGGTTATGATCAGTGTCTCTGCTCATCTGACCTTTAAACATTCCTGCAGGCTTTCTGTTTTGAACCTTCTTTTTTGTCACAATTCTTCCTATTGTTAATCTAGTATGAAACTCTGTATGAGTTCACTGTTACTATCTAGAGCATTTTTACTTGCCACTACTTCTACCCATCATCTCTTGCACTTTTCCCTGAAATGTACTGCTAATAACTAGAGTGCATTCGGCAACATCACATTTTCTGAGAAGTTGAATTGAATTTTTGTCTAGCCATAGCCAACCAAGATAGCAGTGGCCAGTACAGTGAAGATGGCTATATCAGTAGGCAGGTCTCTAAATGTCCATGCTTGTTTCTTGCTTAATAATCAGCAGATAAGGTATTTTTGCATACACATAATGCACTAACATTCACAATGTGCAGTCTATATGAATATGGTGAGTGTCATATAAATATGTGCTTGCATGCATTTGATAAGTGGCATCTGCACTGACCATGTCCTGACTGACTCAGAAAATGATGCCTTTATTGAATAGTTTCAATAACTGATATAGGATGCTGCATGTAAAAGGAGCTTATGTGTTATGCAAAGCGTAGGTTCTATGGTGTTCCATGTTAGTACATAGTGTAAAACAGGTCCATATTGGATATTTAGGCATGGAAATGGATGCTTAAAAGGCAGATCACTTACAGGTCCTGCAGCCGGACCTCAAACCTCACAGTAAGAAAGTATAAAACCTGTATGTCAATGGATCATGTCCCTGCTACCTTGGTCAGCTAAACATGAATGACCCCACAGGGGAATACAGGAGTCTCATATGTTATAAGACTGGTAAGGCCTTGATGGCAGATATTAACATTATATACACTGGAGACCAGTGTCAAAATTAATAGTTTGATTTGTATTGGAAGCAGACAGACTGTTTGCATGACATGCAGGGGGTAGATAAGTGTTGAATAAGTGCCTATGATGCATTACAGCTGCTTGGACTGTGCTTTTCTACAATACTGATTTCATTGCCATGAAATTACCATAGTATAGACCCAAAGCTGATAAAGGAGAAAAGGTGTGCCTAGCAGTAGAGGGACTTTAAGCTTTACAGTAACACACTGAATATGATTCAGGTACTGAATATGCACTAGATGTGTTTGTGATGACAGGAGATACTTTAAGCCATACTGGGAGAAGTGGGACAGTGTATGTAAAACATATGCCTGCATAATTAGCTGGAATTTTGTAAAGAATTGTATGTCATTTGTGTATCAAACTGATTTGTACAGATGCTTGTGTTTAAAAATGTATTTGTAAAGTTGCTTTTGTTAAAATTAATCAACAGTGTACCCTGCTGGAAAGAAAAGAAATGTACATGCATTGTTGTAACTGAATTAAATGTATATGTTTTAACAGAGGATACTGGAAGTGAAGCAGTTAATGACAATCCAGAGAAGAGGTTAATCACAGTACAGCTGCAGCAAACTTTGAAAAATAGTTTAAATTGAATTAGGCCATAAAGATTGTACCTTACAGTTTTGGTTGCAGCCACAGACAAAATGTCTGGGAAACCACGTATTAGGACATCTTCTTTATTGCCCCTAGCAGGGAGCTAATTGCTACTGTGGGAGAGTAGAGGTTTGAAATTGTTTTATGACTTATGGGAGCAGCGGCAGATCTGAGCAAAGCTCTATCTGCATGTATGGTAACACATAGGTACTAAATCCTGACAGCTTCTAGCAACGGGGATTGCATGGGAACCAGAAGTCAGATGACTAGATGTATGTGATGTCATTCTGTATAGAAATAATGTTTTAATATTAGAGGAGACTGAAGTCACAGGAGCAGTCTGTTCTTGGAACCTGACAAAGGACTGCTTACCCACTTCATCTTGCCTTGCACTAGTAATTGACCAGGGACTAGTACTCTTTAGGTTACTCAGGAAAATACAGTGAGAATAGTTGAATATTATATTTCTGTAACTGTGGATCTTTCCGGCTGTGTTATTTTTAATATCTCCTTTGGCTGAAACTCTGGTGTTTACTGTAAATAGATAGTTAGCATTTTCATGTTCTTTTATCATTTATTATTAAATATATTTAAACTTCTCATTGTGGCTGGTCCTTTTAGAAAAATATTTAAGTTTTGAGAGTATTTGTATATATTTATTTGGTGATAACTCTGACCCCTCCTGAAATTCTTGTTGTTTGGTCAATATTACCATTTGTATTAATATTAACTTCACTCAGTATAATTAGATACCATTTTAAGAGCATTATAGTAACTGACTGTTGGCAGTGAAACTACCTTATAGTCTAGACAGAAGGTGGCATAGCTAGAAAATCTGTGTCAGCCTTTCCCAGGTGTGTGTGTGTGTGTGTGTGTGTGTGTGTGTGTGTGTGTGTGTGTGTGTGTGTGTGAACATTAAATGTCAAAGAGTGCACGTGTCAGCTTCTTGGTGCAGGGACATGAAACATTGGTTTCACAGAGAGGGTAACAAACAGAGCTGTACCAGTGGAGATCCTTACTGGGGACCTGAGGAGAGAGATGTAGAAAAATCCAGACCAAAGACTGACTGTGTTCCCTGTGTGTCCTTTAGGGAAATTGTGCAGATCTGCAGGTCTTTGTGTGTGTGTGTGTGTGTGTGTGTGTGTGTGTGTGTGTGTGTGTGTGTGTGTGTGTGTGCTGTGAGTTCAATATAGTGTGCATACATCTTGCGAATGATGGGTCACATCAGGATTTTTTTCTCTAATACCTACTGAATGCTTTGGTACTGTCTGACTACCTCACAACCCTGAATATTTATTGACATTTGATTACTGGGAAAGTTTGACTGGATAGAAGCCCATTTTCAGTGGAGGCCTGGGGAGACAAGCTCCAAATTATTACAAAACATTTAAAGAACACTAATATTATAATCTTTAAAAATAAAACAAAAACATCTGCAGTTTAAATAATCATAACAAATTAGTTATAATATAAAAAACATTGATTAAGAATTGACTAGGATAAACAGGTGTTAGAGAATAATTATTGCCCAAATGCTTACATGGAGTGATTTTTTTTCCCCAAGAACTATTAAAGTTGTTAACAATATAGCTGTTTACATCTTCCTCCTATTCTGATCAGTCACACCATTGACTTTAGTATTTATTGTCTTGTTATAGAGTGCAAGTAAGGGGGAAAGTCAGTTGGTGTTTATTTTAAAATTGTGTCATCTTCTTTGAAATCAACAGTTGCCTACCACAGCACACCTAACAAAATAACATGTACAAAGAAAACAATGTCTAAGCACCCTATAAAACCGTGAATGATGTAACAATGCAATAATCCACCGGACATTATCATTTTGAAGTGGGATTCAGCATTCCATTTCAACAATTCTTTTGCTGTTGACTTTGATGAAGCATTAATAATCTCAGTCACTACATACAAGATCAATGACCATATCAAAAAACTAGAGTACTTGCATACTTATTCTATGGCCTTGATTCCAAAAAACTTGTTCTCAATGTAGGTGACCCCTTACACTGAGAGTCGGCTGACAGCAGGTATTTTGGAATCCAGTCTCCATAGTAAGTCTGTTTATAGATAGGCCTTACACTAAGGTAAGTCACTTACACTGAGAGCAGTTCCTTCAGAATCAGGACAGACTTACATTGAGAGCAAATATTTTGGATTCTGATCCTGTGTCACATTAAATCATAAACATTGGCATAAAGTGTCATAATTATGTCATCTTTGCCATGATATGCCCTTCTTATGGATATAATTTTATGTATGAATACTTTAACAACTGTAATGTTGTTAAATAGACTCCATACAATGAAACGCAGCAGTAAAGACACTGACAATATGTGTCAGACTATTACCTGCACTGACTATTTTGATAATGCATTATTCATTATAAACACATAATGTGTTGTATATAAAAGTTACTGATGAAAAATATTTATCTTGGTATTTCAAATTACACATGCTGGAGAATAAGCATACTTGTGCTAGTGTACATGAACAAAGGGGACAGCCACAACAGTGGGCAATAGAGAGGCATCAAACTGCTATCACATCACATGAAAGTTCTGGAGAGGTTGATTGATAAATGGATACATAAAGTAAGAGTAGTAGAATGTAAGATAGGAGATGAGCAGTTTGGATTCTGATCAGGTTACAGCACAACTGAATTTTGCCTGCTTGCTCTGACCTACTTTTTGCCAATCATCTACACTGCCCTGGATTTCCAGCCTATTCAGTCCCTAACAGTGGGAGAAGGACTGAGTGGGAGTGGTCATTATTTATAAAGCCATACAGGTGATTCTAGATGTTTTATGAAAATCCTGTATTTGTTTTCATAGGTTCATAGGTTCATAGGATGATACAAGGCCATTGGCCCAGAAGTCCTTATAAGCCTTGCCAAGAATTTTACCCATGTTTCCATAAAGTCAGCACCTGTTTTCCCTGTCCAGGAGGGACACAGGATGCAGGTGAAATCCCAGGAGTGTGTTTTCTGTTTCCCATCCAGTCATCCAGGTTCTTCTTAAAGAGGGCTAGTGAGGTACTCTGCTTGACATGGAAATGGAGTCTATTCCATAGATGGGGAGTAGTTGAGACACAAATCTATCCTGCCAATACGTTCTATTAATGCCACAGACCAGGTTAAGGCCTTGCACGTGGGTAGCATGATGGGAGTTTGACTTACAGATATGCAGCAACTCCATCAAGGTTGAGATTGAGACGGCCTTGTATGTCAGACACAGGTCACCTCTGAGGAGCCTGCATGAGACTGAGTAGGGGATAGGGTTTTTAGCCTATCTGTATAGGATAGGTGTTTGAGACCATGGGTTTTCCTGGTCAAGAGCCTCTGCAGTCTCTCCAACTGCTGCATGTGCTTGGCAAGGTACAAACCCAATGGGGCACTGTAGTCGATAATGGGTCTGATAAGGGAGGAGTACAGGGATGTTATGACCTCCTTGTTCCTGGATGAAATACACTTACTTATGAGGTGGGTCATGTAGAAAGCCTTCTGTACAACTGAGGCAAAGTGGTGGTCAGAAGTCAAGTTGCTGTCAACCTGTTTGCCCAAGTCCCTCATGACTGATTGCATGCTTAGTACGTTCAAGAAGTTGTAATAGACCATCCATTTATTAATATTGGTGCCATAACAAACTAATATTTTAATGATTGATTTATATATATATATATATATATATATATATATATATATATAATATACCAAAAAATGTCCAGCACTCCTGCATAAATGCCAAAAAAGTTGTAACAACAGCCGTTTTGGAGGAAAAAGCTTTATTCAAGCCATGCGGTCTGCCCCACAGACCGGTTTCGCTTTTACCAAAGCGTCATCAGTGTGTAATGGCAGTCACGCAAATACGTGCTTAAATACAAACTCTAAGTCTCACATTTAAAGAAACAGTATTACATTGTACTTTACACATCACCAACATTTACCTGCTTTAAACTATGTGATCCTAACTACTAATTTATTATCTAAATTGCTCTATATTAATGTATGTACCCTCACTAGTTATAAATATCATGTGAAAATAAAAAATAAACCAATATGATATCGATATTATTAACAATATTATTAACTTATTATCTAATGTTTAATTACCAATGGTCATTAAGGCCAGGTTTAAACAGAGCTCCAAGATTAACTATCCACCTACGCTCTTTGTTATCTAATATCTTATGTTTTACTGACTCAGTTAAACTCATATCCATTATCTTATCAATTCCTACAAATATAAAATGTGCACTTGGATGAATTAAAATATGCTTGTATAATGCACTATGCATTCTGTGACATTTTATATCACTTATATGTAATGCTATCCTTTGTTTCAATATGCATGATGTCTGACCGACATAGAAAGCACCACATCTACATATAGCCATATATATCACCCATGGAGTAGTGCACGTTATCAAACTTTGAATATCATATACCTTACTTTTTTGGCATTTATGCAGGAGTGCTGGACTTTTTTTGGTATTTTCTATATGCGTTTGTTTCGTGCACCATCAGATACGCGCACGGAAGGTTTTTGGTGTTTATATATATATACATATATATATATATATATATATATATATATATATATATATATATATATATATACAGAGCATCTGTTTCTATAAGAAAAAATAATATTTATATATAGCCCTGTAAATATATAAATATATATAGTGGAAGTTTGCAGTGTGTCAAACTCGAAGGTTCATGTTACAATGTTTTGATCAATAATTATCTAGATCTTTATCTTTGAATGATTTGGACATTCTTCTGTAAAATATTTTGCATGTTATGTCAATAAGCTTATATAAACTATAATCAGTGAGTGCCTGCAGTTCCAAAGGTTAGGTTGTATCAGCGCCTTAGACAAGACAGTAATAAATCTCATTTGTCAGACTTTATATATTTATGCATGTATGCATTTATTTTTGGTATGAGCATACAGAATCCATGAAAACTTGAAGGAAACATAAATTATTGTTTTAATTTTGTTGTTGTTATAAACAACATTATTTTTTATGATTTTGATGGATATTGCGTTTGACTTCAAGAAAAAATATACACATGCTTGCATTGAATGAAATCTGAATAAAATTCTTGTTTGTCAGATTCTTACACTAAGTTTTGTTCTTCTCTACTCAGGACTTTATTGAAAAAAGTTTAATATTTTGCAGAATAGCCATCTGCCAAAATGCATGGATAAAAAAATAAAATTGACCCAAACGACCAGGTAGAAGCACATAAAGCCAAAAAGAAAATCCATCTATGACTAATTAGACCAAAGACCACCAAATGGATTAGCGGTAAAAAGTTTATTCTTTGCTTTAATCAAAAAATTTCTTCAGAACAACTAAAACGCAATAATAACACACTTTCATACCATCACCAGTCATTAAACAATTAAACAACATAATTACTCAATAAAAATACAATGCAACCTTTTCCTTAAAACCATTACCAACTTTACATTGATATTTAAAAACACATTATTAATTAACAAAAAAATAATACTTTAATTTCATTTCAACCTTTTATTACTTAAAATATTTATTATTTATAATCTCATTCAGACCTGGAGGTTTGTCTGCATTTAATTTAATTTGCCATATTGCTTCTTTCTGCTCTATAAACCCGTTATAATTGCCTTTTCTCCTATCTCTAGGTACCTGTTTGAGAATAGAAAATAAAAACTTTTTACTCTCCTTACACTCTAAGGAATGCTTATATAAAGCATTCTTACAGTCCTTGATCTTAATAGAACATACATGCTCATTTATATGTTTGTTTAAACTTCTAGTAGACATCCCTACGTAAAACCTTTCACAGTGGGAACATATACTAATATAAACAATACCCTCTATTTTGCAAGTGAAAACACCTGAGACAGCTATAGTTTTGTATAAGTGCTTCAAACTAATGAATGGACCCTCCAATATGTATCTAAAATCAGAACAGGCCCCACACCTGTACATAGCCTTATTTTTATTAGACAATAAATTTGGTGAAATTATTTTTATGTGTCATGTTGCAAATATCTCTTCAGGTTATAGATATTCCTATAAGTGAACCTTGGAATACTTCCCACGATCTTAATAAGATCAGAATTGCCCTAAATAACACTCTAGCTCCTCTGAATAATAGATGTAATATTAGAACTGTCCACTGTCATATCTAGACAATAGACTGTTCTATATACTGCCCTCTTCACTTTTCTTTATTATAATTTAAACCACATTTCAAAATAGGTCTGAAATCCAAAATTTTTCTCCTACATACATCATCTGCCACAGTTTCAACTTATCACCACAATAACTCCTTTCTAAAAAGAAGGACAAAATAAACTTGACTTCTTTCTCAAAAACAGTATCATTGGTTGTCATCCTTGAGGCCCTAACAAATTGGCCTTTAGGGATATTGGTTTTGATAAACCTAGGATGGTTATTACTATAATGTAGGCAATTACATACAAAATTGCTATTTCGAAATATTTTACTATCAAACTCTTGTTTCACTTTGTTCCAAGTGATGGTAATGTCTAAAAAGTAACAACTTCACCATGACTTCCCAAGGTAAACTTTAAAAACTTTGACTTCATATTTAACATGTTAAGAAATTCCATAACTTTATACTTATTTCCATCTATTACAAAAAATGAATCACTGACAAATCTAACATAAAAAATAATGTCATACACGAATGCAATAGGAGTCAACGCTGCATGTTCCCAACACCCCAATACTGCATTAGCAAAGGCTGGAGCCTCAGGTGGCCCCATTGCCATCACCTTGATTTGATTTTATATGTTGTTATTAAACAAAAAAACAATTATTTTTTAACATAATATCTAAGAAAGCACAACATAAATAAACTTGGTGGTTGGTGAAGTTCACAAATTTAACTAAATAATTCCTAACATAATTAATACCTTCTTCTTGGGGAATACTAGTAAACAGTGAACAGATATCAACAGTGAAAATATAATCCATGGGATTCTGTAAAGTTCCATGCAAGAATAAGTTATTCTTGCACAGAATGGATAGAGTCCATGTAGCATAGCAGTGTGCCTTGCATATTCATGAAGGCGTGCTGCTATAACACCTACACGGACACAATCCATGAAAAAGTGCAGGGGGTATGTTACAGCAGTGCCCGCACATGTAACATGCCCCCTTCACTCAGAAAGTGCTATTACAGCACTTATAAAAGCAAAAAATAGTTGTCTGTGGATATACTGCACAACTGTGCAGTACATCCACAGAATGCATGCACAGACATGCATCTGGAGCATGTCACCCCCGGCCTCTGCTGAAAATAAGCTTCCCATCCTAGTCGGTCTTACTCAGTTAACAAATGTTAAATAAAGAAGTAAAATAAGAGTAGAACACAACACTGACATGCCTGAGTTCCCAAACACCTCACAAAATACATGCTAACAAAAAAAACATTATTCCATGCACTTTTAAAGTGCTAAAATTGTCCCTAGTGTTGTGCCCTTGTTCCCTCATTATGGCAGGCATACTCCTAAAGTGAAAAAAAAGTAAAATTTCATTTAAATCCTCAAAATCTTTTTTTTATTAAACCAATAAAGTTTAACCATAGCTGAGCAGGTGTGCCAGTCACGCAGCTATGCATAGCAGAGTTCAATCATCAAAAGAAGCTAAATAGAAATATACACAGCGTGAGCAGTGAAACTGGAATAGTGTAGTGGATAAAGTGTTTACCTAGCATGCACTTAGTTATGGCTCATGCCCCACAACAGTCCATAAACTTTCATATGTGAAACACAACTAAAATGTATTTTTCATAAATAGGTAGTGAATATTATTATGTATATGTTAGCCAGGGTAGTGTAGCAGCCCCAAATTTGAGGTGTCAGTGAAATTTAAAGTTTAAGTAAGATTTAGCATAGCTTACTGGATTTGCGCAGACATAAGTAGGGCTTAGCATCAACCCCTTTAAGCAATGGTTATCATTGCTAAGAAGGCTTGCCCTGTACTTAGCTTAGTTCAGCAGTTTCAAAACTGTCCAATAATGGTAAAGGATGGGAAATGATCCCTATTTTAACTACGCAGGCAGGAAAACAGCTCATAACCAGTTGTAGCTCCCCACTATAGGCACTATGGCTGTTGTAGGTGAAGGTGTGCGCTTTATGGGTGCAGTGCTGGGGCATTCAGGAGTCCAGGGTCATGGTCAGACACCTCAGTAAAGACCACGAAGGGTGACTGCTGCAGGACCAGTATGAGGGCTCACAATACAAAGCGGAGATTGGGGACCATCTTGCCCAAGATCTCACGACTGCCACTGGCATCCCTCTTACTGGTAAGCAGGTCCGGCACCACTTTGCCGACTTGAAGCAGAGAAATAGGGACCTTTGGACCAGCGGGTCCAAGATGCCTGGGTGAGGAATGCCCCAGCCGTGTGTTAGTATTAGACAAAATAAGTGTTTTCCAAAGTCCAGCCTGTGTATGTGAAGGATAGGTATGCATAAATGTTTTTTTCTTATCTCCTGTACAGCTGCAGATGAGAGGGCTGTTAATTTGAAAGCCCATGCCAGCAGGCTGCTAAGGCTGTGTCACAAGTCTGGTGAGTAACAATCCAGCTGGTATTATGCAGGGCAAATAAATAAAAAGTAGTAGAATGTCACCTTGCAGTATTTAACAATGGGTTGGTTTTAATGACTGAAGAAGTCAGCTGGAGAGTAATAGTGACATACAGATTATATATCAATAAAAGTGTAATTACTAGTCAATAAAAGTGAAAACCCTAGACTGGTTGTGTTTACTCTGGTATTGTATGACTTGAAAGTTTCATGCACCAAGATCTGATATCAGAACAGTAATGTTGTGTTAACCTCTGTTTTCCATACTGTGCTATGTCAAAAGGCATGTATAGGAATGTATATGTACGAATGCTGTAATCACAAGGTCAGACTGTACAACCAAGAGAGAATTAGACAGAAAACATCTAAAAAGGCACAGCAGTTTCTCAATAGCTTGCTCTGATGAAACACAAACTTGTATTTTTAGCAGAAACAGCCATGGTTCAAATCCCAGGAGAGGTAGTAAGCTGTATGCATAATTTCAACTAGGACTTTGTGAACATATGTAGAAACAGTAAGGTAGTGTCAACATAAATTCCCCCCACACATCTTAAAGGTAAGAGAAGGTGTAAAGCAGTAATAAGAAGCCTGTAGTAATACTGTGTCCAACACCCAGAGTACACCCCCCCCCCCCACACACACACACACACACACACACACACACACACACGTATACACACAGTATGAGTGCACATATGTAACCCTGACTATGTAAATATGGGTAGAAACAGTCAGGTAGTGTTAACAAACATTCCCTCCACATGTATTGAGGTAAGAGAAGGTATAAAGTAACTATAAGAAGGCTGCAGTTATACTGTGTCCAACATCCATGGTCCAAGCCCAAGGCTGCAAATGACAGCAGAATAAGTACATACACCAAGTGGTCTCCCTCAAGAAATGTTCAAAAGTAACATGCTGTCACAGCTACCAGTCCCTGGTACCAACAACCAGGGTGACCAATAGAAATCAAGGCAGAGCATGTCAGTAGTGCACACACACACACACACACACACACACACACACACACACACACACACACACACACACACACACACACACACACACACACACACACACACACACACACACACAGACACACAGACACACACACTATGAGTGCACATATGTAACCCTGACTATGTGAATATGGGTAGAAACAGTCAAGCTGTATTAACAAACATTCCCTCCACAGGTCTTCCAGTTAAGAGAAGGTATAAAGTAGCTATAAGAAGGCTGTAATTATACAGTGTGTGCACACATACCACTTCCAATCCCTAGGCCATAGGTTGTTGTAATAATACCTGTAGAGTAATGATTAGAGCAATGATCATTATAGGTGTAACCAGTGCAAGAATCTATATTTGTTAATTGACATCTCTCTCTCTCCCCGACCTTATAGTCACCAATAATCTAAACACATAAATGAATGGGTATGTTTTCTACCAAATCTACTGTTAGGACATGTGTCCTGTTGTTCTACAAATGTTGAAATGTATACCAATTAATGTCCCCTGTTCAAATACTATCATCGGTGGCCTGTTGCTAACAATGTAACCTACATTCCGGTGTATTGCCCACTGTGGCTACATATATGCATGTGTTCTGTTTGCTATGCAAAAGTTCCAAATCTGTTGTTTTGGGTTAATGGGAATACTCATGCATGCTTTTATAACTAATCCTGGAATGTGTTTACCATTACTAACCAACATATGTTCTAAAACTGCAACCACATAGCAAGTCTGGGAAGACCGATCCCAGTGGATCTGCCTCTCCCACTTCATCTGACAGTGGCACCAGGACCCAGCACATCTGGGACCCACCCCGGGACCTCCTTGTCTGTTGGTCTTACACCACCAATGGGCGGAACCACCTCAGGGATGGAGCTTGCCACCCCACTAGGCCAGTGCAGACAGGATCCTGTCATCCAAAGTCAGGTCCGGGGTCTGGTGTGTAGCGAGCTATGCAAGGAAATGGGAGATCTGCTATGCTAGCTTGAGGGCTGTGTGACACAATTAGAGGGTCAGCTGCCCTGTCTGCTTAGCCCACAGCAAAGCCACCTTCGGGGCCGTGAAGGTGCAGTGGTGAGTTCCCATGGGTGGGGATCTCAGTTCCACTGTATCCAATTGGGGGCACATGGGCTTCCGATTATAAAACACCCCTCCCCATCCAAGGTGTTCATCCCCACATGTTCCATATACCACCCCTGTATGCTGTCTTGTCTGCCTTGTCTCTATTCCTACCCAACAAAGCTCCTGAAATATACCTACCATCCTTCCCCAACATCCCACTCTCACCTAAAAAAAAAAAAAACGAGGGCAATCTGTTCCAGAAAAAAAAAATGTCACCCCATACATAGCTGTCCATTTTGCATGTCCACTTAGACACATATAATCTGATCTAATTGGCTTCACAATACATTATTATTGTTCTCACCCCTCTCTCAGGGGTTTGAGTGTCCAAATTTACCTCTAAATGCAGTATATGCACAGCTGTTGCTGTAGAAGAAATGGAGAGGTATAGACCTTTCCTACACACATCCTGCACATGCCTAGCTATCTTTCATATTGTTTTTCCCTCTTCTTGCCCCCTTTTCACCACTTTCCTATCACCCCTTTTTTCTTTTCTTTTAACGAAATTAGGATGCGGTAAGCAGGACTAAGAAGTAGTTAGTAGGAGTAAGCCTGTTTGCGAGGTGCTAAGTGATGCCTACACAGATTAAGCACTTTTAAGGATAACTGGCTGCCGGCAGAGTTAACCAGACGTTAGCATTGCTTACCACCATGGAAACACACGCAAACATGCTTACAACTGCTTAAAAGTACCTTAAACTGTCTGTATCCAACCGCCCTTGTTCTGCCCAGCAACAAAATAATTAACCTATGCAAGTCTTGAACCCAGGACCCTGCACACCATAACCACAACAATATACCACTAAGCTACCTGCGCTACAGGTATGCTTAATGTGTTTTCAAGCATATCATGCAGCAGAATTATTCAACAGTAGGGAAAAAGTTTGTTAACAGTAGTCATGTGTTGTACATAGATATAATTGTATATGTGTATAAAAACTGTCTTTTGACTTTTCCTGGTTAGGGGTCGCTACAGCGTAACTCCAGTCCGCTAATGATTGGCAGTATATTTTTACGTGCTGGCTTGCCAGGTCTAATGCACAACCTTCAGCGAAGGAACGCCCAATCACGCATGTCGACACACAGAAGACACTCTAACTAAGAATCGAACGTGCAACGTCTAACTGTGAGGCGACAACGCTACCGCAACACCACCACTGCAGTATAATTGTATATGTGTATGGAGATGCATATATATATATATATATATATATATATATATATATATATATATATATATATATATATATATATATATATATATATATATGTATATATATATATATATATATATATATATATACAGAGAGAGAGAGAGAAAACAATATATATATCTATATATATGTAAAATATATACATGTATATATATATATATATATATAAAAATATAAAAGTAAATCTATACATACATATATATAAATATTGCAGTATGTATGTAAACCAATTTTTTATCAGTATCAATATATATAAATATATGCATATATATGAATATATATATATATATATATATATATATATATATATATATATATATACATATACACACACACACATATATATATATATATATATATATATATATATATATATATATACATATACATATATATATATATATATATATATATATATATATATATATATATGTATAGGGTCCCTATCAAATGATAGAAAGCTCATTTGATAGAAACTCATTTCACTGACACCATAAGATAGAAAGCTCAAAACAATGAAAACTCATTAGACTGAAACTCAAAACACTGAAAATGATATATGCCTTTTCCCCATGGTAGTGCGATCCTGGAGTTAGTATATATAGTTATGGGGGTGGGGGGCATAGCCCCCCACATAGTTTATGTAAATAATGTTTTCTCCAAACAGTTATTCACTATAGTTATAAGTATCCATGTGCAGGGTTTAAAATGTATGAAGTATGTGGGGGACACAGCCCCCCCACACATCCCCTAACTATATATACTATCTCCAGGATTGCACTACCATGGGGAAAAGGGCATATAGCATTTTCAGTGTTTTGCATTTCAGTCAAATGAATTTTCAGTGTTTTGAGCTTTCTATGTTTTGGTTTCAGCCAAATGATTTTCCATCAAACGAGTTTTCTATCATTTGACAGGGACCCATATATATATGTGTGAGTGTGTGTGTGTGTGTGTGTGTGTGTGTGTGTGTGTATGTATTGATATATATATATATATATATATATATATATATATATATATATATATATATATATATATTTATACACACACATGTATATATATATATATATATATATATATATATATATATATATGTGTGTGTGTGTGTGTGTGTGTGTGTGTGTGTGTGTGTGTGTGTGTGTGTGTGTGTGTTATGTGTATATAGTGCAGTCAGACATCAGATCTACACTCTGAACCTCTTACTGCAACAAATCTGTCCAACGCCTGTCTAAATGGGGGTAAATGAGCCCAAACTACGGATCTCTGTTAATTATTGCCCTCATTCCTTCCTCCTAAGCAGAACTCCTCTGCCTTGGAACAAAATAAAGTCTGCTAAGTCTTGAACCCAGGATCCTGTAAATTATAATCAAAGGAAAGTACCATTACACCGTCTGTGCCCTATTCCACATATCAGTTAGTACAGTCTTTCAACAGTAGGGAAAGGAGTCTGTAGAATCAGTCAGGTTGCCTATATATACATGCATATATGTATGGAGATGCATATATGTGGACAAATCTATACGTAACACATACATATTTATATAGAGAGATATACATCCACATTTATATCTACATATATGCATACACACACACACACACACACACACACACACATATATATATATATATATATATATATATATATATATATATATATATATATACAGAACTATACAGAAATATATGACAGCTACAAACACATATATTCTGAGGGTCATGCCGCTGCACACTAGAAGTCTAAATCTGAAAATGCACTCACTGGAAGTATTCCTTAAGTGGGGAACAATGACATCTGTGTTGTAAGAGAGACCTGGTTAAAGGCAGCAGGACACACCCCTGCACTACCAGCTATAACTCTTTCACACAACTATTTGCTGCAGAGCTTGTACTGAAGCACCAAAGGTGGTAGTATTTCCATATTCATTAAGGATGCACACACCTCCAGAGTGGTAGAACAACATTATGCATTACAGATCCTGCAGGTGTAGCTAACATTTGGTAAGACAGTGGTTCAGGTTGTAGCCTGCTATCTTCGCAACATGTCCCAAGACTCACACTCCATGTCACTAAACACCTTGAAGAATATTAGTGTCCAACCTAAAACTCTCATAATGGTTGACTTCAACTACCTCACCAATACCTGGGAAAGGTACTCATGTACCGATGCACATGCCCATCACATCGACCTGGTCCTTCCTAACATGGGCAACTGTTGCTTAACACAAATAGTCAACTCCTCCCTTGTTATGTCTTAACACAAATTAATCACCTTTGGAAATCCACAGCCCTCCCTTACCCCCCCCCCAGGTAACCACCATGAAACGCCTGTCCAAAGCTAACTATGGCCTCATAACAACAGAGGTGGTTAACCTCATGACAGCCATACAAATGGAGACTAGTTGAATGCCTGCTGAATCAAACAACAATGCACAATGGACATGTACACAAATGCATGGATACCGCCATACCCAATAGAAATGGGACACTCACCTCCGAAAAAAGGAAGCCAATCTGGTGGTCCCTGGCCATAATGAAATTGTACAACAGAAGGAGGGAACTGATATGGAATAAGGTAAAGTCCCAAGACTGAAAAAAACCCTTATCAGCCTCAATTAAAAGTTGAGATCCCTCATCAAATACTACATAGTTAGCTGTGAAAATAGAATTGCAGCACATAGTAAAGACAACCATAAGGCCTCATACATTTATGTAAAGAATCTCCATGATAATACCAAGATTTGTTCTGAGCTAATAGACAATGGTACCTCCTAGCCTGAGCCAACACATATTGCCAATATACTGGCTGGCATATTGAGTGCAAACTTTATCCCTCTGTTCCCCCCTCAAAGGACCAATCACAATACCAGTACACTGCCCGTCACCCAGTATTTCTGTTGCACAGGATAAACCACTACTGTCCAAGGCCAAGAATACAGCTTCTATGGGGCCTGACAATATCTCTTGCTGTGTTCTACATGAACTACAGAGTGACCTGGCACTTCACCTGTGTGCCCTGTTCAAGCACAACCTCATCTCAGGCTTTGTCCCTACTGAATTGTGCACTGCTACAGTCACCCCTCTCCACAAACAATGTGTGACTACAGACACTGGGAAATACTTCCCCAATTGCCTGACAAGTCTGTTATGCAAAGCTATGGAATGCATCATCATGCACCTAACAAACAGAGATATGGTAATCTGCAGACTTAGGATCCCACACAGTTTACTTTTGTGAAGGGTAAGTCATACCTGCTCAAACAACCTGATCATCTTCTTGCCATCAGTCACCTGAGCTGTGGATGTAGGCAAGGTGGCACATATAGATTACCTTGATCTGGTCAAAACTTTTGATAACATTCCCCACTCAGGAATTATGCAAAAACTCACTAAGCTAGGCATCAACCCCTATATCACTATGTGTGTTGCAAACTGGGTCACAGATAGGACACACAGTGTGGAAATATCTGACTCCAAGTCAGACTGCTGAGCAGTCATAAGTGGAGTCCCACAGGGTTCTGTCCTAGGTCACCTTATGTTTGGTATCCACTTCAGCCGACATGAAGGGGCTCTGGCTGAGAAAGTTTGCAGGCAATTTCAAGTTGAGATCTATTATTAATTACCCAAGTGATGTTGGCATCCTACTTAAAGGCCTCACTGAGACCAATGACTAGTGTCAGAGCCATGGCCTTAAGCTCAATGTCAGAAAATGTGTTGTCATCCCCTTTGTGGAAAACCCTATTCCCATGATTTACCACATTGATGGTAGTCCCCTGACCAAAGAAGGCCTTATAAGAGATCTGGGTACACAGGTTGACAGCAATGTCTCCTGACCACCACATTGCCACTGTGTTCACAATGTCCTTCTATGTGGCACATCTCAGTACTAACAAATTAGCATCCAGGAAGGAAAAAGGTCATTTGTCCCCCTGTATTCTTCTTGATAGAGTGACACAGTTTGTTTCAGCATACATATTCTGATGGATGTGAGGTAGGTAAATGAAATGTATGTCCTCATCTTCTGACAACAATCATATCATTACAGTGATTTACCAGAGAAATGATAATAATCTGTAAAACAGACCAGAAATATGAGCAATAAACCTGGACATCCTGAAGCAATCCAGCCAGTTGACAAGTATGTTCAGAACCCCATTCTGCAATGAATCTGGACCAAGGCTGACAAAGTGGTGGGTTGAAGCCATGAAAATGAGGATGTATGTGAAGTAGTGGCATAAATATGCTAACACAGTTGCTTTAGTAACACCATTCTGTGTGCTCTAACATATATTTACTGAAATAGCACAAGTAATTGAATTAGGACATCTGCTATGGGTAATTGCACATGTATTTGCAAATATATTAGGTACTATGGGGATGTAACAGCAGTGACAAACATACACCAGTGTGAAAAAAACATGCCCACAACCATCACCACAGTCACAGTCACATACCGGTAAGTCAAGTGAACGGTAGAGTATATGGACTGTGTGAACAAATACATCATTGTTTGCCTCTCACACACTAGCCCTACATATAGAGTCCCAATTGTCAGTGTAGTCTGAATCCTAACCTTGGTACAGGACCTGTCTCAGTCTTCCCTAAAAACAAATACAGCCAATACATCAGCAGAAACTGGAGCAGCATGCACAGTCAGATAAAGAAGGAGCCATAATACTTACATCCACCTCCCTCCATACACAGCCCAAATAACATGTAAAATAACATGTGTACACAAACATGACAGTCTAACAATGGCCAGACATACACAGGCCTCTCACATGTACAGTGCACCTCAGAATGTATAGGTTCAGGACTCATATCTAAGGCCTCTTCCCTGACATGTCTGTGGGTCTACTACATCACTAGGATGGTAGCAGGAATAAAGTCAACAAATGATAATAAATAAATCTGTGCCTCATTGACATCTGGACAAAGCTTGACATAATTTGGGGACAAAGGCACAAACACAGGGGTAGCTTGGACATACTGCTGTCATACATTGAGACAGCTGCAAATGTTACTGGGTTTGTTGTAACATCCTTTATGAGGAATATGATGTTGGTAATACCAACAGATGTGAGTATTTACTGACTGCATTCCAGAGTCCATGACTGATTTACCAAGGACACCAACTCTCTGGGAAACAGAGAAAACATAACAGGCAGACATGTGGCCAGTTTGTGGACAGCATGCCAGTGGAGAGGTATGCCAGACACATATCACTGTCAGTCATGAAGTCACTCACTAAATGCATGTCCACACAGACCCTGTCAATCTATCAATCCACCATATGTATAACAGCACTGATGACAGAATCTGTTCACAAATCTGGGGATATGTCCCCCATGTTGTTTGGCTGTCTCCACATGTCCTGTCCTGTGATGTATTGCCACCTACTGTATGTGAATCTGTAGGCCACCACCTCTGTAATATCCCTTACACAGGAAAGGAAAAGGGGCAAGGCCCACATTAAGGAATGCCCCATATGTTGGAACTATCAGCAGTGTCCAAGCCCACAGCAAAATACAATGTGGGCACCTACATAGTGGTATGGCCATAGGAATACCTGAATTTGCACATCTGTACGAAGGACAGACAGAAAGTAGATAGCCAACAGGTTATGCATTAGGATGAATGATTTTAAAGATAGACATCTGAAACTGAAAGGTATGCCATTACTACATGACAGCAGTCCTCAATGACATGTCCAAAAACCATAGTAGTCTACAGTTAATGTCAACATATCAGATCAATATCCAATAAGAGATGCATAAAAACATACAGCTCAAACACCAAGAACAAGACAGTCAGTACAAGGAGTCCCATCTTTGCATGAAGGGGTGTATGGTTCTAGTACTACACTCTGCAACCTACTCTTACTTGTTAAAAGTACTAACATAATGATACAATATGCATTAAATTATTTTTATCAACCAGTGCACTGTAGCTGGTGTAACATATAAGTGTGATTGCATATAACCTGAGATACTATCCAAGTATGAAAAAAATACAAAGAGAAAAGATTGTGATACTACCCATGTATACCCAGGTGTCCCATACAGTATATTCACACACCTTGCTACTGTAATGACAACACATATAAGCATGTTATGTACAGGAAATTAAATACATTTATTAAAGATGTCATTGCCCTGCTATTTTATCAGACTGGAATGTGATCACTGGTTACCTGGGCTGAGCTATGCCTAGCAAGTTTCAGCATTGCTTAAATGTTAATGCTGAGCAAGTTTGCCCAGTGGTAAGCGAAGTCGACATGGTGTCAGTGTATATTCGTTTAACCGTACGTTAGCACCACTTACTGTCATGCAAACCCAAGCAAACATGATTAAAGCTGCTCAAAACTGCCTTAATCACTCTGTATCCAACAGTCCTTCTTCTGCCTATCAACAAATGAAACAGTTCTTGAACCCAGGACCCTGCACACCATAGTCAAAGCAATTTACCAGTAAGCCACTCCAGCTGCATGGCTTTAAGATGTTTTCGCAAACATACCCTTCTTTACAGCCACTTTACAATAGGGAACAGACACTGCAATTAAAAAGGATTGATATTATATATGAATAGAAACATACATAGAGAGAGAGAGAGAGAGACATAGAGAGATGTAGAGAGATGTATATATGTGTACAACAATATATAGATATATAACCAATAAATACTGAGGTGTGTATGTATATATATATATATATATATATATATATATATATATATATATATATATACATATACAAAGGCAGCCATGACACTCACATCTGCCCCCCACCACAGTCGACATAAAAAAGTAAACAGTACACTGCTACAAAACCATGATAGGCCATACAAAATGGCCAGACATACAACAACTTCTAGAGAAGTATCACATTTAACATTAATAGATTGAGTCTGTACATAACAATTGTCCTGGGTTTTAAATGTCCTCATTTAACCCTCTATGGGATAAAGTATCACAGTTAATAATGATACATTGAGTCTGTACATAACAATTGTGCAAGGTCCAGTTCTTGAACCATGGACCCTGCCCACCATAGTGGAAGCAATTTACCAGTAAGCCACTCCAGCTGCATGGCTTCAGGATGTTTTCTCAAACATACCCTTGTTTAAAGCCAGTTTACAATAGGGAAGAGACTGTGCAACCAGGAAGGATTGGTATATATATATACATATATATATATATATATATATATATATATATATATATATATATATATATATATATATATATATATATATATATATATATATACATATATATATATATATATATATATATATATATATATATATATATATATATATATATATATATATATATATATATATATATATATATATATATATATATATATATACATATATATATATATATATATATATATATATATATATATATATATATATATATATATATATATATATATATATATATATATAAAACTATCCAGAGAGAGAGAGAGATGTATGGAGATCCATATATGTGTACAACAATATATAGAAATATTACCAATAAATACTGACGTGTGTGTGTGTGTGTGTGTGTGTGTGTGTGTGTATATATATATATATATATATATATATATATATATATATATATATATATATATATATATATATATATATATATATATATATATATATATATATATATATATATATATATATATATATATATATATATATATATATATATATATATATATATATATATATATATATATATATATATATGTATATATATATATATATATATATATATATATATATATATATATACATATACATATACATATATATATATATATATATATATATATATATATATATATATATATATATACATATATATATATATATATATGTAAATATATATATATATATATATATATCTATACATATATATATATATACATATATATATACAGAAGCAGCCATGCCGCTCACATCTGCCCCCCACACCACATTCGAAATAAATAAGTAAACAGTACACTGCTACAAAATCATGATAGGCCATACATAATGGCCAGACATACAACAACCTCTTAGCAAAACAAATAAAATGTCTGAACATAGCAAAGAGAAATACAACCAGCCAGTAATTCACACATGTTTATTATACTCTGATGTCTTGGCCAAAGCCTTCAAGGAGTAAAACATTACCAGAAATACATGCCTTAATCACGACAACCAATTAACACCTAATTGCATAATTAAATACACAGACTCCAATTACACTCTTCATTTACCCCTATGGGATAAAGTATCACAATTAATATTAATACATTGAGTCTGCACATAACAATTGTTCTTTTATGAACGTTTCATCAAACTGTGGAAAAGACTTTTTCAAAAACAGTACATTGGAACCTACTACTGTCACCATGGTGAGATTTATTCAAATGTGTGGCTGTAGAACTGTCATCTTTCTTATAAGTAATATGTCTCACATGTTCTAACAGCCTAGTTTTAAAACATATGTTCCTGACCCCACATAAAATATGTTTCAAGGGCATCTAAAAGCATTCTGTATACACCATCCTCACGAATGGGCAGACTTTAGCATGTTTCCCAGCCTTTCTCCTCAGCAGGAATGACAGTAGTAAATAATGATAGACGATTATTCCTATCAACCTCCTACTGTATGACATCTGGACAAACCCTGACATAATTGGTGGACAAAGGCCCAAATATATGGCCTTACTTGAAATATTGCTGTTATACGCTGAGAAAGCTGCTGGTGTTACAGCGTTTGTTGTAACATATATTTTCTGAGAGATATAAAGTCAGAAAAACAAATGGATGTTACCATTTACATAATGCAATCACCAGAGTATGCTACTGAATTGCCAAGGACATCTGTCTCGGAAACAGTCCAAGCATAACAGACTAACATGTGTCCATTATGTGGATGGCTTTACAGTTGAGAGCTATGCAGAGACAGAACTTTGTCAGACTGAAAGCCATGATAATAGCATGTGCAGACAAACCCTGTTAAATTAGCAGTATTCCAAACATATAACAGCAATACTCACATTCTGCCCCTAAGTCTTGAACCTTCTCCACCATTTAGTTGGCTTGTCTCCATAAGTCTTGTAAGAGGTAGTAGCACACAAAACTCCAGTATGTCTTCCTCACAAGTAAGGGAAAGGGCCAACGCACACATGGAGTACTCATTTATAGGAGTGTGTTGCCATGACATTGGCTACTGGAAGAACTGCACAGCTGCTCTGCATGCAGTTAGCAAGTGGGAAACCCCAGTAGGTACACAGGCCATAACCTGGTCATGAGCATCACCTACAAAAGCCATGCTGCCACCTATTCAAACCAACTATATCCCTGTAGTGTGCAGGGAGAGAGAGAGAGAGAGAGAGAGAGAGAGAGAGAGAGAGAACAGATAAAACACAAACTGGAAAAGAGAAGAAATAAAAAAAGGTAAGTAAAACATGTAAGCATGTAATTGAATGTAGTACTTGGTCTGTAATAATGGGGAATATGATTTGGAAGAATATATGTCCCAACAAGACTTGCTGTACTAATTTCCTGCTGAACAGCTGCTACGGACATAGCATCTGGCCCTGTTTGCAGTGGGAGAGATCACAGACATACCGCTCAACTGTACAGATCTTCACAGAATGTCCACATTTTACCATCATAGTTTTTTGTCTGTTCCTCCTGAAATATGTACTTTTCTGGCAAATAGCTGAGGATTGAAGTCATCCAGTAATGACAAGCACTTGAATTTAAGACTCCACATCCTTAAACATATTCACGGTAATGCAAACTGTATCATTCTACAAACTTACTACGTTTGTAACAGGAACATTTAAAGTCTGTCCCTATTTATCCCCCCATCATTTCAGGCTTTGTCCAGATCTGATGCTGTAAGAGGTTGCAAGTTAGGATCACAGCTCAGGATCCTGACTCACCCTGGGAAAGGACAGCTCATATATGACAACCATGGGGGTGACTGTCAAACAGTTGTGACTTTGCCACTGCTAGACCAGTTAATGGGATGTTGTCCATATCCATGTTACCTGTGAATATGAGTATGAAACATGTTTGTTTTTAAAGCTAAGAGACTTATATAGGGCATGTGTATAGTAAAGTACTGTTGTAGACATGTGTGTTGAACTGCATGTGATATATTGAATTAATAACATTCAACTGTACAGTGTTCTACTGGACAGTAAGCACATTTGTGACTGATATCTGTAGTCACATACACATATACCTGTGTTATGTCAGCCAAACCATTGGCAGGTTTGTGAGCAATGACATTGTAACATAATAGCCTACCTATGACTGTTGGACATCTTCCAGGTTATCACAGTGATGTCAAAGCCTACTGTGTAATCAACGGGTTAATGAGTGATGCAACTGTATTAATACAGTGTCAATATTGATGTCCCTTTTGTCACCCATTTATGTGTGCCATTGTCCAGACGTACTGCTATAACCAGTTAAGAAGTATGATTGAGCAGCAAGACTGCAAATACAGTGTGCCATATTAACACAGAGCAGAAATGTATACCAGGTATCCCCTGAGCACATGTATGTATGCATATGTTTAGCTGGAAGGCACAAAACTGATCACATGGGTTTCAAGCAGTCAGGTACATACGTTGTACATGTTGCACATGTGTGTAATATCAGTGCCCGTGCATAAAACAGACAGAAATGTGTAGAGCTACTGGTTGTTGCATTGCCCTGACACTGATATGGGTATTAGAGTAGGCAAGCTTATCAAGTATTAATCAGAGAAGTGTCCAACTGTGTTATGACCCTCTATCCATGCCTACCACTGCCAGCTATATCAACACCTATATACAGTAGATATCACAAGGGTAAACACCCCTGCTGGAATGCCCGGTTTGTGTGCTGTATGACAATCAGATGACAGAAGATAATTTCATAATGTTTCTCATCTTGAATGTGATCCCTATCCTCTACAATTCCATTGAAATACAATCAAAGGTGTTTCTAGGAAGGTGAACAACTATTGCCAAGTGAAGATATGCCATGGTGTTAGAGTCCAAATCAAGACGAATGAATGCTGTAATCATCTAAAGAGGTGCATACACAACATATCAGTTTAAGGGTGTGTACACTTATTCAAATGGCTTATTGTACTGATTATTATGTCCATGTTTTTAAAGACCATATTGTTATGTTTTTAATTGAATTGTACAGGCTATAGGTCACATTACAGGTGGAAATTGTTTTGAAATGAGTTAATGTGGTGTCATGTTCCAATTGCACAAATACCCGGCATTGTAACTGAGGTGTGTTCCCTTTATATCCACTGTAGCTATGTGGACTTAGCAGTATCTGACCTGTATAACCAGCCTCCACCTAGGTAGAGTAATCCCCTTTGGTGGACAGCAGCTATACACAAACCACATAATAGGTTGCTACATTGGCTGTACAGGGACACATAGGTGCAGGCAACAACTTGAAAGCAAGTCCACCTATATCCAAGCAAGCATGTAAGTTCACAGTTGACTTCTCTAAGGCTGACTATGGCTATAGATCAGACATATCCACACCACCAAGGACAACTGCAACTGTTTCTCCACATATGTTGTAAATCTCAGAGGAAAAAACACAGTTCACCCTGTACTGGGGGTAAAGAACACCTCATACACACAGGCCTTGGATACAGGCAACCTGCATCACACAGGTTAGGTGGGAACATCACCACCCTGTCCACCCCAGTTGTACAGGGAGATATGCACATTAACCACACTCCTCCCCTCAGCAATGGTGAGCATGTACGTATTGCCTACTGATGGCAACAACAACATATCTCCATGGGGCATAATAACATCACTCTCTGACTTCTACATGAGCTCAGGCATGTGTTCATAGCTCCATCACACACCACAGTCAAACAGAGACCTGCCACCATCCACACACCATCTATATGGAAGATGCCCACTATCAACCCTCTTCACAGAAATTAATGGAGACTGGAGGATTATGCAGTCAAGTGTCCAACATGGGGGGAATAAGATAGCTCAGGGACAGGAGTATAATACAAGCTGGTATAGCCATTATAGCTTGGAGGGTTATGGTGTAGTGTGGATTATGTGCAAGTAATATCCACTGTTGATGTGCAACTTGACAACTGTATGAGGTCCTGTGATACATTTCCTGTTTATGTCTTCCAGGTAACATGCAGAGGGCTCGCCTACCAGCATTCTCTGTTGGGGAAACTGACATTATCACCCAATATGTGATTGGAGATTATGCCCTGCTATTTGTATGGAGAGCAGAAGATGTGTGGTAGAGGACCGGCCTGTGGAACAGTCTGGTCCACAGGGTAATTGATGCCGGCCTGCACAGCAGAACTTATGAGCATGTGCAGCATTGGCCCACTGACCTCATCCACCATGCCCATCAATGGGCTGCTGCTGTAGCGAGGGACCGGCTAGCCACAAGTGGGGGCTCAGCCATTTAGCCCCCACTGACACCCACCAAAGAGCTCCTCACCAAACTTGGGGCACCTGCCCAACCCACAAGCCATGAAGCTGAGGGAAGGATAGCGGAGGTAGGATGCACACACACACACACTGGATGAGGAGCGTGCAGGTTAGGGACTAGTGGGGATTAGTACACTAATGTATCAGACATACATGCATCTGTATTGTATCTACATCCATATGTTAGGTTCAACTGAAGTTGTGGATGGGGTTTTCTAATGCACAGAGGTGCACATCTATGGTGAGGACAGGATACTGTGTATTATTGTGGTTAGTACGGTAGATGTGCAGACATGCTGCATCCAACTTGTACCAAGGCCACATGTGAGTCTGCTGACAATAACTCCCTCTCACAATTACTTTGGACCCTCTGGTCAGCATATAGGACAGCAGTCTGAAGCTGGTGAGTATGACATTGTTTTGTTGTTGCTTGGCAATACCCCAAGCATGTGAAGCACATGCAATTTAGCATGCATACAACCATCAGTGATAGCTATATTGCTTTATGTAATAGCTATATTGCTGTTTGTGCCTGTTTACTTGTGCTGGGGTAACTGCATTGCATCACAGTGGTCACCACTGAGACCTATCTGACATGAATTCAACATTCCTGTAGCATATCTTAAAACTTGTCTGTGCCAAGACTTCTGGACAGAAGCCAGTAAAATGAGATGGACAAAAGGCCTAAGGTAGGGATATGTGTGACACATTAGCGTTATACAGTGGATATAAATTGTGTACACACCCCTGATAAAATGCAAGATTTTCCTGTTACATACTAATTAGGAACACAATATGTCAGTCCACACCTCTTCTAGCCTTTAATATGACCCATAATAGAAACAGTTCACTTGTAAAACCAAGCATCTGGACTCATGTATTGCACTTACAAGGCTGGCCACCTGTGAGGGTAGCAGACAATGTATCAGCATTATGTTTCAGTCAGGTATGATACCTCATGCTGCCATATGTGTCAGTACACCCAATGTGGCCTGTTTGGCTTAAATATCACATTCATGGGCATTGTTAAGGCGCACAGACCACTTCTGACCACGTATAGGTTGCAAACATCTGGATATTCCAGACACATTGTACAGAGAACTGTAAAATCGTTTAACCTGCTGCATGTGAGGCAGATGATGTTACCACACTATATAAAGTAATGGCAGCGGGAGGTGTTCACCAGCTGTGTATAGTATACACATTAAAATGGTATAAGCCACACAAGATATGACCTTAACACACAAATAGTTGCCAGCCATGGGATTAAAACTCCTCCCTATCTAGGTATTCCTAATATAGAGCTACGCAGTTATCAGATGCACCACAGAGCTGATACATTTCTGCTTATTCCAAAGGTGTTCCTAAGGTGGATGACATCAACAGGACTACTAAATTGGAGTGAGGGGAAGTGTAAAGGGTAGTACACAGGTCAAAAATGCTGTAACCCACACATTACATGATTCTTACACAAACACATCCAAACAGTTGCCATGAGAGTGATTAGAACTCCTGCTTATTTAATTATTGTCACTATTGTGCTATGTTGTTATCAGATGGGCCACATAGCTGATACATTTCCACCTCATCCAAAGGTACTTCTAAGGTGGATGACACCAAGAGGACTACTAGATTGGGGCGAGGGGAAGTGTGAGGGCTAGTACATAAGTCAAAAATGGTATAAGCCAGACAGTACATGATTCACACACACACATCACACACACACACACACACACACACACACACACACACACACACACACACACACACACACACACACACACACACTTGCCAATATTGGGATTAGAATTCCTGCCTATCTAGTTATCTCTACTATAGTTTTATGCAGTTACCGCATGCACTACAGAGCTTACTGAAGTTTCACACGGCCAAAAATGCTGATAACTGCACAGCTGCGGTAAAGTATTACAGGTGGCAGACAGTCTGCCTTCTGTTCCACCCTTACATTGTGCTAGTTCTTTCTGTCTGCACTTCAACTAGCATTATGGCTTGGCACTTCATCAGGTTATTGTATCAAGAAGTGTGGCACACCTGGGAGCCATCAACAGTACTCGTTCATCACAGATGTAGCCCTAGTACTTACTAGTTATGTCCACCTCTCCTGGCACATTTGAAGGGCAGTTTTCTGTGCTTTCATCCATTAACCTGGGGCACTTGTCTATTCTGAGGCACTGTTGAAACTGCCTCATGTATACAGACAATTTTCCCCTCCACAGGGGCACAGGAAAATAATTTTCTTGGGTGGTGAAAACCAGGGTACATTTTTGGCTAGGCTTATATAGGCCCTAGGGCCAATAGCCTAGTACCTACCTATTAACCTATGAATCCTCTAAACTACAAACACTCACACCTGTGAGTGTTACCCATATATCACCCAATGTGGTAATTTGCACTCTCCATCAAAGACTGGACTAGCAGGTCAAGATGATAGGATCAAGACCTGCACCATTCCATGTGGGACACGTAGCTCACCATGACACCCACTTTGACAGCCATGACAAACAGTTGAAAGCCACACAGCCACCTTCCCAGAGGCATTCAATGGACATTTACCCAAACAGCACAGACCAGCAAGACACCCACTCAGACACCACAACATGGCACATGCCAAGGGACACATATTTAACCTACACAGTATGCCCCCTCAACCTAAGCTCCTAAGGCTAACCACATTGCATAATACAGTGATCATGCGTAACTCAATACTGAAGTATGCACATATCTCACTCACTAAGTTGAATATGGAGTAGGTAACAGCCAAATATCTATCACATGCCAGCATCCAACACATGACACAGCCAGTCATGGCACTCCACAACAACTATGAGTATTATTCTGTATCCATTTGGGTGTGAATTACTTGGAGCACACCTCTCTGGAGTACATGACAAGAGACATGGTTGAACTCTCTGATTATATTATCCAGGCAGGTGTGACAGTAGCCCTGAGCAGTGTACCACCATCACCCAGAAAGATGCTGTAGTACTATTAACAGATTGACTGCAACACTGGCTTACATGTTTTGTGTCATTCTCAGGGAATCCAGTACCTCTCTGCTTGGAATGACATGATTGACAGAACCCAATGACTTTCCACAGATGTCCTACATCTGTCTGCACTTGGTTTCCAGGTACTGGCTAAGTGTCTTGCCACTCCTATGATGCCATATTAGGCAATGTTCCTAATGTAATTACTACCATAACAGCTAAACATGTATGCAATCTGAGGATCATGATGCTCAACAGTAGACATCTAACTGTCAGGATGCAGTCACTCAAAGCACTCATTGGAGTGGAGGACATGTCTGCTGTAATGGAGAGGTGGTTCACAGCAGCAGACAGCAGACCTGCAGTATCAGGCTATGGTGCATTCCACAGCTGTCAGCCCCCAAACGTGGACCACACCACACCTCCACAGGTGGTGTTGTCTTCATATTCATTATGGCTGGGAACACCTCCAGAGTAGTATCCAAGCATAGTGCATTGGAGATACATCTGGTACAAATGCCTTGGGGTAATAGTGCAATCCAGACCATAGCCTGCTATGGGGTCACATCTATGTCGCTAGACCATCAATGCACATTCCTCAACACCCTGCCATCTATGATGGCCGAATGCAAAACTGACATAGTATGAGACTTCAACTACCCCTCCATCCTTGGGGAAAGTAGCCAAGCACCAGTAAAATGGCCCAACACTTCTGGGATTCATCATTTTCCGTGCCATGGACCAGCTCATACTGGCACCCAGTAGAGGATACAACAATCTTGACCTGTGTTGACTACTTAAATATGGGACTGTTGCTCATCCACAGATGTTAATCTTTGCATGGTGAGAGCCACACAGGCTGTAATCAACATGGAACTCAACAAATCAGCCACGCCTCCCACAAGGTAACCACCTTGCAAAACCTCTCCAAAGCTGACTTTGCAGTCATGAAAACAGGGGTGAATGACTACACTGCACCCATGGCAATGGGAAATAGCTGCATGACTGTTGAATCATACACATATGCACTGTACAAACAGGTACATGAATGCATGTTACTGGCCAGAGACAACAGAATCCAGACACTGTCCTCCAAACACTGGAAGACAATGTGATGGTCCCCTGCCGTTACTAAAGTGTACATCAGAAGGAGGACACTGTTGCAGTGAAAGGTGGTGTCCCATGACTGCTGAACTCCCTTATTAGCCTCAAACACAACTTTGGATCCCTCATGGAATCCCCTACAGGCATCTATTATGGCAGACATCACAACAGCCTTTGATAATTACATCAACAACCTCCACAGCATTAAACACAAGTGCTGTGAGTTACTGCACAATGCTAATGCCTATCTTGAGATAACAGATATTGGCTACAGTCTTGGTAACACATTCAGTGCCAGCTTTACCCCTCTCCCCCCACAAGTGAAGTGCTGCGTGAATCTGTTCTCACATGCTGTATCCCATTTCTGTTCTAGGCCTCTGTGTGTCACCAGGAAATGGCCCTACAACAAGTCCATGGGGTATAGCAGTGTGGTAACACATCCACCATGTCATAGGCAGCGTACAGCTGTATGTGCATGGGAATCCCCAATCTGTAACACAGTGTATGTGCATGGAAATCCCCAGTCTGTAACACAGTGATTGCATATGCCTCACAGATTATAGGGCTGAAGGTTGTACACAGGTATATGTTGATTTACAACATCTGTTGTAGAATGGAGAATGGTACTTGTTGTTGTTTGGACACACCTCCGATTGTTAATAACCACAGCCAAAGGGGATATTCATCAACCAAGCACACTGAGATTACTATTCTCACACACACACACACACACACACACACACACACACACACACACACACACACACACACACACACACACACACACACACACACTTGCCAGTACTCAGCTCCATAGGTTCATTGCTTCATAGGTGAGTAGTAGGTGAATGGGCCTGAAGGCTCTACAAGTCTAGCCCAAGGAAATTCCCTGTCATTAGGCCACATAAAAATAGTCCCCAGTGTGGCTCAGGAGTATAGTCACTGGAGTGGTCCCCAGAGGTGGGTTTGTTCTTCCCATCCACTCATCTAGATTTCTATTGTGTGTGGCCAGTGATGTGCACTGCTTCTCATGTATGTGATTTATATTCCATAACATGGATAGTGTCTGGGTTGTGCACATGTCCCACATGCATGTTCGTTTAACTGTGGAAGTGTGCTTGAGGTCTCTGGGGCATGTTGTGTGGATAGATTGGTATCTTCAGAAGTAGCATTCCTGACCTCATTTGGTGAGACATGGCTGTGTAACTGAGGTAGTGATTTCACCTACATAGACAGTATGATATGAGAATTCATTAGAGTTATTGGAGTCTGTCCATACAGGGCATGTGTATAAGGCAAGATGTTCCCTTTGGGGGTATGTTTGCAGACTCTACAGTTGTTGCATGTATCCAGTGGGAGAACATGACAAAACGGCTGCTGTATACATTGATTGGGCTACTGAGGGGATGGAACAGGGTGACATGTCCTTTTACATGCTGGATAACACAGTCAGGTGATGTAACACATCAAAGTACTTTCTGATGTCAGTGGCACTGTTGTGGTCAACAGACAGCATACTGTCAACCTGTGTTCCCTTCCCCATTCTGTTATAATAATGTCACTGTTCAGTGGACTACCACCATGTATTACTTCATGTGAGCCATGGTGTTCCCAAAGGTCATGGTGCCACATCTCTTGGCATTCAGGTAATGTCCAGGGTTCTAACAACATCCATCAGTGTCGAGTGGTCTTTGGCGTGATGTCAACATCACATGGATTGGGAATGCTACCACCCACCTTACTGTTGTATGCAAACATTATCAGCCAGGGTGCCTTTGTGTTCTCCTGCACCTCAGAAGGGTAGATCCCAAACATGAAAGGACGTGGGTCCATGCCCTGTTTGACACCAGTCATGCCTGGTCATCAGTTCAACACAGAGTCCACTGCAATCACACCGTGGGTACTATCGGTGAGGCAATTTTCAGGAGAACTACTGATATACTGGTTGCTGCCTAGCCAAGTGTGTTTGTGTATGATTCCTGGGTGGAGAGTGGTCTCTGAGTATTAGAAGGAATTGCCTATATTGTTAACTAATCCATACTGTCACATATTCATTGCACATGGCACTACACATTTAGGGCTGTGGATTGTCTACACCAACCTCTATGGTGTTTGACAACTGTTGGCATTGTAATGTGGACATTGGGACATATACTAGGTCCTCAATATAATAATTTAGCAAAACCCAGCCCCAATGGATCCTGTTACTACACAATCAACACCAACACAGGATACTGATGGCAGACATGCACACACATACTTGCCAGTGCTGTGTTTCAAACACCTACCTAGCTATGTATTACTACTAAAGTGTTACACATTTATCGCATGCACTCAGAGCTTATAGGATGGATGTTGTCCCAAGGTACTTCTAAGGTGAGGAGCATCACCAGCCTTTGTAAATACTGGCATTGGGTGATGTAGTGGGTGAGAGATTTCCCAAAGTATTGTAACCTACACACACATTTGCCAGGATTGAGGTTCAAACCTCTATCTAACGATGTTTTCAGATATTTATGTTACATATTTACCACAAGCACCACTGACATTACATGACTTATTGCTGCCAACAGGTACTTCTAAGGAGAATGATATCTGCAGGACTGCTAAAGTCAGGCACTGAGAAGTGTACTGAGTGTAAATGGGGACACAATCTTTAAGGTACAGACACATATATGTACACACACACTCACCAGGAAGGAGATTCAAACCCCTACCTATGTAGTTGTTGCAACTATATTGCTCCACATTTATCACATGCTCCACAGTTTGTAGGTAGAGTAGTGTCCAAACATACCTCTAAGATTAGTGAAATCAGCAGCAGTGCTAAAGGAGGGAAAAGAGAAGTGTGGTAAGTGTGAAGGGCCAAAAAAATCAGGTTTCTATAGAGGCATCCTTGCACAAATTTCTGCAGTTGCCTTGACTGGGATTATAACTCCTTCCTAATTAGCTTGCTACACTGCAGCATTACACAGTTATCACAAGCGTAAATGGAGCTTATATGTTGAAGAGCTGTCCAAAGTTATCTTTGAAGGTGAGTGACATCAGCAGCAGTGCTAAAGAAGGGGTGAAAGAAGTGCAGTGAGTATTAATGGCCACAAAGTCAGGTCTCTACAAAGACACACACATTCTCTCACACAAACACACACACACACACACACACACACACACACACACACACACACACACACACACACACACACACACACACATTTTCACAGTTGTCAGGATCCAGATTAGAACTCTACCTGATTAGTTTGCTACACTATAGCATTACACACCAGCAGGAGTGCTTAAGTAGGGTAATTGGGAGTGTAATGAGTGTGAATGGCCTCAAACACATTCATTTAGAAACACACACATACACTCATACACAACTTTACATTTAACAGGACTGAGATTACAACAGCTACATAGATACGTATTTGCACTGTAGTGTTACACAGTTATCACAAGCATCACTGAGACTACAGGGCTGAGGGCTAACTAAAGAGATTTCCACAGTGAATGACATCAGCACATCATGTGATATAAGCCAATGGGATGTGTACTCGGTGGGAAAGGCCTCATAATGGGATTCTCTCTGTCGCTGTCTGTCTCTCTCTTCCCCAGGTCTTTGTGTGTGTATGTTTGACATAGTATATTATGTTGACCTTAGATATGTCTGAGTATTACTATCCAGTGTGTGTGTGTGTGTGTGTGTGTGTGTGAAGTATCAATGGTGTACAATATGGCGTACAATTTGGTGTGTCTGCACAAACATCTGCGAATAAGGGATATCTATAGTCCACTGTGTTGTCAGACATGGGCTGCATTCCACTAAGTGTAGGACATGCCCAGTATGACCATCTATATTGAGTGTGTGCATCCATTTCAGGGAGGGTTGGACTCCAATTCAGGGTTTTGTTTCACAGTTTCATAGTTTAGTACTAGGCTATCTGCCCTGGGGCATTTGTAAGCCTAGCCATAGTGATGTGGCTTTCGCCACTCCATGAAATGGTACAAAAATGCACAGAATAGATTTAGAATACTGTGCCTCTGTCTAGTAGTGACACAGTGAAGGTCCCCTTATATAACAGAATTAGTTTACTGTGCCCCTGTCTAGTAGTAACACAGATGTGACCCCTGGGGTAAACTTAAGATCTCCCATCCACTCATCAACATTTCTCTTGAAGAGAGTCAGTGAGGGGCTCTGCCTAACATGAACTGGGATCTTGTTCCAGAGCATGGGAAGCCTCTGGGTTATGAATCTATCCCTCCAGCATGTCCTATTCATACTTGTGCCGAGGTTTAAGTCTTTAGCTCTCGTAGTTCTGATGGATTTGGATTTTTTGAGGTGGAGCATGTCCATCAGTTCCTGATTGGACATGGCCTTGTATGTCAGGCAGAGATCACCTCTGAGCAGGTGGTATGCTACTGAATAGAGCTGGAGTTTCTTTAGTCTGGCAGAATAAGACATATGTTGGAGACCCTTGATCCTCTTGGTGAGGTACTTTTGTGGTCTCTCCAGCTGTTGCAAATGCCGGGTGAGGTACATACCAAATGGGGCATTGTACTCAATCATGGGTCTGATGAGGGAGGAGTATAGGGGTACAATGACATCCTTGGATCTGGATGTGAATCCCTTCATGATAAGGTGTGCAAGGTAGAATGTCTTTCTAACCACTTTGGCAACATGGGTGTCAAATGAGAGGTTGCTGTCGACTTGGGTCCCTAGGTCTCTGATTACTTTTTCCATACTCAGTGGGTTGCTGTCTACGTGATAATTTGTGGGTACTTTGTTTTTCCCAAAGGGGATGACTATACATTCTTTGGCATTTAGTTTAAGGCCATGACTCCGGCACCAGTTGTCCATTTCTGTGAGGCCTTTTTGTAGGATGTATGTGTCTGTTGTTGTGTCGACTATGACGCCTAGTTTGCAGTCATCTGCTAACTTTGTCAGCCACAACCTTCCCATGTTTGCTTTAACATCTGAGAAATAAATGCCGAACAAGAGGGGTCCCAGGACAGATCCCTGTGGGACACCACTTGTGACTGGCTTTGAGTCTGACATTGCTCCAGAGATTTTAACTTTATGGGTTCTGTCCTTTAGCCAGTTTGCAACCCATCTAGTGACATAAGGGTTTACATTTAAGCTGTTGAGCTTATCTATGATGCCTGAGTGGGGTATTGTGTCGAAGGCCTTAGCTAAGTCCAGGTAGGCTGTATGGACTGCTTTGCCCTCATCAATGGCTCTAGTGCTACAGCTACACCTAGCAACCTGTTTTTGCAGGATATCTGTAGATAGGTTGCCAATATGGAGACACAATGGGCATTACATATGGGGGATACTGTAACTATTGCTGTCTGTGCTGCTTGTGAAACATGTTTGGTTGCAGCATATATCTTCTGACATATGTACTGTTTTACACTGTGATGTATCATGTCAACTACTGACAGTTATAATTTTTTGCTCACAATTATTTACCAGGGAAATAGAAGATCAATGAAACTGAGACCAATATTTTGAGACATATAGACAACACATTCTGGCACACTCCTGCCATTGTGGAGGGATAGCTACAGACAATAGACTGCTAACTCTGTGTAAATGGTCCAGGACCTTGTTAGAATGCTGGCTGTGAATCCCCTTCTTGTGCTTTTCTCAACTTAACGGAATGGCCATATCCTGCTGGGGCCATACCTCTCAGCTGTACAGATACACCCAGGTTATCCAGAGGCAGGACGCATATATCTGGTCAGTTTACCTTCACATTGTGGTTTAGAAGCAGTTTTGTGGCTATTCATTCATGTGTTTGCAGTCAGGGGGTAGTATGGGCGGACATTAGAATTTCAGACTTCACACACTCCATGACATCCATGCTTCTACACCCCCCCCCCATTATTCTTGCCTCTTCCTAACATTATGAAAGCAATATTGCAAAGGTATCCCTATAGTTGGGCCTTTATCCCAGTAATACTTATGGCCTGGTCCACAGTCCTTGCAGTAGGACATGGGGAGGCATGCTACTGGCATTTTTCAGCATGGCCTTGCATTTGTTTTCTGTTTACTGTGTTAGGTTGTTAGTTAGGATGCCCTGACATTCCATATATTGGCACTATGGGTGAGAAATGGACCTTTGCCAGAGGACTGTAGGGCATTTGAGAGTGTTGCAGACCATCTGTAGCAGGCCAGTGCATTCTGTCACTCATACATTCAAGCCAGGGGATTACCCTGGGTAACAGTGGTAAGTGGTTGACGTGTTCCTGTCAATCCTTCCTGTTCATACTGATCCATGAGTCTGGATGTGGGCAGGTTGCTGCTTACATCTGGGGCACACCTGCATGAGACACTTATTCAGCATGAAGCATCATGTATGCATTTCCATACAGAGATGGGTTCATGCTGTACTCACTCTCTACATCAAGGATATGACCTGTGATAAACCTGTGGCTGATGGTGGGGTGAGCTGGGTGCATGTGTGATATGAAAGCTACTGGCACCGACTCACAGATATACCTGGGACATTCCCCTTATGCTGCCTTGTGTGTGAACATGGGCAGCCTGTCATTACTTTATAACTGTGCCCTTTAAGGTCTGCCAGTGATTGGCCAGACTACCAGTATTCTATACTAGAGGAACCACTAATGTGATGCTAACCTCTATGTATAATTCAAAAGTTATGTGCAGTTGACAGTTGACAGTTATTTTATATGCACTCTGTGTAGGTTACTTCCACCTGTGTACTGTTTCTATGTATGGGCCGCCATTCATGGCTTATCCAGATTTCCAACAGTGACCAATATTGACATCTGGACAGTGAGTATGTACAACTGCTAACATGGGTGTAGCTGAGAAGCAGTGTGGTTGGCACTGCAGTTGTTGGAACATGGCCCTGTCAAATACTGTACTGTATCTAGGCCACTGAGACACAACCATTCAGGCCCACATGCTAACCACTTCCAGGTAATACTAAACACACAACAAACTTACCAAAATGACCCCTGCATATTGCACACATGCAACAATATAGATTGGGACAGCTCTGGCAATCTGTGCCCCAGTGATATTACACCTCAAACTTACATGTTACTGCATTTCTACATGGGATTGTGGCAGGGGATGCACACCCGAGGACTTTAAACATTTGCAATGACTGTGCTGGTATTTTGGTTACTCTGTTGGCTTCCATTTAATATTGTATTGTGACCTATCATGAAGAAAGGAGGCATATCAGTAGAGTACACTTGTTAGATTTTAAAGGCATATATTTCAGTTTCAGACTTCATTCCCTTCTGAACTAAAATGCACCTGCCAGACCTGTTGTAGTATGTGTGTGTGGATTTAGAGGGGGGCTGTTCACCATTGCCATCATTTGTGGGTTTTAGCCCAGCTTTTTTTTTTTTATGGTCACCTACACCTGTTCTGCTGGGTGAGGCTGGTGTTGGGTATGTGACCCTCATTGACATCCATGTGTATGACCTATTGACACCCACAGTTATTTGGGCCATCACATGTACTGTAGTGGGAGTTGTCACCTTGTGTAGTACTGTCTCATATGTTGACACCAGTATTTGTTATGGATTTCCTGCTGTCACATATAGCTGTCAGCTGTCTGCTGCTATCCCATTCAGCCACCCAATTCCCTTGCATGCTTGCATCCATACCATACATGCAACTATCATAACATACTACTCCATTCAGTAACTGATAGGAAGGATGACTTACCTTGTTGCTGGGCCAGTGTTGAGGACGGTGTTGGAGGTGTGACTATGTTGGATGCATGTAGCACACTCCCTATATATGGTAAAGCACAGGTAGTGTCATGTTTGGCAGCATCCCTTTTCCTGTATGTGTGAGTCAGAGAGAGGTATCACGCTCTGGGTCCCTACAGTGTCAGTGTGTGTGTGCTGTGCATTGCCTCTTTGCCAAGGCCTGGGCATGCTGGGCATGCCTCCTTCTGCCTACAGGGGCAGGCTCAGGAAGTTCCTCCTCCGAGTCCCTCTGTGCCTGTGCTGGCCTTGGCAATGGTGGGTGGCTGTGTGGCCTTGCCCTGTGCTGTTCCTGCTGCAGCTGTTTCTGCAGGATCATATTGTGCAACATGGCACATACTATGAACATTTGTGCACATGTAACTGGAGAGTACTGCAAGGCTCCACTGGATATGTCAAGGCAGTGGAACCATGACTTGAGCATCCCAAACACATGCTCTACAATGATCCTGGTTTGTATGTGTGCCTCATTATGATGTTCTTGTTCAGGTGTGTGTGCATTTCTGATGGGTGTCATCAGCCACGACTCCAGTGCATAGCCAGCATCCCCCACTAGATGGCCATATGAGATGTCATCCTTTGCAAACCCCTGATACAGCTGTAAGCAATGCCAGATGTGGGAGTCATGATAGCTTCCAAGGCTGCCAGCACACATGTTCATGATAATGCCCTGGACATTGCACATGACCTGGAAGTTGGTGGAAAGGAAGACCTTGCAGTTTATGTAGATCCTACCCACCTAGCCAGGTGGTGCTTTGATGTGTATGTGCACGCGGTCTATAGCACCAACTTCCTCAGGGTATTTTGCTATATGGTGGAAGAGATGCATACTTCTGGTCAATACCTCACAACTGCTGGGGAAATATATGTGCTCACTGACATGGCATCCAGGAACTGGTGGAGTACCCTGGATGTTTATGCCTGTGAGACCCCATGATATCCCCAGTTGGCCTTTAGAAGGTACCTGTAGCTAGTTTTCTTAAACCTACATATACCTTGTTATAAACTGGGATGGGTTCCCCTCTATTAGTTCTGTGTATGAGGCATGGCCGGCACAGCTCTATGATTTGCGATAGAATGTCCCTGTCCACCCTATAGTGCTCCACTATCTCCAGCTCATGTAGGCCCTGATAGGTTACCCTGGGTCTGTACACTCTTCTCCTCCTCCTCACTGTAGGTCAGCTGTCAGCATTCTCCTCCTCACCACCCTCAGTCTCTAGCACATATTGATGGAGTAAAGCAGCAGTACCCTCTAACATTTCTAGTTAGTTTTGCCAGTTAAAAATCCCCCATATGTGTACACCAGTGGTGTAGAGTTTGTGGGAAAAACAGTTTGAATGGTGTTTTGCATAGTTTATAGTAGTGTGCTGGGCTGCTACATGTGTAATTGGCTGATTATGATACATTCCACCTGCCAGCTATGCTAGTTCTCCTTGATTGCCTTCCCACTGCTGTTTCCCAGAAAACCAGTCAGAAAGGTGTTTGAATAGTTTACAGTAGTGTGCTTGGCTGCTGCATGTGTAATTGGTTGATTCTGATACATTCCAGCTGCCAGCTATGCTAGTTTTCCTTGATTGCCTTCCTACTGCTTTTTCCCTTTCCCAGTTCCTCCCTATTTAAGCCCCAAGGCACGTCGCACATACCCAGTGGTCAAATGTAAATAGTGCTGCCATTTCCTCTTTTTTTTCTTTTTTTTTTCCTTTTTGTTTACAATCTGGTGTGCAGTGCGCACAACCATTTAGGCTATGTACACACTGCTCAGGAACATCTGACACACCCCCTTCCTTAGCTGTGCTTAGCTAAGGGCAAACAAGGGCCACAGAGCTCCAATGAGTTTAAAGCATGACACACTCCCTTATGATGTCATTCAGCTCTTACACTTGCACTGTTGTGTTACTGCCCATACACGGTTAGGTAAAAGCTGAGACTTTGAAGAAATATGTTATTCAGTATAACTCCCCTCATTTGCATACCCCAGTGTGTAGGTCATTATTTACTGCACTAAAACAGAGCCTTTCCCCTTGACAACCAGTGCTCTCTGCTATTGTTTACATTCTGCATGCCATTGACTATAATAGTAAAATGCAGAATTAACTTAAAATTGAGTTTTCACATTTTCTTTTTTATTTTCTGCATGATCCCATTTACACACCATTGCCCTATGCTTAAACGGCAAAGATCGGCTAAAAAAAGTTTAATTTTCATAATAATCACTTTTTAATGCCAATGGCCTTATATTTGGCCATTGGTATATCTAATGTACATAATACATGCTTTTCCATAAGCTGTCATGCCTCCATTTTGTCAGTTGCAGAAATGTACTCAGTTATTTTATGAGTAGATTTCTGCACTGACACTGTTCTAGCATGGAGACCTGGCAGGTTGTTGAATTGCGAAATCACCTAATTTGCATGGTTTTCACCAGCAAATGAGGTGATTTGCATGTTTGCCGGTTTTCCATGCTATAACAGTGTAGGACCGCTCACGCACATGAAAACGGCACTATCTTGAATCGCTCAGCGGCCATTTTCCAAGTAGGAGCTCCTACACTGTTCTTGCACACAAAATATGGCTTGCTGAATCCCGGGGAATATCTATCACTTTTAAAATCATTGCCTAAATTAAATGTTCTAAATGTATCCAAAAAATTCCAAGAGTCCTTTATGTATGATTTCATCCTCTCGACTACTGAGTTGAGCATATGATCAATAAATAATGAAATACCTTCGGTCACATTGTTTGGGGTAGAAACAGTTGGACAAAAAGGTGAGTTGTTGTGGTCTTTGTGAAGTTTAGGGTGCCAAACAAAGTGCTTAAAACAGGCTTTTCGATCACATAAACGTATTCATCATAAGTGATGGATTTCTCCATCAATAACACATACAAGTTAAAAGAAATCTTTTTGTGACACTCATGTAATTTAAAAGAATCCACACTTTCATATTCCTCAGCATTACTTAACATCCCCTCTATAGCCTTAATGTAATCTGTAACATTACCATCAACCCTCCACCTTTGTCGGCTTTCATAAATCTAAAATCAGATAGTTCACGTAACTCTTGCAATGCCTTGCATTGTGAATCAGTTAAATTAAAACATTTTCTAATACATCTCTTATTTTCCAGTTCCTTCAAATCCTTCTCACAACAATTCTCAAAAACTTTTATTGTGTTATTCAGGCAAGGTGTAAAAATACTAGGTCTACTAAAAGTCTTTTATTCAACTCTTAAACCATGAAAAATATACTTAAGATTTAATTTATGGCAAAACAATTTCAGTTTTAATAGAGCATTGCATAAGTCCATCCTTCTACTAGGCACAACATGTAACCCCATATTTAAAACATAAAGCTGTTCATCAGCGAAGCATTTATTAGTAAGATTCTAAATTTTAACAGCTAAAGATGTTAGTTGTTCATGCACGACCTGGCTTTCCTTCTGTTTTTCAATGGAAACTTGCACTGATAACCGCTTTCCTCTCCCTTCTGTGGGCATGACTCTTTCGGTCATGCTCCTAAAGGGACACCCTTAGCTGAAACACGGTAGAGTGAGTACAGTGGTAATTTGAGTCTTTAATTCCTTTTACTGCCAAATAAACTCTTTTTGAAGAGCTATCTTCTTGTAAACCATGCTTGTTTCTGTTCCTAGCAGTACTCCTGTTGTCAGTGTCTTCACACATCTCCACAAACTTTCTGATGATCTTTTTCATCTTTTAAAGTGGAACCAGCACGGACTAATGTTGACTGTCTTGTAATTCTTTTATTAACAAAATGTAGATATGCGGCATTATTCTTATATGTCTCAATGTCTCTGGAAAGCATTTTAGCCTTCCTATCAGTTAAAATCTGTTCAAAGGTTTCCACCTGTTGCAACATATAATTGAATTCACTACTAAACTCCAGTACCTTAGCCAGCAAGTCCTGTAAATTAAGGTCAACCTTAAGTATTTCAATTTGAACTTCTCCAACACTTTTCCTATTATAGTCAATTAATAGTTGAATAATTTTTAACCCAGCCTGGTTAAAAAAGACTGTCAAGGTATTAAAAAAAGTAATCAATCTTAACACCACTGGGGCACTTGTAAACCTTAGTCCCTTCGGAACGACCTTCAAGTAAATGCAGTTTTTGTTTTAATCATAGGGATCTTCTGCTCCTGGCTCTACCCAGTCCATTCACCCTCACTCCACTCAAGCTCTCTCTCTCTCTGCTCCCCTACCCTAACCTCATTCCCTCCCACCCCCACTTTCTTTACATATATACTCTTACTCACCACACCCCTTCCTCCTATCCAACCAATCACCCTCTCTAACTAATCTAACACCTGCTTCAGTCCTATAACCACTCTCACTTATCTCTCCTACCTTACATTCTCACTACTCCCCCTTCCCCTCCTCATTAACTCATTTTCATTTCTAGTCACACCCTTTCTGCTTTCACTACTCTTAGTCACTGCATTCTTGACTCATCTACCAGTCTTCCCTCTCCCTACCTACTCTCTAGTTATGTGACCACTCTATCTCTTCATCACCTTTCTCCTCTTCCTCTCTCTAACAACCTCTTACCATTCACCACTCTACTATCAATCCCCTTCATCTACTCTCCCCTATACTCCTAACACTGATACCATCTCTTACTCACAATTAATCTCACCATCTCTCTTCTGTATTTAACCATCTGACCACTTCAAAGGTCCTACTTGTTCTAACTCACCTCTCTCCTCTGGTCTGAAACCCAGTTTTCCTACTACCCTAAACGTACTCTTGTCTCGCTTTCTTCAATACTCTTCTTTTGGATGGAGACATCCACCCTAACCCAGGGCCTCCCACATATTCCTTGCACAATATCACTACTCATACCCCTCCCCCTCACTTACGCCTTCCAACTAGTAATTCCCCTTCCAAATCTCTAAAAATATTCTCACTAAATATTCAAAGTATTGTATATAAAGTAACAGACCTGCACTCCTGGATATCACATCTCCTCATATTCTTGTCCTATCAGAAACTTGGCTGAAACCTCACATCCTTAACACAGAAATCCTACCTCCAGGTTATAATAGCTTTCACTCAGATAAAACCAATAATTAGGGAGGAGGGGTTGCTATCCTCAACTCTGAGCTACTTAACCTGTCCCTTCTCTCCATCTCTGTTCCCTACTTCTCACCTGCTGAAATACTCATTGTAAATTGTTACCTCAACCCTCACAAAAAAATGTCCATAGTCTCTATATACATTCCCCCTGGCAATAATATTCCCATCCTAGAGAACTTCCTGTCCTGGATTACTCATCATATCCCTTATGAAACTATCATACTTGGAGGCACTAATATCGACTGGACTAAACTGTCCCCCTCATCTCCTACCCAGTGTATTAATATTCATGGTTTTCACCAACACATCTCCACCCCTTCTAGAATAAAGAAAAGCTCTTCATCTGGACCCATCCTTGACTGAATCCTTACTTCAGTTCCTATCCTCTATCATAATCCTGGCATACTTCCCAACTCATTGAGTGACCACTCTCCAACTTTCATGCACAGATTCACCCAACACACACCTAAAGATTCTAGTTACAGAGTATGCTGAAACCTTACCAACTTAAACCCAGCCACTTTTAACTCCAAACTATCTGGCATTAATTGGTCCTTCCTGTATCACCTCCCTTTTAATGAGGCAGTAAATTCCTTCAATAAGATTTTCCTTGACATGCTTGATTCTGTTGCTCCATCCAGAAAAGTCAGAATTAAATCCATCTACACCCCCTGGCTAACAAAACAAACCAGCTCAATCACGCACAAAAGAGATTCTTCCTGGAAAGCCTGGGTTAAAAACAAGTCCTCTTTCTTTCTGCAGACATACAGAGAGCTCGGAAACCTGGCTAAAAACTTGTCAACAAAGACAAGAGATATTTGTTTCCTCTAACCAAAGTAGCCCACACAAAAATTCACAAATTTCTGGACCACCATCAACAACCTACTCCACCCAAGTAACCCCACTACTCCCAACCCCTTTCCTAACAACACTGCTTCTGAAACTGCCTCCCTCCTTAACAACTATTTCATAGAAAGCATTCAAAACCTCACACTTAATACACAAAACTATACATCTCACTCAACACCTCCTCTACCACATAACAAAACTCTCCCCAATGCTTTTTCTTTCCAACCAGTCCCAATTAATACAATTAAATATCTCCTTAAAAAGCTTACGCCCTGCTCACCTTCAGCAGACCAACTACCCCCCCATTTCCTAAAAATAACTGCACAATCCATCACCTACCCTGTGTCTATTCTTATTAACCATTCCATCTCAGAAGCCCTGGTCCCTGACTTTGGAAATGCTTCTGTACTATCCCTCTTCACAAAGGTGGCAACTCTACAGATCCCTCTAACTTTAGACCAATTGCTATCCTGCCTCCCCTATCCAAAAATCTTGGAAAAGTACATCCATGTTCAGCTACTCAAACACCTTCTCAATAACAGTCTCCTCACTCCTACTCAACATGGCTTTAGGCCCACCATAGCACTTCTACTGCATTACTGTCATTTACTCAAATAATAGCTGAAGCCTGTGACAATAACCTCCTAGTCCCCAGTCTTTTCCTCAGTCTTTCAAAGGACTTTGATATTTTCTCTCATTTTAATGGGCTCAAGCTCAATGCCAAGAAATGTATTGTTATCCCCTTTGGGAAAAAACATGTATCCATGAATTACCATATAGGTGGAAGTACACTAAACACAGAAAGTGTGATAAGAGACTTAGGGACACAGGTGGACAGTGGTCTCACCTTCGATAACCACATCGCCACAACAGTCAGGAAATCCTTCTATGTGGCACACCTCATCACTAAGGGCTTTTCATCCAGAAAAAAGGAGGTCATTGTCCCACTGTACTCATCCCTCATTAGACCCATTATAGAATACAATGCCCCATTTGGTATGTACCTCTCAAGACATCTGCAACAACTGGAAAGGCCTCAGAAATACCTCACTAAAAGAATCACAGGCCTAAAGCAGATGCCCTATGCTGACCGCCTTAAAAACTCCAGCTATACTCTGTGCATATAGTCTACTCAGAGGTGATCTCTGCTTAACATGCAAGGCCATGTCAAACTCAGAGCTGTTGGACATGCTACACTTAAAAAATCCCAATCCCTCAGAGCTACACGCTCCAGGGATCTAAACCTTGTCATCACAATAAACAAAACATGCTGGAGGGATAGGTTCCTGACCCAGAGACTCCCCAGACTCTGGAATAGATTGCCCATACATGTCAAGCAGAGTGCCTCTTTGGACCTCTTCAAGAGGAACCTTGACGATTGGATGGGAGAAAGGAAATTCACCCCAGGGATCACGTCAGTCACCCTGCTAGACAGGGGTCCAGGAAAGTAAATAATGTGGGAAGAAATAGCCAGGGAATTGTTATGGCTAGGCTTGTATAGGCCCTAGGGCTGATAGCCTAGTACCAACCTATGAACCTATGAACCTATGAACTTAAACTTCTAATTAAACTCTCAGACCTCCATCTCTTTACCTCCACCATCAACTGGTTCTCTAACTATCTCTCTGGCAGGCAGCAATCTGTCTGATGGCAAACTGTCCTCTCTCCATTCCTCCCTGTTAATACTAGAGTTCCCTAAGGATCAATTTTGGGGCCCCAACTGTTTAATATATTCAGTAATAAACTTCACTCTGCTACCAACCTCTCCACTTCTACAGTACGCTAAAGGCTCCACCCTCATTACCTCTGCCCACAACATCCCTGCTCTACTAGATCTCACTCAACAAACCTTTTCCTCTGTCGAAACCTGGTTCTCTGAAAACCAACTCATATTAACCCCCCCCAAAAAAAAAACAAACTCCTCTTCTTCCTTCCTAAAACACTTGCCCAGCACAAAGCCTCTTTTTCTATATCCTCTCTCAGTATCACCATTATTAAACCTGAACCCCATATTAAACTATTTGGCATTATCATTGACAATGAATTAAAATTTAATATTCATATTCAACAAAGTATAAAAAAGACCCACCAGAAACTTGGATTTCTCTTTTGTAAGCAAAAATTTCAGTCACCCTCCTCCAAACCCTCCTTTGCTGAAGCCCTACTCCTACCCCGCCATCTTCATGTTGCCCCTGTCCTTACTCATGTTCAAACATCTCTTATCACTAAACTAGAGCAAACTTATAACAAAATTGCCAGATTTGCTGACAATCTTCTTTACAAATCTCACCACTGTCTTGCCCTTAAGTTACTCCAATGGCCAGAATTCTCCAAACAGCTACTTATACCCCAGCTATATATTGCACACTTTACACTATATGAATCCCCATCCTGTCCCTCCATCTCCAATTTCCCTGCTCATCACCTCCCTACTGCCAGTAAACAACTCCTTCAGTTATACAAACCGAACAAAAACATTGGTAAGACCTTTTACAAATACTCTGTAGCCCATGTTTAGAACTCACTCCATCTCAACATAAGAAGCATTCAGCATAAATACCTGTTTAACGAAGAACTTAAACTTTTCCTCCTGAAGACTTGGTCATGCCCTTGTCACACCCCCACTTGAACTAGTCTCCTCTCTTCTCATGTCTCTGCTTTTCCCTATTAACTCTTTTTCCTCCTTGTATTTGCTCTAGCAAACTGTATTCACACTGTACTCCTTGGTGTAATATCCTCTAAACTTTTAATTGTTATTTGGCCTATGTCTATATACTGTTCTCAAATTTTGGAAATTGTGCTTGTTAACTGTTACTTTACCTATGCATTGTACTGCTGTGCACAAATTTTTGACTTGTACTATATTTCTGTGACCCTACTTTAATATGTGTAAATATCATAAATACTTGTATTATTTCTGGAGCTTTTCTCCTCGGGTCTCCACTGAAAACGGGCCCCTGGCTCAGCTGGACTAACCCAGTTAAGAAATGTCAATAAATCAATAAATAAATAAATAAACAAATAAATAAATAAAGAAGTAAGCAAAATACTTTGTTTCAAGCACTAGTGCCCCGTATGTTTTAAGTAACCTTTCCAAGTCACTTAACACTAATTTAAGCTAATTTCCATGGTTGTTCATTCCCCTTCCTAGGGGAAGGAATAAATGCATTTCAACCCCCACCCCCAGCTGGAAGTGGTAACTACATCAAAGCTTACACTAAAGCCCTGTACAATCACTGGTATAAATATATAAACTTGTCTGTTCCAGAGAGAATCAAAGCCAGAGCCTCAAGTAAAAAAAGCCACCCAAACTTTACAACAAATGTAAAAAGTTGCTGTCTAGGAAAACTAAGGTGTGGTCCCAACTATGGAAAAGCACCCCCCTCAGCCTCAGCAGGCAAATAAGATAACATGTCAAATCCTCCAAGGGTATGATTGAGAAAAACCTTAGCAATCATAGCCAAGGATAATCATAAGGCCTTTTACAGTTACCTACATGGCCTAAAAGGTAGGACATCAGCATGTGCCCAACTAGTGACTAATGGTATCACACACACTGAGCCCGCAGCGATAGCAAACCTGGTAGCTATCAGATTTGGTAAAAACTTCTCTCCCTTAACCCCGATAAAGTTATCACAAACCTTGCCCCAACTTCCTCCACACCATAGATATCCAAAGAGCAGGTCATTAAAGCCGTGTCTAAGGCCTCTATGGGAAAAATCGGCATCCCAGCCTGTCTTCAAAGCAAACTAAAGCATGAACTAGCATCACCATTAAGTACCCTACTCAATCACAGCCTAACCACTGGCTTTGTTCCTGTGGGATGGAGAGCAGCAATAGTTATTCCCCTTCACAAAGGTGGCTTAGCAACAGACCCAGGGAATTATATACCCATAAGTCTGACCAGCCTTATCTGTAAAACTATGGAACGTATCATCACAAACCTCACAAATAAAGGCATAGGCTGCTTCCAAACCCTAGATCCGATCCAATTCAGCTTCATCAGGGGCAGATCCTAGCTGGTAAACCTGGTACATTTATTCAAAGATGTGACCAGGACCATTGATGAGGACAAATCTGTGCACACAGCATACCTTAACTTGGCAAAAGCCTTTGACAAAATCCCACACTCAGGCATTACCTATAAACTTAACAAACTGAATGTAAACCCCTTTTTGTAAGATGGATTACCAACTGGCTCACAAACTGGTTGCACACTATCAAAGTGGGTGATTCCACATCAACCAGCACACATGCCACCAGTGGGTTGCCACAAGGGTCAATGCTGGGCCCCCTGTTGTTTGGTATATACTTCTCAGAAGTTCAGGCCAGAACTAAGGGTCTGTGGCTGACCAAGTTTGCAGGCAACTGCAAACTGGGTGCAATTATTGAATCCCCAAATGATGCAGTATACTTCAGGAAGGTCTTACTCAGATCAATGACTGGTGTCTTAGTCACAGTCTCAAATTGAATGCAAAGAAGTGCATCATCATTTCCTTCAGTAAAAACAATGTATCTTCACACTGTCAAATTAACAACAATACTCTACGATTTGGGATCACAAGTAGACTGCGACCTTAACATTGACTACTCTGTGTCTACTGTACTAAGCAAGGCTTTCAACTTAGCACACTTGATTAGCAAAGGTATCACCTCTAGAGCAAAGGTGGTTATAACCCTCTATACTCATCACTAATCAGGCCCATAACTCAGTATAATGCCCCTTTCAACATGGCCTGTACAAAGCACCTGCAGCAATTAGAGAGACCTCAGGTTTCTAACTAAGAAGATCAAGGGACTCCAGCATGTGATTTACACAGACTGACTAAAGTCCCTGTCACTATACTCAGTATCATACAGACTTCTTTGGGAGACTCATGCCTGGCTTACAGAGCAATCTCCAATCCAAACCTAATGAATTTGCTGCACATCTGTAAATCAAACCAGACTAGAGCTACCCATTCCAGGGACCTAAATATGGCCTTCAACTTGAATAGGACATGCTAGAGGGACAGATTTGTCTCCCAGCAATTGCCACATATTTGGAATAGTCTGCCAGTTCATGTAAAGCAGAGCATCTCTATCACACTGTTCAAAAGGAACCTAGATGAGTGGATGGAGCACTGTAAATTTTTACAGGAGATAGCATCCACAGCCCTCCTGGACATGGGCAGTCATTACTAATTACAATCCTGTGTATTGATTAGAGTATCTATGGTATTGCATTGGGATGACATGACTGGGCTTGAAATAACTTCCTTGCCAGTAGCCTAGTAACCTCCTATGATCCTATTATCCTATGATCTTGGCATCATTGTTCAAGAAAAATGTTTAGAGTGAATTAAGCTTCTAGAAAACCAAATTCATAAACTGCAAAGTAATACAAAGTAACTGTTATGCTTCCAGGGAAAAACTACATAATTTTTGCCAACTATCACTCCCTGCTACCAATCATCTCTTATGTAGAAGATAGGTATCAGGTTTTATGAATGGGGACTGTTACTTTCTAAACTCACCAAAGCAAAAATGTTGCCTCTGTCTTACCCAAGCATTTTACTGAATTTAATTAAGGATGCTGAAATCCCTACAAACACCCTAAATGTATCTTAAAAAGGTCTATATTACATGAACAAAAGCTCATAATGTCGAATGCTCTGAAGAGCAAAAATTCCAGACCTCGTAGAGCTTCTTGTGGCATCGCAGTACAGTGAAGGTCAGAATATTTGCCCTTTCCTCACTGTAGTGCGATTTCGGAGTTGGTATATAATAAGGAGTCCAATGTCCCGCATTTTTGCACTTTAGAGCGTTCGACATTATGAACTTTCTTTCATATAATATAGATCATCTCAAAGTGCTTTCTTTTTCTAATGTATTAAATAAACGTTTCAATACAGAACTAAACAGCCACATATTTAGACTTATTCAATATAGCATGCACTTTTGTCCCCAGAAAGCAGACTTCCTCAAACTAAACTTAGCGATTTACTAACTAAATTTATACAAGCAAGGGAACATCACACATTATTATAAAGAAGATCTCATTAAAAGGCATGATTAGATATGAATAATTGATGTTCCAACTATCCTTCCTTTAAAACATGTTTAAAATTAAAAGTCACAATAACATGATTTATCACTGTAACAGTGTGAGCAGCAGTGATTATCATAAATTCATGAGGCCTAGGCACATAGTATGATGAGATGCCTCTCCATGAGCAAACAGCACAAGCTCACATAATCATAAGCTACTGCATGGTCATATCTATGTACATGATGTAAGCAAACGTGTGCATGACAAATCACATTATCTAAACTGAGTGCACAAGCACAAGTCAGTAGTAAAGATATAATTAACAGCATCAGATAAGTAAAACACAAAATCATGAGCAGAGGAAAGCCTAGCAACAAAGAAGGACTGAAGGATCATATGGAGTTCATTGTCAGATATCATGGAGACTAGGCAATGTGATTTGCATAACCAAACAGTCATGGAAAGGTTCAGCATTAAAAATGTGTAAGACAATATTGCCATTTAAGACAGTCTGAGTTGTACACGGACACATTTTTCTACCTGTTAATGCAAGATTTCTTGGTAAACACACAAATAATGTGGGAACAATGGCACAAAATTAGGGGCAACTTGTAAATACACTCTAAATCATTGTGAAAGTGGATAAAATAATAGTTGCCAAATTAGCATGCAGTTTCTGAAGGATATGAAGTCTGAAACCCAAGGGTCAGTCATTAGTGACTGCAGTCCTCAAGAATATGCCAGACAGCCACAAATGTCAGGAGCAATTGGCCACAAAATTATGATTCAAAAATGTGGACAAGCTGTACAACTCAAAACAGATGAGAGTTTGTACAACAGAGATATAGGATATGAAAGTAAACCAGTAGTGTGATGCAGCAACATGTACACACCTAGCCACATGTACACAGCTAGCCACACATATACACCTAGACACAATGGGGGTGTTAGCCATGCACTCATAATTATTCATGAAGGAAAGTTAGCAATGGAAGATGTTTTGTCCTAAAGTGGGTCAATGAAGCATTTCATTCCACACCCTGATAAATCCATGTTGTAATATTAAGGTAAGAAACCACAAACATCATAGTGCAAGGGGTCATAAAAACACATACTGTGAAATGTTTCACATGTGCAGCTGGATTGCAATAAAACTGAAGAAGTAGTAGACCTCAAGAAAAGTAAAACATAACAAATGTCCATACAATTACCTTAACAAAGGTAGCCAGAGAAGCAATTGTGTTGTATTCACTGCATAAAACATTATACATCCTTGCAGATGTGAACGCATCAGTTAAATAGCCACTAATAACACATCTTTCAACTGTCTATCATCATATAGGCATAAGAATTCAAATAAATCAATTATGTTAAGACAATGCCAAAATAACCCACATATTGTACACACACAACACGATAGCTAACATTCTGGGGAGTGTAATCGATGAGGGTGCGACAAAGTTAGGGAGGAGAGTGAACCCCTGCCAATTTCACTGAAATGCTTTAGATCACTGTAGTGCCAGGGCATGTCCAACATGCACTGGGAGCAAAGATGATTGAACTAACACATTTTTCGGTTATGGAATAGTTGCTGTCAAACAAACAAAATGCACATACCTAGGTTTGAACTCCTAACTCTGTTCAAAGTAAAACTTACCTAAGCAGAGTATTAGTAAGGTATGCTAACAGAGTACTTAGCAACAAGTGTCTGCCAAACATATTTCAGAAGAATAGACTCCCTGATATCTGGCAACAAAATGCACAAACATGAGTTTGAACTCCTGACTTTTTTTGTTTTCTTTTTGCTCTCCTTCCTTCAGTTAGACAGTTGTCCCAGTGCCCCACATCTTTGCTTGGTTTGCTGGCATGCAAAACTTCCCCCAGTTTAATGCCCACAAATTTCACCAGAGCCAGCAAGGATCCTAAGGAAATTCTGGGAGGGGGTCACATTGTTATTATATCCAGCTGACGGAGCTTAGCTCTTCTGACTTACTTGTGTTGCCTCCTCATGTGGAATTAGTAGTATGTCTGAGGGGGCAGGCATGCAATGTAGACTTGCTGCACATCGCTGCAGCTCCATGGCATCTCAGGAATGGCTCCACAATATTCTCATTTCCTACAGATGGCTACCAGCATGCTGTCCACAGCATCCACTAAGGATCAAAATAAATGCCCATAGGTCTGCCCCACACCACAGGATGGTAACACCCATTACTCCTACTACTCCATCAATTGACCCACTACTTGAATCCTGGTCAGCTGGGCCATAGTCAGGGATTTATCCCTTTCCAGCACCAGTGGGTGTGAAATCCTGATTTTGCTAAAGGATAAAATCATTTGAGCAGGATATTAACAAGTCATGCTAACAGAGTACTCAGGAAAGAGATGATTGCCAAATACATTTAAATTCAATCTTATTACTTTTGACATTAATAATGCAAATTTGTAGACATGACTATAGTACATGACAACAGAACATTTTCTGGAAAGATGTGAAAACACATAGACATTTAAAATTAACAGTAATGCTGCAGAATGTAAAATGCACAGAAAAATATTTTATAACACAGGTGGGGAGTGAAAGCCTCCACCTAAGGTATGAATCAGTGTATGACTTCAGTGAAGTGTGCAATATATCGATAAACATATCATGTTTTATGCTTACATGGCATTATTCCCCTATTATACTCACAGTTTTCAGAATTTCACAAGAGAGAGCAGCATAGACTTCAGCTCTGAATTCACAGAAAACAATGCTAAAAACCCAGGATAGTCATAGAAAATGTTATCTTACAAAATAAATGATAGGTGTTTTCATTTTAAAACATTTAAAAAGTCACCAGAAAACTCCATTTGTTAAATTCCCAGTTTTTATACTACTTTCAAAATGGTGGAATATTTTTTTTTCTCAAAACATTTTTTATTAATTATATGAATAGCAAGACAATTAAAAGATTATACATAACAAGAAGGCATAAATGAACATATAACAATTCATCTAGTGATAACAACCTTCATGAGATTTTGATAAGTTATTTAGAAATAAAACATACACCATATGTACACTATATACAAGTTAGGCAACCTGAGAGAAAAAAAAAATATTTAACATTAACTATTTAATATGTTTAGAACCTTTTCTAACACAACCTTTCTAATAGCTAGTTGATTGGACTTCGACCTAAGTATCTTTGAGCATCAATAAATTTAAAAGCCATTTTCTGGAAAGTAACCCATTTCAATTTAGAACGATCAATCCAATTTTGTATTATATAAAGTTTTAGTAACGAGCAAATAAAAATGATAACATGAATATCAACTTTTGAAAGATGAATCAATGGAATATGTAGAATAGCAAATTCCCGTCAACGTGGATTTTTGATATCCCATTTTCTGCAGTCTGACTTTCAAAGATGTCCACAATCTGTGAGAAAAATGACAATACCATAGAATATGAAGGAGGTCTGCTTGGGGATGAAAACAGCATGAACACGAAGGGGACTTATTTGGGTTAAATTTGTTTAATTTGATTGGGGTAAAGTAGGCATCATTATTAATCATTAATTGTGTGTATGCTAATTTTTAAAAGGGATAAATTCCTTAGTGTGTCTAATAGCCAGGACTTTCTGAGATTCTGACAATTGGGAATTATAATTCAACCAAACATTAGATAAAAGACAGTTGTGGTCCATCATTAAAGAATTAATTAATTTATATGAGTTTGAGAGCATTTTATCAGATGATGAAAGTATTTTGATAATCGTGTTAAGGTTTTTCAATTGTGAGTCTATGGGGATCAGAGATACAAATTTGTTTTTAATTATTGCTCTTAGTTGTGTAAGATTTGGTGAGTAATTCCAGTTTACTTTCAATAACTTATGCCAGTCAGATAAAGGCAAGTCAAGATATTTCAAAACATCTCCTACTTTTAGATTTTTAAATAAAGGATAGTTTGTTAAGTTCAATAGTTTATTGTCCAATAATATATTTGGGTTTAGATGAATTGGCTGAACATGGTGCGAGATCTTTTCTAGTTTACACATTTTGAGTAAGTTTTGGAAATCTCTAATCTTTTGTTTAAATACTGTAGATATATGTTTAATAAATAAACTATCCAGAGAGATAAAGGGAATAGCTTCAGGATTTAAATGATTAGAAATGACATAATTATACCATAATTTTATCCATAAAGAGTGATTTGGATAAGAAGTGTTATTGAATTTAGAGATAGTAAGAAGTTTATTGGATGAGACAATCAAATAATAGAGATAAAGATTAGGTAAACCCAAACCTCCCTTGTCCTTCGAAAATGCCAATCTAGAATAGGAAATTCTAACAGATTTAGGGAACCATATGAATTTTGCCAAAGCTTTATTTACAGACTCAAAAAATTTTTGAAATTATCTGATCAGATGATGAGAATTGGTAAAGAAATTTAGGCAGAATATTCATTTTAATAATGGCCACCCTTGAAAGAAATGAAAGGTTTAGATGCTTCCATCTGTCCATATCAGACAATATAGAGTTCCATAATTTATTAATATTATTTTGAAAGGAAGATTTATTATTGTGTTCTAAATTGATTCCTAAATATTTTATATTATAAGTAAACTGAAAATGATCGTCTGGAAACAAAAAGATTTGTGTGCTAAATGATTTAAGGGAAAAATATGAGTTTTTGTAGAATTTAAAAGATAGTTGGAAACCAAAGAAAAATAATCAATAGAATTCATTATTTTTCTGTAATCAGATAATGGAGTTTGAAAGTAGATTACTAAATCATCCATAAAAGCAGAGAAATGAATATTAGTATTAAGAATTCTAGGGATGTTATGAAAAGTATTTTGAGTAATAAACAATAGCAAAGGTTCTAAGTAAATGTTGAAAAGAAAATGGGACAATGGACAACCCTGTCTTGTTCCTTTAGTGATCTTTATCAGAGCAGAAAATTGACCATTAATGTATAGTCTAGTAAACATATTCTTGTATAAAACTTTTAAAAAATTTATAAAGAATAAGGGAATATTACAACATAACATAGTTTGAAATAGAAAGTTCCAACATACTCTGTCAAAGGCATTTGATGCATCTATAATCAAAGCATATATAGGGTTTGGATTTTTCTTAATGAGATGAAGTATAGTCTCTAAAGATAGAGTATTATCCCAGGCATGTCTCTGAGACATAAAACCTGATTGATCTGACGAGATAATTGAGGGTAAAATCTGTTTCAATCTGTTAGCCAGAATAGATGACAGAATCTTAATATCCACGTTAATTAAAGAAATGGGTCTATAATTTACTGGGTCAGATTTATCTTTATTATTTTTAGAATTAGAATGGTTTTGGATGTGTTCCAATGAATATCTGAGATATCATTAACTCTTATATGATTGTAAACTTTAAATAGAAAGGGAAGAACTACCAATTTGAAAGTTTTGAAAAATTCTGGAGTAAAACCATCAGGTCCCGGAGATTTACCCAATTTAAGATTATCTATTGAATCCGAGATTTCTTGTACCGATATAGGGGCAGAAAGTAGTTTTGCTGATTATCATTAAGTTTAGGGAACTGCAAAGAGTCTAAAAGAGTTTTGAGTGATTATCTTTAACAGAATTAGAAGAACCTGAATATAACTCAGTGTAAAGAGAGGTGAAAAGTTGAATAATCTCTTCATCAGTATTATATAATCTGTTATTATAAGATAAAGATGTAATATTTGGATTTCTGAAGTTAACTTTAATAATTCTCGCTAACAATTTAGATGGAACCTGGGCCCACTCTGAATATGAAGCAAGTAGCTTTTGTTCAGCTAAGGAGAGTTTATTTTGGTGAAGCAGAATTAAATCTTTCTGACAATCAAAAATTTGTTTTTCTAAAGTAGCATCATAGTTCAGACTAAGATGATTTTCCAACGAAGAAATTCTTGATTTTAAGAATTCCTCTTTCTTAAAGTATTGTTTTTGAAAAAGCAGCTTTACTAATAAATAAACCTCTTAATCTTGCTTTACATGCAGCCCATTGTATGTCATAAGGAATGTCTGATGATTCAAGACTATTCACCATTTCATTTAGGATTTCTGAAGCTTGTTTGCAAATATCTTCATTTGACAATAAGTTATTATTTAAGGTCCACTTATTAAACATAGTTTTATTTTTCATATTGGGTTTTATGTTCAATTTTAGTGAAATTCTTGAGTGATCCGAAAAAAATCTGGGTTCTGTAGTAAAGTCCACAATATATTTTGAAATATAATCTGAAATTAGAAAGAAGTCTAATCTGGACCATGAATGATAGCACTTAGAATAATAAGTATATATATATAATTCTTGTTTATATTTTTAACAGTGCGGAGGGGTTCTATTAAATTATATTCTGTCATCAAATCATTTATAGCCAGAGTAGATTGAAGATTATAGGTGACAGTGGAGCGGGAACGATCAATTACAGGGTTTATAACTGCATTCCAGTCACCACCCACTATAATATGATGATCCTTATAGGATGCAAGAATATTGTAAATTTTTAAAATGAACAAATGTTATGAATTACATGGGCCATATAGATTTAAAATTAATAAGGGTTTGTCCAAACCAGCAATAGAAGTGGTAAATAAGCACCACCTCCCCTCATCATCAAATTTCTCATCAATAATATTCTCAATGAATTTTTGTTTAATGATTATAGCTACACCTCTGGAGTTAGATGAGTCACCTGAAGTTATAATCTTTTTGATCCATTTTTTTTAACTCTTTATTCCAATCAATACGTGAAATATGGGTCTCATGAATAAAACAAATGTTAGCCTGTGATTTAAAGATCATATGAAATAATAGTGACTTGTTCGCTTTATCTTGAATGCCTCTAACATTCCAAGAATCTAAAATTATGTCAACAGGCATATTCTACAAGTATAATCATTATTGATGCTATAAAAGTGAACTCAAGGTGCAAATCCAACACAACATTAAAAGAAGAAGAAAAAATAAAAGAAAAACATTCTTTAAGTATTCAAGCAAGTCATCAAATAACATTTGTTGAAAAAAAAAAGAAAAAAGGTTTTTTAAGAACCATGAAATGTATAATAATAACCTTTATCCTAACCCTAGTGCCTACCCACCAATCCCCTGTGATAAAGGAAGAGCAGAAGAACATGAAAAAACATTGTACTTATAGATAATAATAACCTCAAGTTAGAATACAAATTACTCAAAGGAAGCCTAACATAACATAAAGTCCAAGTAATACTACTAAAATATATACAAAATTAACTAATTTCAAGACATCCAACATGCTTAATCCCTACTTCTAATACTAATCTAAAGCTCCTATCCTTAAATTGAAATTTATAGTGATTAAATGTATTTCCTCAAGTATTTCAAGAGAAAGAGAAACAAGTAAATAATAAATAAATCACACTCTGCTTAACTAGAACACTCTATCATAAGAAGTAATACAATTAAAACTGAAAGATATGTAAGATAACATATATAAGTATAACAAAACCAACTGGTAACATTATAATATAAGTAAATAAGCATAGCATTACTGAACTAAAGATAATAGTCATGCACTATCTACTGAACCTTCTTTAGTACTTTAGTGATAATTTCATTAATCAACATGACCATTAGTATGATAAAAGCACTAATACCTGTAGAATGAGTATTTAGTTAAAGTTCAAATAAAGCAAAAAACAACTACCAAGCAACCATATCTCAAAATGAAAAACAATTCAGTCTGGAGATGTATCTATTAACTAGATAATAATAGTACAGGAACTATTCAAAATGAAATATTATAAGCTGTAAGGTTTTAACACTAGTTAATATACATGAATAAAGTATAATTATATTATTAAATAGTAACTTAGACAGCATCATATATATTGGACTGAATGTACAACAATGTGCATACATATCATTTTAAATCTACTTTTTGAATATTTTACTAATGACTCTGTTAGGTTATATAGCCATACTATTTATTCTTCTAAGCTATAGATGTAACATAGCAAAACAGCATGAAAAGACAAGGCTTTTAAAGTAAACATTTTGAAAATCTAATTAAAACAGAAACAAGCAAGCTAAATGCAGTAAATCTAAGGGCTTAAATATATACATGTAGATTCAGCTAATCATATTAAAGATAGTTATTTCAAACCTTTCAAATAAGTAAAGGCTTTCTTAAACATAAACTACTAGTCATAAATATCACATCCAGCCTCTGAGAAGAGAGAGAGCAGAGAATAGAAAGAACATGAAACTTTCATATGAACAGGTATACTTTGTAACATTTGTCAAATTAAACACTTCAGTATAATATAAAATATTGTATGAAAAATATTCTGAATAGGAAAATATGTTCATTTCTTTACACATCCTTTAGAATTTTAATATATAAAACTAACCTGTTCATTTGTTTCCAGAAACATTTTCACTCTGCTTTATGAAAGTAGCAGCTTGCTTTGAAGTCATGCAGACACACTAAAAGTCACTGAATATATTATGTGACATGAATCTGTTTAAATTTAAAAAGCAACCTTCATTTATGAAGAGAAAACACTTTAAATAATAGCCAGATCTATTAAAAAGTTAGTGCTATTGAATACTTGTTGAAAACAAGCAGACTTGTTTATTTGAAACTGTCCTTCTTTCCTCATAAATGATGACATCACCATCCATCTCAGAGAGACTGTAGTGTGCGCATGTTCATGCAGAGCATCAGCTGGAACTCTAAGGGGAAGATTTTCTTGCTAGAATGTTGAGATGGAATGTTTTTCCCTCCAAAAATCATTTAGCTTACACAGAAGGCTGTAACTCCAAAGCTTGTAGTAAAATTAACATATTATCTATTTACACAGCAAGCATATGTGAGAGAAAGAGAAAAAAGTAAATACAGGAATTTAAATGCTTCTATTAATCCACACAAATCTAACAAGCATATATCCTGTCACTGCACACTGTCACACCAAATCCATCATGTGTAAATTACATGACAAGTTCTTAAGGTAATATAATTATGTCACACCAGAATTACAAATCATGTAACACAAATACTGTCAGATTAAAGAAAAGAAAAGATCAAACCTTATTGTAGTTCTTTAACAGTAGAATATTAAGATACAGTGTCAGGAAGCTTTTTAAATGTTTTAAGAAAAATGTCTTTTGCATCTTTAGGATCTGAACATACAAATCTTTTGTCATTAGCTGTGAAAGACAAGGTATTAGGATATGCCATTCGAAATCTAATCCCTCTTTTTATCAAGTCAGCACAATAGGGGGCTAGCTTTTGTCTATTTAATTTGATCTGTGCAGGAAGATCTTGGGAAAATGATAGTTTGTGAGACTTCCATATGAATTGTGTCTTTGTTTTAGCAGTTTCTAGGATCTGGAAAGTGTCTTGAAAGTTTAGTAACTTAGTATAAATTAACCTTGGTGTGGAAGAATCTTGCTTTGTACGCAGTGCTCTGTGTGCTCTCTCTACAATTATAGATTTTGAAGAAGCTTCACAATTTAACAGTGTTTCAAATATATTTTTAGTCACAGATAACAAGTTTTTATTGTCATAAGATTCAGGTAAACCACGAATAATGATGTTATTTCTTCGACTCCTCGCTTCCAGATCCAATATTTTAGCTTGTAAATCTGAAACAGTTTTATCTCTAGATTTAAAGTCACTTTCCAATAAGTCTGTTTTAACCTCCAAAGCTAAGATTTTATTTTCAATAGTAACAATACTATCGTTTATTTGCTTTAAAGATTTACTAAAGTCTGTAAACTGTTCTGAAAAGTTTTGTATAGCACTTTGGATTGGTTTTAATGCTATTTTTAGTTCTTCTAAAAGGAAATTTGAGCCATTTAAATCTTTATTACTTACATTAAAAGTTTATGTAGGTTGTCTAGATGATTTCAGTCTTTTGAACCTGAATCTTTTCAGGAGAGAGCATTGAAGTATATTTGGCCTTTGTAGGCTGAGTCTCCATGGAGTCAGATTTTGTAGCCATGCCCAGAAATGGAATGCAGTTAACAGGATACCAGGAACCAGGAACAGACTGGAGCAGTAGGAGTCCCAGCAGCAGAGAGACCAAGAATGTTCTGAGGTAAAATAAATCCCAGGATAATAATTCCAGAAGAAAAAATAATCCAAATGCGTAGAAAAAGATTTATAAAATCTTTTAGTATAAAAATTTGAGGAAAAAGGTTGATGTAAAGTTGTAAAAAAGAAACAAAAGTTAAATAGCTGTGAGGAGCTCAGAGAGTAAGGACTAGACTAGTCGGCAGCCATCTTAGAATCCAAAATGGTGGAATATGTCATGTGATGCCCAAGCCTCCTTCTAAAAGTAACATTTAAAAAAAAAACAGGAATTCATTTTTACAAAGTAGAGATTTTAAATACATTTATAACAATTTTCCTTTTTATATTGTACATTTAGAAACAACAATTTTTGCATAAAACTATCAAAAACATCAATTTATTTATCTAACTAATGCATTCAACTTCAATAAAAATGCAATTGATGTTTTTTCATTTAGACCTGGCAGATTCCCTGCTTTAAAAAAGATCTGCCAGTACAGCTCTCTTTTTTTTCTAATAGGAGAGACGAAGGCCCTCTGCTTATACTTGGGGTCACTTTTGATAGAATGCTGAACTTAAAACCACGTCCCAGATACTCTTGGGCATGTTTGGAAAGGGCATTCGTATCCTTCTTCTTCTTAAAGACACACATACCTTATGAAATGGCAGATCATTTTTCATACCTGAATGAAATTATAAAGAAAATATTTTAAGGGGAAGTTTAAGGGAAGTTAATGCAGATATGACTGATTAGACATTCTAGAATCAAAGGTACATTCATCTACTATTGCAGAGACAGTAATATAAACAAAATGATTAACTACCTTCCAGAACTACCTGCCAAAATATCTGACATAATACATGCAGTTAGTAAACTACTGAATGTGCACACGTTTAAGGTTATAATTATCCATGTGGTCTCTAATGAGCTGAATACTCTAGTTTTCATTTGTATCCAAGGAGATTGTAGAACTCATAGAATGTGTCAAAGCTTAACTTACATAACTCATGAAATATGTAAGAGCTCAGAATGCAAAATCATGTTTCCAGTTATAGACGAGGCCAAAATTTCATTAGACTTAAAAAAACTAAAAAAAATAAATAAATAAATAAAAACAAAAAACAGTCTGAGATGACAAATGCATAACTGTTTTAAATTACATTCATTATAGGTTGGCTATTCCTATAACTCACTGATAATGGAAAATCTCAGTGAAAGAGTTATTGTATTATTGAAATAAGGCATCTGTGGCAGTAGAATTAAAGATACTAATAAAAGAGATAACAAGGAAAATGAATATTAACAGTGCAGTGCTTGGGATCAACAGTTCAGAGTAATGGCGAGTGTGGAAGAGAGGTGAAGAAGAGAGTACAGGCAGGGTGGAGTGGGTGGAGAAGAGTGTCAGGAGTGATTTGTGACAGACGGGTATCAGTAAGAGTGAAAGGAAAGGTCTACAAAAGGGTAGTGAGACCAGCTATGTTATATGGATTGGAGACAGTGGCACTGACAAAAAGGCAGGAGTCAGCTGGATGTGGCAGAGTTAAAGATGTTAAGATTTGCGCTGGGTGTGATGAGGGTAGACAGGATTAGGAATAAGTATATTAGCGGGTCAGCCCAGGTTGGACAGTTTGGAGACAAAGCCAGAGAGATGAGATTGCGTTGGTTTGGACATGTGCTGAGGAGGGATGCTGGGTATATTGGGAAAAGGATGCTAAGGATGAAGCTGCCAGGTAAGAGGAAAAGAGGAAGGCCTAAGATAAGGTTTATGGATGTGGATAGAGAGGACATGCAGGTGGTTGGTGTGACAGAGCAAGATGCAGACGACAAGAAGAATGGAAACAGGTAATCCGCTGTTGCGACCCCTAACAGGGAAAAGACAAAAGAAGAAGAAGAAAATGAACAATGTAATTGTTTCACTTCCAGGACTGTCCCCACCCCAAGCATATAAAAGTGAGTCTGAAGAAATGCTACATTTTCATTACAGCTGTAATGTTCATCAGCATTGGCTCCATGGAATTTGACTTGTGGATATGTAGCAGTCCCATCGGGGGGGCTGAGATTTCAGAAAATAGCGAAAGTGCCGAAAACGCGAAGTTTTGTTTTTGAGATCACAGTACAGTGAAGATTGGGATATTTGCCCTTTCCTCACTGTAGTGCAATCTCAGACTTGGAATATATATTTAGCGGGGGGTGTGAGGGGCTAATACGGAGTTCGAGTTTCAGAATTTTTGCTCTTTTGAGCATTCAATATTTTGCATCTTCGATGATATAGGCGCGATTCTTCTGGTGAGGAATCTCTGTGGTTTCTCCAGCTGCTGCATGTGCTTTGCGAGGTACATGCTGAAGGGGGCATTGTACTCAATAATTGGCCTTATAAGGGAAGAATACAGGATGTTATGACCTCCTTGTCAGTGGATGAGATACCCTTACTTATGAGGTGGGCCATATAGAAAGCTTTCCGTACAATGGAAGCAACATGGTGGTCAAAAGTCAGGTTGGTATCAACCTGGGTGCACAAATCCCTCACGGCTGTTTGCGTGCTTAAGACATTGTTATTAATGTGATAATATGTGGGAACGTCACTCTTCCCAAAGGGGATGATGATGCATTTTTTGGCATTCAGCTTGAGGTCATGTTTCTAGCACCAGTCATTTGTTTGGGTGAAACCTCTTGGAGGACGCCTACATCACTTGGGGAATTGATGACTGTACCCAGCTTGCAGTCATCTGCAAACTTGCTCAGCCATAGCCCATTGGTTTTGGCCTGCACCTCAGAGAAGTATATCCCGAATAACAGAGTCCCAAGACCAATCCTTATGGTATGCCTCTTGTTATAGGTCTACTGCTTGAGGTGGCTTCCCCTATTTTGATTAGGTGGGTTCTGTCAGTGAGCCACTTTGCTACCCATCTAGTAACATTTGGATCAATGCTTAGTTGAGACAGTTTATTTATTATGCCTGAGTGAGGAATAGTGTCGAAGACTTTGGCCAGGTCAAAGTAGGTGGTGTGCACTGTCTTCCCCTCATCCATGGCTTTGGTGACTGTCTCAAAGAAGTTGACCATATTTAACAGACATGACCTCCCCTTGACAAAGCCAAACTATGTGGAGTTGAGTGTTTGGAGGTTGCCAATGTCCTTGTTAGTGAGGTCCATGATAATCCATTTCATAGCATTGCAGATCAGACAAGTTAGGCTGATGGGTCTATAATTTCCCAAATCGGCAGATGCTCCACCTTTATGTAAAGGGATGACAGTGGCTGTCCTATACTCGGCTTTGACAAAGGCAGTACTCAGACTTTGGTTGAATAGGGTGACTAATGGTGCTGCAAGTTCATGCCTGATTTCATGCAGAATACAGCCTGGAATGTTAACGGGTCCCATGGAGGCTATAGTTTTTGCCTAAGAGAAGGCAATGATGACCTGTTCCATAGAAATAAGGGGAGGGGGGAAGGTACTGGGGATGTCCTGATTTACTGATGGGGGCAGAGGGGTGAAGTTTTCACTGAATCTGTCAGTCAGTAGGTTGGCTATATCTACAGCATTTGTGTATGAGGTGTCCTTGACCACCAATTCTGAACAGATCTGGGTGCTTTCTTTGATATTGCACACATGTGTGAAGAAGGCTCTATGATTGTCTCTAGTAGACATAGCCAATTTGGACTCAAAGTTGGCTTGAAAGATTTCAGTAGTGCTCTTATTTGCATGTTCAGGCTAAGGAGAGATTACTTCCAGTTGGGCACCTGCTCCTTCTTGGTCCTGGACTGCAATTTTTTCCTATAGTTTCTTTATTGCAGATATCCACCAGACAGGTTTACTCTTCCTTGTAGAAGATAATTTTGTCATGTCATGTATTCCTGATTCCATGCATCTATATAAGTGCTCATATAGTACTTTGGTGCAGATTTAGACATTGGTGCCAATTACAACAGAGGGAGAGGGGGCTGAGAACCTGTTTATACCATCCCTCAGGATGTTGTAATCAGCTTTAGAGTTTTTTTTTGTTTGACCCTAGCTACAGGTGGTCAGCAGTGATGCTGACTTTGAAAGTGATTGCTTTATGGTTGGATCTTACCAGGGAGGATGATACTGTAGGGGTGCTGCAGTGGTTACTCATGTTGATTAATACCAAGTCCAAGATATTATCACCTCTTGTGGGGGTATTGACTAGCTGTTGCAAGGCATTTGCTTTGATAAAATTTAGGAATCTCTGGGCATTTACATTCTGGCATGAGTAGTTTTTCCAGTCTATGGTTGGGTAGTTAAAGTCACCCAGGATCAGGGTAAAGGGTTGAATCTTGATAGATTCGAAGAGGTCCAGATAGGTGGAGTGGGTATCTTGAGTCAAATTTGGGGGCCTGTGGCTAGCTATGATTTGAATAGGGGTCTTGTCAATGGTTAACTGCACCTGGAGCGTCTCCTGTGCATCATAATGTTTGGCCAGCCTGGAGGTGTGTCTATATTTAATATATATTGAAACTCCACCTCCTTTGATTTTGCTGCCCACAGTTTGGGGGTCTGAATGTATGATAGGATGAGTAACTAGGTAAGATTGGGGTGCTCTCTGCAGCTTTGGACCAGGTTTCTGTGACTGCACAAATGTCAGCATCTTCCAGGGTTAAGGATGATTGCAATGAGTGCAGTTTCATGTTTAGACTCCAAGTGTTTAGCAGCATGACCTTTAATTTGCATTTTTTTTAAATTTTTATGTTGGTTTTATCGACTTCAGGACTTTTCCTAAAAAAAGCACTTTAAGGGAGGCAAGGGCCTTTGCCAGAAGCCTGAAGCCCAAGTGAGACAGATGCAGGCCATCTCTAGCAAAGCATCATGGTATGTCAGCATATCTTTCCAGGTTGTCAGGTACTGGATTACCCTGGATTGACACCAGAAACTAAGCCAGTTGTTAAAGTCAATCATTTTCTGTTTGTACTGAGGCATCATTCTGTGTGATGGTAGAATGCTGCTTAAGGCTAGGGACATACCTGCCTGTGACACATATTCAGTGAGTTCAATCATGTTTCTCTTCATATGGTCCATGGAGGTATGTCTCAAGTCATTCACCCCAAATGGACTATGACAGAGTCATAACAGTACCTGTTGCTGAGAGAGATTTGAGTGGATGTGTTGATATGGTGGATTCTAGCACCTAACAGACAACTAACCATGACTTTCTCCTTATCCAGCCTGGTGTGAGGCAGATCTTTATGTCTCATAATCGAGTCTCCTATGACTAATATGTTAGGTTTATAGTTAGGCCTTTGTGGCTGTGAGACACAGGTGTGTGGACTATGCATGGTATGTGTGTGGATGGTTGTGGAGTTTGCGTATATTTTTGCCTCTGAGGTCTCCTTTGTTTGGGTATGTTTTTGTTGAGAACCTCCACATATGTGGGCGTGTGTTTTGAAGTTGTGAGTGGTGTTTGAGGTGTAGTGATTGTGTTGATAAACTTCTCAGTGCCAGATATACTGGTTTGTGAGGGAGAAAGCATAGACTCTAGGTTCTTAATGTAATTGCATCTCTCACAAATAGTTTTCCTAGGTGGTAATAGTAGATGGTTGCCCATGTACATGAGGCAATTGCTACACTGTCCCAGGATGCCCGTATCAACCAGGCTGGTGGGAAAAACCTTAGGAAATTGTCCATCCATATTTGTCAGAATCTGAGAGAGAGAGGCCAGGGAGACCTAAGGGGTAGGCCTAAAGCCCAAGTGCTTAAACCAAAACTCAGAGGCTTAGAATACCACTTACAATTTATACAGGCTAAAACAAGCAGTAATAAATGTAGTAGAAAAGATGCAATTGAACATTTTAGAGAACAAGTACCAGAAAAGCAAGATGAAGTAATAGAGTAGGAGGAGGAAACACAAATACTGTAAAAGCAGCTGAATAAAGTTTTTTTTTTATTATGATGATATTATCATGATTATGTTTCTGCAGTACTTTATAGGTTCATAGGTAAGCACCAGACTAGCTCCACTTGTGGGCCATTTTAAGCCTAACCAATTTCCCATTTTGTGCTTGAAGTAATCTATTTCATTTGGTTAGAGATCGGTGTCACCCATCTCATTTTCAATAATTATATATTACTCCTAATGAGAATAACTGTAGCCATACAAGAGATAAATGGAGGGACCCATACTTGGGATAAAGCATTTAGGAGCTGCATCTCCCCAACAGTAGTACAGAGGGGCAGTCTTGGGGTACATTTTCTATTCCCTATGCCTGGATCTAAATTGCAGTTGAAAATGGACAGGAAAGAGCTTTGTTGTATGTGGATGTGCAATCTATTCCACAGCAGCAGTATCCTCTGTGAAACATCCCTGTCCCTCCAAAATGGTCTGTTGATGTTGCAGAAGAGGATTAGATCTGTAGATTGAGTACTTCTGATGCCATTTAACTTGCTGATGTGCAGTAAATCCTTCAGTAGTGGGTCAAAGAATGCCTTGCAGGCCAGACACCAGTCACCTTTACCAGTCTGTCGAATACCGAGTATAGTGACAGAGCTCTGAGTTGGTCCATGTATGGCATGTTGTTTAGGACTTGTATCCTTTTAGTAAGGTATCTCTGTGGGCATTCCATTTGTTGCATGTGTCTGGACAGATATATGCCAAAGGGGGGAATATATTCAATGAATGGCCTAATGACAACTGAATAACAGGAACAATGACATCCATAGATCTAGACACAATCCATTTGTTTATAATCTGTGCAATACAGAAGGACTTTCTTACAGCAATAGACACATGTTTGCAGTTGAAAATTACTTGCTTAGTTTAATGTAACCATTTACACTAAGAAATAACAAACTGTATATCTTTGAGACTGCTCCAGCTGACTACCTGTGAAAGAGATACCAAATGGCAAAATCAGAGCATGCCGGTAACTGGAAGTTTCTGACTATCTTTGGAGTGGTGGCAATCCAACAAAGACCAGGTAGAACCAACAGCCTTCCCTGGAAATTTTGTGCATATGTGCACATGTGAAAAAAAATGCTTTGTGTGAGACAATTACCATGGATAAAGGGGCACTGCGAGACATTTGTTCATAGAGAGAGTGGTGTGGCTCTGCAAATGACAAGTGTGCAGCCTATTTGGGTGAGAAGGTTGGGGACCCATTCCCAGGACAGTAGTGCATTTTATCTATGTGGTCTTAGTGCCAAGGCTGTATTTTGTGGATTATTCATTTAAACAGACTGGGTAACAGCATCTCCTTCAAATTTAGTGGTATTGGTTGCCACTAGTCCATCACATCTGGTGGCAGTAGTTATTTTAAGCCTGTCAAACCTAGGACAGGAAAAACTCAATTGTGAAGGCAGTCTACATGAATAAGGGTTTTTGAAGTAAAAAGCTGTAGGCCAATTAGTCTATCAAATTCAAGTAAAGAGATAGAAACTTTAGTTTTTTGGAAAATGTTTTAGTGGAATTAAGATAAGGTGAATAGCATAAAATTGAACATGTGTACTTTGTGGTGAGTTTTGTTAACATTTGCAACATGCATTTTATATTCAAATTATAAGGGTAACTGATATGAAACTGCATCTTAATGTAATTTATGTTGACTTTAGTAAGGCATTTGAAAGAAGAATCAAAAAAAAATTACGGATCATTATGCTAAAGCCATTTGGTTTTCTATACACCCAGTGACCAGCATTTGAAAGTGGATTTCTGAAAGGGAATTAGTAGTTAAATTGAAGGACTACAGAGATAAGTTGAGATGCTACTGGCAGAGGGCCCCTCAAGGGTCAGTCCTTGGCCTGTACCTTTTTGGTCTATTATTCACTAATTTGGCTTCCAAATAACAACTTCTACCATCTTTATGCAGGTTATTTATACTTTTGAAAATGATTACATGTGAAATGGATCAAGATATTTTATGGTCAAGTCTAGAGGGCCTTAGGGTAAGAGTAAGTGACAATTAGCATGGTACAAATAATAAGACAAAAGGTTCATAGGTTCACGTGTTCATAGGAACTTACTAAGGTAATGGCTTAAGGGTCCTTACAAGCCTAGCCAATATAACCCAGTTTTGCCCAATATATGCCCCTAGGGGCAAGAGGATGGCATGGATTTGTGCCTGTGCATTGAGCTTCTTACAGATTGCCCCTGTCCATAAGGGACAAGGCACTACCCCAGGTGTGAATTTTTAATTCCCCATCCACTGATCCAAATTGCATTTGAAGAAGGCCAGGGAAGGTCTCTACTTAATGTGAATATGAAGCCTTTTCCAAAGAAGGGGCAGTCTCTAAAACATGTATCTGTCTTCCAGCATGTTTTGTTTGAGATGCTGACTAAGTTTAGATCCCTAAATTTGGTGACCCTACTGCTATTTGACTTGCAGAAATGCTGCAGCCCTGTCAGGGCTGGATTTCTGAGTGCCTTGTAGGTGATGCATAGGTCACCCCTTAATAGTCGATAGGAGACAAAGTAAAGGGATAGAGCTTTTAGTCTAGCCTCATAGTTCATGTTGTTTACACCCTGTATTTTCTTTGTGAGGAACATCTAAAGTCACTCCAGCAGCTGTAAGTGCCTAGTCAACTACATGCCAAATGGTGTACTGTATTTGATTATTGGTATAATGAGGGCTGAGTACAGAGGGACTATAATTTCCTTGGATCTGAATGCCATACCTCTACTTATAAGTTGTGCCACATAAAATAATTTCTTCACCACTGTGGACACATGGTAGTCAAAGTTCAGGCTACTATCTACCTGTTTACCTGGATCTCTCACCTCTGAGTCTTCTCTAAGGGGTGTACTCTTGACATTGTAATTTGCTGGGGTATTTCACTTCCCAAAGGGTTTAATGCATTTGTTTGCATTTAGTTTTAGGCTATGGTTCTGGCATCAATCATTTGTCTCATCTAAACCCTCTTGAAGGTTATCTACATCTTGGGGGATCTATTGACTGCCCCAGCTTGCAGTAACTGACAAATGATAATTTTTAGGTCTAGGTTTCTTAATAAAATGTATAAAATTGAGGAATGGGAGACTTGAGTCAGTGATACCTTACAAGGATCTAGATATACTAGTTGATGAAAGTCCAGAGTTTAAAAACGGACTAATCTGTGTAGAAAAAATAATGACATTAAAATAACAAAATGTATAAGACATTACTTAAAGTCAAGGGAGCCTGGAGAAATGAAGGAGGCTTTCTAGAGCTTAATTAGAAGTAAGCTTAAGTATGGCAAAACATTATGTGCTCCATACACCAATGCACAAAAGAGATATGCAAAAAAATGTGCTAAGAAAATGTACAAACATATTAAAGTCTGTGTTTCAAACAATGAAAATAAGCTGAAGAGCTTAGGATGTTTTGTGATGAAGCATAGAGTCTATATTAGAACACCGAACATTCAAAATGTCGAGTGTTCTAATATCGAACCCTATGAATCGAAATTTTAAAACATCGAACATTCAGAACAGCAAATTTTTTCCTAAGGAAAACATTTGCTGTTCCAAAACACATACACACAAGCACACCAAACAAACAGCAAGCCAAACACATACACCTAAACTCTTATACCTAACCCTACGCTAAACTATACATACACCACTAACTATCCACTTACCTTAACCCAAACCCTAACCCTAAGGTCCGTCACTATCACACAGTCACCTCACCCGTGCCCTAACCCTAACTCACCTACCCCACCCTAACCCTCACGTCCACACAATCGCACACTTACCTGACCAGCGCCTTAACCCTAACTCACCTAACCCGCCCTAACCCTCATGTCCACACAATCGCACACTTACCTGAACCTGACCTGTAACTTTCCACCACAGCGCTGAAAATACCTAAGCAACAGAAATGGACAACCAAATTCTTTCCCTAGGAAACAATTTGGTTTTCTGTTTCTTCGATATTTTCAGCGTTTGCTGAAAACGGGTCGATATTAGAACACTCAAAATTTTGAATGTTCGGTGTTCTAATATACACCTGAAACATAGGCCTCTGAGAGATTAATCAATTCAGGTATTTGAATATTAAAGGGATGATTCCGTTTGGACATGTCTGTGCTGGTATAAAAGTGAGGCATGTACAGATATTAACCTTCTGCATACTATGCATACCAATCAGTCAGCATCATAGATTTGATAAAGGCTGTTAAGTCAGTGGAATTTCTTATCTGGTTATATCAAAAATTGTGACAGCTCATATGGATTTACATTATCTTTGGATGAATATTTCAGACATCTGATTCTTCAAAATAAATCATCTCTGTTTTATCACCTAGTAGTCAAAATGCAGTGTTATCTATCTCTGGATTAGGTTGCCCAGAATCACAGTCACCATTGTGACAAATCTTAATCAGAAGGCCCTTATTAGAGAACATTCTCAAATCATGAGGAAATAATCAGCTGTTTTTGACTTTTCAATTTTAAGTGCTGCTTTACCTATTCTCTCTTGCGAGGCCTACTTGGAGTGAGCCATCTTATGCACCATACCTAAAATAGTGTAAATTTAAATCGTTCATCCTATTAATATTCTATCTCAACTGCCTTCAGACCCTGATAAAGGAGAAAGGATTCTGGAGCTTACTGTTTGTACAATACCTTCATCTAAATGTTCCATAGTTTATGTCTTTGCTAAGTGGCCTCCTGAATAAATAGTATATTGCACACAGACCAATAAACTTTTGAAAGTGCACCTTCAAAATTAAATATATCCTTGAAGCTACAAATACTGTCACTAAGACACAGCTGTGCATACTAAACTTAATTATAAAGCTTAATAATTCTTAATATTCTGGAGCCTTCACTCAATAAGTCATTCCAGAATCCAATATCACTTTCATCCCAGATTGAATAGCGTAAATGATTTCCTACCATAAAATCTTTAGTTGAACCACAGATCCTACCCAATATGCTCATCTTACCTTTCTGAGAAATGCTTAGTGCATCACTTGCCATTTAAACCCCAACACTGAATTTCCCTTTTAACCTTATGAGCCTAAGCTATCCTCATCATATCTCTCAACCTCTCAGTGCAAGAAATCTGGAGAAAGATTGACAAAATGGGGGGACAAAAACCCAAAAATAGGTACATATTTTAAATATTACTCGTAAACTTAGAAAGTTGCTAGAGTAACAGGATTTGTTTTAACATACATTTTCTGAAGGATTTGAAGTCTGAAACTGAAATGTATGTCATTATTTAGTGACTTCAATCCTCAGATCATCCTAGTAATTTGTCAGAAAAACACAGATTTTATGAGGAACAGACCAAAAATATGAGCCAAAAATCTAGACATTCTGTGAAAATCTGTACAGTTGAGAGGTATGACCTGATACAGAGTGTGGGAGGGCTTTTTAACAGTTCAAGATAGCATTAGGCAGACAAATTGAGACCAACAATAATATTTTAATCCAAACAGAAAAAAGGTCACATGACTTGCATCTGTGACTCCCACCCCCCAGACATCCTTGGGTTTTAATGGTACAGTCCATTGAATACATAGTCATCTGAATTCCATAAACTTCCCATTGCGCCAAGTCCCACACAAAACTGTGGCAAGCCACGTTATATACAATTGTGCCATAGTCTAATGAGCATAAATGCAATGCAGACACAACAAATAATGTGACATCAGCCCAACTACAATCATGTATGCCAAAATTTTCTTACAAGGAAAACTTATCCATAAAGTGATATATGTGCATTACCAATGTACATGTGTGGAAGGTATACAAACTCAACAGAACATGTCAGTAATATGTGAAAAATACTGGCAATAAGGAAAAATTCATCAGCAATAGTCACACAAAGAAACAAACATTCGCAATATGTTCCAGATATCACTGTACAAAGCAGATAGACATATGAATGCACCCATTATCATCTGCAGAATCTGCCATAATCCACAAAAATTCTAATAAATAAATTATCAGTTATAGTAATGTGGCAATCATGGCCACATTGCTAATGCTAACAGTAACTAACAATGGGTGCGGAACATATGTGAGGATTACTAGTAACACACACATTCAAGGGAATAGGGTGATAGCAAAGCAGATGTAGGGTTAGGTGAAGAAGAGGGGCAAACAAGATGGATGATGGAATAGGAAGGTTAGAGGGAGAGGAGGAGGGCCATGGGCAATTTGTTTATAGTGAGACTAGCCCCCCCCTTTTTTAGGATAGAAGATATGGAAAAGACATGGAAAGAGGAATTGAGGAGAAGTGTGAGTACAAACATATAACAAGTATCACAAGACATGTCGGACAAAGTTCAATAATATACACAAAGTATATATATATATATATATATATATATATATATATATATATATATATATATATAACATGGATTCTTTTGTATAACAGTGCATTGTATATGATAGGCGAGGTATCACACTGACATATGCTTTGAAGATTGATATGTCAATGTGTGCATCTCCTATGTAAAATCTGATATGTGCATATCAACCTTTTTTTCAGATATCTAGCCATAATACGTGAGATATTTTTTCTGCAAGGGAAAAGGAAATCATAATTGAGGCTCATAGCTAGCACAGATGAAATTTGCAAGAACGGATGGATGGGTGATGCTATGTGGAGACAGCAAGTGTGGATGGACATTACCAACATGTTCAAAACTGTGGGTTGACACAACCATTCCAGGGAGACTTACAGGCAATGTACCTCCAACATGATCCTCCATGCATCCAACAGACTCCACCGTTATAAAAGAGAAAGAGAAAAATACCACTGGAGGTGGGCCACCAGTACTTTCCCCAGATGAGATAACTATCATCCTGGCCTCCCACTGTAACACCTCTCAGCACTGATGTATACCCAAGGAAGTACTGAGACAGGTGTTCCAGGGAATACAGGTATGTCTGAAGTTTACTAATGTTAAAGTATACTCGAGTTTTCATTCATGGCCATTCATTCGCACAACGTACCATCTTATTAATGTCACAGCAGCAAAACTATGTTGTGTATGGCAAAACACTCCAGATGTGGACACACATGATAAGTGTTTACTATGTTATATTCCTAAACACTTTAGCGATAACAATGTCAGCAACATCTGTACTGCTGTGTGTTTCAATAGCATAGGCCAATCAACATCAGGCCACCAGCAATGCTCTTCATCTAAATGTCTCCATAGTTTGTTAGTGTGATCAGCAGCCCTTCTGTGGCTCTGCCTCATGTTATGCCTGAGGTGTATAATCCCATGTTATTTGTGTTCCATTTCAAATTACAGCTACATCACTGAATCAGATGGGATGGGTATTGCCACCTACAAGTGCAGGAACACCTGGTAATGTATTTTATATGGTTGCTATAGTTCAACATTGTTTAGTGCAAGTCTGACCTTTAAAATGAATGTTCACCTGTTCATCTTCTTAGAACAGTTGTATCCTGGATGAGCATCTTCATCCATCTGGTATATCTATAGTTTATATGCTGTGTGTTATACATCATTGTCGATGCTAGATGATAACATGTATGTGTTTACTACTTACTTGTGTTAAGTGTCTCTTTTTACATGACAGGTGCATTTCAACTTTCACCAGTGGCAGTGGAGTCAGAGAATGACATGTCAGATATGTAATTATGTATTGTTTATTTTCACATTCTTCATCAAATTTGCATGATACATTACTGACATGTCTTACAACTGCTTTATAAAACCCCTGCACCACCTACAGCCATGCCATCCACGTATAGGTTCATAGGTTCATAGGTTCATAGGTTCGTACTAGGCTATCTGCCCTAGAGCATTTATAAGCCTAGCCAGAGTGTATGTGGCTTACACCACCCCTTAGGATGAGAATACTACGCCCTTTTAGGGTTTAGTTTACTATGCCTCTGTCTAGTAGTGACACAGAGATGACCCCCGGGGTAAACCTATGATCTCCCATCCACTCGTTGAGATTTCTCTTGAATAGAGTCAGTGAGGGGCTCTGCCTAACATGGACTGGGATTCTGTTCCAGAGTGTAGGGAGCCTCTGGGTTATGAATCTGTCCCTCCAGCACATTCTATTTATTTCTGTGTTGAGGTTTAAGTCACTTGTTCTCATGGCTCTGATGGATTTGGATTTTCTGAGGTGGAGCATGTCCATTAATTCAGGATTGGACATGGCCTTGTACGTCAGGCACAGATCACCTCTGAGTAGGCAGGAAGTGCAATATCAGCATGATTATTAATTGCTGCTAGACTGTTGTTCAATAATATCAGTCATATCCTGCGTCATTTAACTTCTGTGAGTGTATATAACATGTATCATCCATCTCTTTTTGTAGCACGCCCTCTTCCTGCCTCCTTCAGTACCTATCCACTGACTCTGAGCTGTGATGTGATGTGCCTCACTCTGACAGCATGACTAATGGCACAGGGACCACTGCATTGGTTTCATTGTCCATCCCAGAAGATGACAATCAGGTGTATGACTGTGCGGCCTGCAATTGGAAGGATAGTAAGGCTAGCCATTCTGATGTTGTGGGAGCATCACATAATGGATATGATGATGACCGTGACCTGCTGTCTGATGTTGAGTCTGGCACTGATGGTGGATCTTTCCCATGACAGGCTGATACTGCCTGTAGGAATACACATGGGAGTGTAGCTGATGTGTATGGATGCATGTCAGAGGGTGTACACCTACTATTACAGGCACATGAACATTCAAATTGACATCATGTCTCTGACCTGCGTGCACTTGCCCATGCTCCTAATCATGTAATACACCAATTGCATGTGTAAAATGAATGTCAGGATTGCAGACATAGAGAGTTCATGGCTGCACTGGCTGCACAGCATGACAATTGTGGTATCTGTTGCATGGACTGTTGAAAGCCTTGTTAGACTGGTGCTACAGCAGTACTGTAGTCAAGACAGTACCGAGTAGATTACCTATGGTAGGGAGAGACAGATCCTCTCTCAGTAGACCTACATATGGCCCTTGTACATCAATACAGTAATACTGACAATTGATCCAATGTAGATGCTGTTGTGTACATCATTGTTGATGCTGCATTATGCAGGCACATCTGCTGTTGGTCAACCTACTCTGAACCCAGCAGTCTCATGCATATAGACACATCAAACTACTGCTCCTAGCATACCATGTCCCAAATATCTAGTGTCAAATCATCAAACACGGTACAGCACTCTAAGCCGAGTGTTTCTGGACATGGCAGGGGCAGCCAGGGCTGCAGAGTGAGCCTCCAGCATGGGCACCATAGACTGCACTAGAGTAACACTAACAGTTGATCCAATGTGTGTCCTGTAGTGTTATTCTGAATATGTAGCAATGATGCCTGCTATGCTGACCACTGTCTACTCCATCTGAAAGTGTTTTCTCAAAAGTCTGATCATTTAGCTGACTGAAAGACTGCCTGCAAATTGTGTCATGTACATATTTGTAATTATTATATAGGTTCATAGGCTCATAGGTGGTTATTGGGCTGTTGACTCAAAAGTCTTTATAAGCCTAGCCGTGTGGGGTCTATATTATAACATCGAAGTTCGTAAACATCGAATGTATAATATCGAACCCTAAACACTGAAATCTGCAAACATTGAACAGACAGAATAAATCGCTATTCCGAGAAACATACACACAACACAAACACACACAAAAAACAGCAATCCACACACATACACTTAAAATCCTACACCAAAACCTAAACTAAACTTTACATACACTACTAGCTATCCACTTACCGTAACCCAACCCTAACCCTAAGGTCTGTCACTATCGCATACTCACCTCACCCGTGCCCTAACCCTAACTCACCTAACCCACCCCCTAACCCTAACCTAGACACAACCGCACACTTACCTGACCCATGCCCTAACCCTAACTCACCTAACCCGCCCCCTAACCCTAACCTACACACAATCGCACACTTATCTGACCCGCACCCTAACCCTAACGTCCACACATCTGCACGCTTACCTGACCCACTCCCTAACCCTAACTCACCTAACCCGCCCCCTAACCCTAACCTACACACAATCGCACACTTACCTGAACCCGACCCATAACATTCCAACATATCGAATGCTGAAAACAGCGAAGCCACAGCAACGGCCCACCGAATTCTTTCCCTGGGAAAGAATTCAGTGTCCTGTACCTTCGCTGTTTTCAGCATTCCACAAAAATGGTTCGATATTATAACATTCGAACTTTATAAAATCCGATGTTATAATATAGACCCGCCGTGTGTACCCAGTATAATACTAGTTAAACCCAATATAAAGGATCTTGCCTAAACTCAAGATCTTAGTTAGCAACAACTGCCCATATCTTGGAGGGTCATAGGTATAATCCCTGGCAAGAATTTACAGTCTGCCATCCAGTCATCCAGGTTATGCTTAAACAGAGTCATAGAAGGGCTTTGTTTGATGTGAATTTGTATCCTATTCCGAGGAGTGGCAACCTCTGAGAGACATAGCTTTCTCTCCAGCAGGTCCTATTTATGTCACAGGCCAGGATATGGTCCCTGGTGCAGGTGACCCTTGCTCCATTAGACTTGCAGATGTGCAGCATTTCCATTAGGTTTGGATCTGAGATTGCTCTGTAGGCCAGGCACAGGTCTCCTCTAAGTAATCTGTATGCTACTTCAGTCTGTCAATATATGGCATATGCTGGAGACCCTGAAGTTTCTTAGTTAGAAATCTCTGAAGTCTTCCAAGTTGCTGCAGGTGCCTGGTGAGGTACATACAGAAGGCAGCACTCTACTCAATTATTGGCCTGATGAGGGTTGAGTACAGGAGGTGTTATGACCTCTTGCTCTTCAAACAATGTCTTTGCTATTGAGGTGTGCACCATAGAATACCTTCCTTACCACATTAGACACATGGTGTTCAATGTCCAGGCTGCATTCAACTTTCATTCCCAAGTCTTTCACTACTGAGTTGTTACTTAGGGTATTATTATTTATATGACAGTCTGCAAGGATATTGCTTTTACAGAAGGGGATGGTAATGCATTTTTTAGCACTACGTTTTCGTCTATGGCTTTGGCACCAATCATTGGTTTGTGTAAGTCTCTCTTTAAGTATATTGACATTATTTGTGGATTCAATGATTGCACCTAATTTGCAGTTGTCAGCAAACTTAGTCAGCCACAGCCCTTCTGTTTTGGCCTGAAAGTCTGAGAATTATATTCCAAACAATAGGGGCCCCAGTACTGACTCCGGTGGAACCCCACTAGTGACAGGTCTGCTGTTTGAGGTAAAGTCCCCAGCCTTGACTGAGTGTGATTTGTTGGTGAGACAGTTAACAACCCACCTGACAACATAAGTGTTGATATTCAACTGGGAAAGTTTATCAATGATGCCCAAATGTGGGATTGTGTCAAATGCCTTGGCTAAATCAAGTTAGGCTGTATGCACAGATTGTCTTTCATATATGGATCTGGTGATATGTTTTTGAAGAAGTCCACTAGGTTTAACAGGCATGACCTACCCTTGACAAAAAAAAAAAAACTGTGTCGGTTAAAGGGTTTAAACATCACCAATAGCCTTATATATAAACTTATAATGTCCATGATGATTCATTACATGGCCTTACAGATAAGGCTGGTTAAGCTTATGGATCTGTAGTTCCCAGGGCCTGTTGCTGTATCCCCTCTATAAATGGGGATGACAGTTGCTGTTTTCCATTCAGCAGGGACAAAAACAGTACTCAGACTGTGGTGGAAGGGAGTACCCAATGGAGTTGCTGACTCATGTTTTAGACCATATAAAATGCAACCTGGGTTACCATCTGAGCCCATAGAGGCTGTGTTTTTGATCTTGGACAGAGCATTAATGACTTGTTCTTTGGAGATGCAAGGTGGGGGAGGTATAGAAGGAATGCTGTTTAGAATGTTTGAGGAGACAGGGGGCTGAAATTTTTGCCAAACCTGTCGGCTAATAGGTTAGCTATTTTTGCAGAAACAGTGAATGTGACGCCATCCACAGCTAGTTCAGCAGATATTTGGGTCCTACCTTTTAGGTTACGGATATAGCTGAAGATTACCTTATGATTATCCTTAGCTATGGTTGCTTAATTTTTTTTTAAGTTACCTTTAGAAGATTTTATAAGTTGTCTTATTTGTTTCTTCAAGCAGATGAGGGTATTCTTCCAGTGCTGGAACCTCTCTTTTTTATTCTTGGACAGCAACTTATCCCTGTTGTTGTACAACTTATTAACACTAGATGTCCACCAGGGACACTTGGTTTTTCTTAGAGGATCTTGTTTTGATCCTATCAGGTACAGCTATGTCAACGCATTTGTATAAGTGTTTGTACATGGCATTTGTGTATCCCTTATTGTCAATGCCAACTGTGGGAACAAGAGCTTGGAAATTATTTATGCCATCCCTTAGGAGGGTATAATTAGCTTTGGTGACATTTTTTAGCTTGATTTCACCTAAAAGGGATTCAGGTGTTATAGCTATTTCAAATATGACTGATTTGTGATCAGATTTAACCAGTAAGGGTCCTATACTTGTGGTGGTGAAACAGTCATCCATGTTGGTGAGGACAAGGTTGAGAATATTTGAGCCCCTTGTGGGGTTGCATACTATTTGTTCCAGGGCATTAGTGTTAAAAGTCCAGGAACCTTTGTACGAGCATGTTAGTACTCATATAAGTTTCCCACTCAATGGAGGGATAATTAGAATCGCCCATGACTAGAGTGTTTGGTTGTAATTTGATTGACTCAAGTAGGTCCAGATAAGCAGTGTGGGTATCTTGGTTAATTGAAGGGGGCCTATAGTTAACAATGACTTGAATGGGGGGGGGTCTACCCACAGAAGGTTGAACTTGGAGTAACTCCATGGAGTTTTCTTGTCTAACCAGTATAGATTTGTATTTATCTTTGATGAAGATAGATACTCCTCCTCCTTTGGTTCTCACATGTTCATTTTGTTGTCTGAAATTGTGGAAGGCATTGTAGCCTTGCAAGGCTGGGGTATTGTCTGTGGCCCTGAACCAAGTTCTGTGACTGCACCTTATCTCCAAGGAGTGGAGTGCTTCCAGAGAGTGCAATTTCTGATTTAAACTCCTAGAGTTTAGCAGCATAACCTTTAATTTATTTGTGAGTGATATTTTCATGTCGGAAATTTTGTTCTTGAGACCTTGCTTAAAAAGACACTATGGGAGAGACAAGTGCCTTAGTCAGCAACCTAAAGCCTAGAGGTAACAGGTGAAGATTATCTCTGGCAAAGTTGTGCGGTTTATCAACCATGTCATCCCAGGCTGACAGGAAATGGACCCCATTAGAATGACACCAGAAACTAAGCTAATTGTTGAAGTCAATCATTTTTTGTTTACATTGTGTTATCATCCTAGGTGAGCATAGAATGCTGCTCAAGACTTGGGACATACCTGCCTGGGACACATATTCATAGAGCTCAATCATGTCTCGCTTCATATAGTCCAGTGAGGTACGTCTCAAGTCATTCACACAAACATGAACTATGACAGGGTCAAAATGGCACTTGTTGTTGAGAAACTTGCGTGCATGTCTGATCTGATGGATCTTGGCACCTGATAGACAACTGACCATAACCTTCTCCTTATCCAGCCTGATGAATGAGACATCTGTGTGTCACAATGGAGTCACCTATGACTAAAAAATTTGGTTTAGATGTGCTTTGCCTTAGGAGCTTATTTGGTGAGACACTGGAGCTTGTGTTTTTATGTGTATTGTGTGCTGTAGGTGTTGTATTAGGTCTCTGGTGTTTAGGTAGGTTTCTGGTGAGTATCACTGCATATGATGGTTTAAGTGCTGAGTGCCTGATTTACATAGGAGGTGTAGTATGTGAGCTGACAACCTTTTCAGTGTTACTGTTCTGTGTGTGAGAGAGCAAGGATTCCAGATTCTTAGTGTAGCTGCATCTCTCACAAATTGTACTTGGGTGATTTAGGAGTAGAGGGCTGTCAGTGTACATGAAGCAGTTGCTATACTGCCTCCGGATACCCATCTCAATAAGACTGGTAGAAGAAATGGAGGGGAAACTGACCATCCATAACACTAGGTTAAATCCTGTTTTCACAGTGGGGAGAGAAAATGGAGGGGTGTGGTATAACTGGGTGTTCTAAACAGCTTCTGTACTAACGGGGTGCTCTATAAAGGGTAGCAGGGGTTCACTAAATAGCATAAGACTATTGTAGGTTCAGTGGTTTTTGGGACTGTTTAAGGGGCAAAATCATAGCTGAGGTGGTCTCTGAGTTGCTAAGTGCAAAGGACTTCTCAGCTGGATTATGGGCAAAATTTATCTGCTGAAGTTTTTGCATCTATAATTGCCAGTGGTTACCCCCACTGTACTGTAGTGCACAATGGTGCACTGAAATGCACTATGCATAAACAGATGAATGCAGCAGAACAGTGTCTGGTCTCCTAGCTCTGTGGAGTTGTATTAAAACTAGTGAAAATCCACACAAACGTGGGGCTTATGTGGCAACAGTGAGCAAACTAATTAAATAATTTAACCAAAAAAAAAGCTCAAAACTGAGACCTGTGACAGCAACCTTCAATCATGTGAGTCCTAACTGCACTCTCCTGCCAGAAAGGTGCAGTGGGTCCTCTCCAACAAACAATAGCCTGATTTAGTGCTCAATTTAACAAGCAGAACCAGATTCAGCAGGTCTGAATCTAGTCTATGCCACACCAGACAAAACGTGCAACAAATCAGCAAGAACAGTTTTAAAAAACATGTTCTTGCTAATTTACTAGTCTGAATACTGAAGACTGCAATGTTTTATGTGACAATTCCCCTGTTTCCATGTTTGCATCTGTTGATATTTAATGTATAGCATGCACAGGTATGCCTCAGTATGCATACCGCTGTTACATGTAGCATTTTAATAAGGTACTGCAGTTACCTCATATTTCCCTTTGTTATCCTCCTGCTGACATATACTTTCCATGTGTGCCTTCCTGTATCTACCTGCTTACACACACACACACACACACACACACACACACACACACACACACACACACACACACACACACACACACACACACACACACACACCTATGTTGCTGTATGCCAAACAATGATGCATGCTCCATCACTTCATGATTGAAAATATTCTTACATCTAAATGACTCATGTTGCAGTAATCATTTCTACATTGTAGTATTGCTTTATGTGTGCCATTGCAGTCACGCATGTAATGTCAACCTTTTTGTGACATAGGTGTGTTTCATTTTGGCCCCTCATTGGCATGCTATCAGTACTAATGCTACTGTATGCTGCATTGTATGTTGTACAACACTCTTGCTCATTAATAATGCTATGTCTGATGCATTGGTGTTATTGTACCACCCCAGAAATTAGGTCATGTATGTGCTGATACATTCCCAAACATTGCATGGGATTAGATTTATTGTGGTCCTGGCTGTTGTACAGCTAACTTAACATGCTACCTTTCTATATGATGATATCCTACCTGGACAACACCTTTTGTGGTGCATACCACATGAATGTCACACATATACCAGTGTGCTCCTCTTTTTTGGTGCTGTACCTTATAGAAATTATTCCTGTGGTGATTTTTCCTCTGTAGACATACAGATGTGTAACTTGCAATGTCACATGTATGAGTATGTAGTATTACTGGTGAATAATATGCTTATGTTATGCATAATGTTGAATGTCAACAACTAATGAGCTGTTTACATTTGTCATGTTCTATGATGTTGTTCTGGGGCAACTCTGTGAGAACTCACTGTTTTGTCTATCTATTTCTGTATCTGTGGCTTGTCATGACCCAAAGGTGTGAGTCAGATGCTGCCTTGCTCACTGTGCTAGAATATATGGCCACAACCTCAATTACCCATGCCTGTTTCTTCTCAATTTTGTGTCCTCCTGGTCATCCTGTGGCAGCCCTGATAGCTCCATGTTAGACACCTGAAGCTCATCGGGTAGGTCACCCACAAGTGCAGCTGGTTGGCCACCCTATGTTGATGTTATCATGATGTGCAGTATGGCACATATGGTGGTCATTTGAGATGCATTTTCTGGTGTGTATTACAGTGCACTCCTGGATGTTTCCAGGCATCTGAATCTTGCTTTCAGCACACCAAACACATGCTCAATGGTGTTCCATGCCATGGGGTGTGCTGTATTGTATGTATCATCAGCAGGAGTTGGTGGGGCTCTGCATGGTGTCATAAGCCAATGCTCCAGTGGATAAACACAGTCACCTGTTTTTAGGGGGATGAAAACAAATATTTATTCATCAGGCTTACTATTCACATCTGACTACTGCGTACAGTATAGCAGTGATCATGTACTTACCTTGAAGGAGCCCCGCTGGTGTTTTACCAGGTTGGAAAGTGGCCCTCAAAGCATTTTCCCTCCAAACTGCAGCATCATGTACACTACCAAAATGTGTTGCCATGATATTGGTAATGAGGCTATGTATGGAGTACACCACCAATTGAGAACTGAGCAAAGGCCCACCTTTCTATTGACGTACAGTTTGGCATCAGGTACCACTATGGTTATGGTGGGGACATGAGTGCAGCCATTTGAACCAAGAACATGGGGGAAGTTGGTAACAGCATAGAACTGTTGCATGGCAGTTCTGTGCTCCATGGCTGTTGTTGGGAATGGGATGCATCCTTCCATTTTTGTCTATATTACTGCCAAAAGCTATTCTAGAATGTGACTGTCAGCTGTCTGTGATGCTTGCACTGCATTGCCCTTATACCAGTGAAATGTCCCAAAGGCTGGTATACCCAGTCTCAAACACACTTTTATTTCTGCTGGTGCTGGTTATCCCTCAGACTGTGAGCATGCATGTCCTGCACACAGACTGCAACAGCTTTCTGTCTAATCTGTATCTATGTATAATTTGATGTTAAGAGAGCTAGATTAACTGTAGTCTGGCATGGAGCCTCGCTATCTGCCTTCTAGAGTTCATTTGGTAATTGTGCTTTATTATGGTTTGTTGTACCCCATCCTGCTCTACAGCATTAATGCAGCTTGCAATTTCTTTTTTTAAGTTCTATTTTGTGGAATCTTCATAATTACTTAGGAATTCATAAAATATAGTGAGGGTAAGCACAAATGGCCTCAGGTGAGTTCTTTCATGAAATTGTTGGAGCACTAGTCTATTACATTTTATTTGTGTTGGGCACACCCAGCCTATTTTGAAATGTGTCTGGCATGTGTAGAGTCCAAAATTATCCAATGCTGAATAAATTATTACTTGCTCCGGTTTTGCCATCTGCTATGGAATTGCATCTGCTGATAATGCACTGATGTCTTTCTTAGGTGTTAATAAGTCTTCCCAATAAACCCACAAGCGTGGCTCCAACAGTTCAAACAGACAACAAAGTCACCCAAAGGCTGAAGATAACTAATGAAAATGAGAATAATCCACAAAAATAAAGTATCCAATGTTTTATTCAGTGAGTGCTTTCGCAATGTCAACATTGGGTCACCAGAGAGTTAGAAACCAATTAAGCTTTAATTAAATACCCATTTCAAACTTCACTAAAAAACAGTCAAATACATGGATTTTAAACAACCCTCTCATCTTATGCAAATTAATATTGAGGCATCCAAATTCTTAAAAACACACTTATGCTTCACAAAATATTATATATGCAACACAGAATTTTAAAAATATATTGCATATCAATTACAATGTGGTAAAAAGTACATGTGTAGTCCTAAAAGACATAAAATTCCAATAACAAATAAACTAACTTCTAATTCTATTATATTTTATTTTGTTTATTCTATGTTCAGTTTATCAGTTTATTTGTTTAACTCTCCTAGATTTGAACACCAGTTTGAGGGGAACTGAGTCATTGAGACCCAGACCCCTGTGTGCTCCCAACCTCAAGATCAACTGTAGTTCCACACACTCTGTCTGATTAACATGGTTCCCAACCTACTGTTCATTGTTTGTACATGAAATACTTGAAATGAGAACACATGCTCTTCACTAGTGGACATCATATGTTTAGTCAGGGCACTATATTCCAACCCTTTTCTTGTACAATAAATATCATCCCTTATTCATTCTCTAAGATATCTGTTTACTTTCCCTCCATAGAAATGGAAACATACCCTGCAGTGTGCCAGATAGACTACATTAGAAGTATCACAGTTTGCTTCTACCCAAACCCCTGTGTGCCCCCAACCTCAAGATCCACTGTAGTTCCACACACTCTGTCTGATTAACATGGTCCCCCAACCTAGTGTTCATTGTTTGTTCGTGTAATACTTGAAATAAGAACACATGCCCTTCACTAGTGGACATTGTATGTTTAGCCAGGGCACTACATTCCAACCCTTTTCTTGTACAATAAATATAATCCCTTATTCATTCTCTAAGATGTCTGTTTTCTCTACATAGAAATGGAAACATACCTGCAGTGTTCCACATAGACAACATTAGAAGTATTACAATTTGCTCCTACTCTAAGATCCCAGAGTTGTCATGTCCCTGGATGCTTAAAGAACCTTGATTCATCTATAAAAATACAGTAAGCACAATTTCCACATTTACGTGTCCCATACTGAACATCTCCTACTACATTCCTGGGTCTGGGGTAGCACAACTGTTGTTTTAAGTTCTTTTTATTTTTATAAATAAAACTAGGTCTTGTGCCTACTAACATCGTGGTTTCCTCATCCACTAAAACAATATGCCAGTTCTTTTTTATTATGTTCCTAAATTTCTCAACATCCATGGCACAGGGCTACACTACTAACACTTGAGAACCATCCCTCTGTTCCTCTATTCTATGGTATATTGTTGTTTGCATGGAATAATAAGGTCTAGCTTTCCCTTTTCTCTTATTCTGTACCTTTAAATTGGCTTCCCTGATTTCACACTCACTGTACCCCCTGGTCAGAAAACCTTCCTGCAAACTGACCAGTTCCTTATGATAGTCATCCTCCTGACAACAGAGGCGTGAAACCCTAAGATGATGATGAAAGGACTGTAGACTAGCCTCATTACCTTGCCAAACAATGATGAGGTCATCCACAAACCATCTATAAAATATGACATGGGGGTTATGTACCAGATAACAATATCTACTCCAACAACATTTCAGACGCATATGCTGAAAAAGATGTGGGGATTTAGACAGGAGGCTTAATTTGGAATCTATCAGACCATGAACTAACTGAGGCGGACTTTTCATTATTCGACAAAGGTCTGAACTTTATACCTTCTAGTAACATGGATATAAGTAATTTATTAATTAGTATGCAATTGTTTACATGTAATGTAGCCCTGAAATTACAGTTCAGCAGCTCAGATTATGTAAATATAAATAATCCACAATACAAAAACAAAAGTATATTTGCACCATGTTTGCCACATAATACTGAAACTTTTTAAGAGCATGTGAAAATGCAATATTTATGTATGATTTTAGTAATAAAAATGGTGGGATGACAAATAATTTAACAACACTTGAGAAACAAGAATTGTTTCAACTGCAGAGAAATAATGAAATTGCTATTCATCCCACTGATAAATGGGGACCTGTTGTAATTTAAATTCACAATTTTACCATGCTGGAATGCATGAAATGTTGAGTGACATTACAGTTTATAAGGTTGTAGGAATGGAAATAGATAATATGAGTAGATACATTTTTAATACTTTGCATGAGTGCATGTGTATGGGTATATTGCCCTATGCCATGGATGTTGAGAAATTTAGGAACATAATAAAAGAGAACTGGCATACTCTTTTACTGGATGAGGAAACCACGAGGTTAGTAGGCACAAGACCTATCTTTTTTTTACAAAAATAAAAATAACTTAAAACAACAGTTGTGCTATCCCAGATGCAGGAATTTAGTAAGAGATGTTCAGTATGGGACACGTAAATGTGGAAATTGTGCTTACTGTATGTTTATAGATGAATCAAGGTTCTTTAAGCATCCAGGGACAGGACACCTCTGGGAACTTGGAGTAGGAGCAAACTGTAATACTTCTAATGTAGTTTATGTGGCACACTGCAGGGTATGTTTCCATTTCTATGTAGGGAACACAAACAGACATCTTAGAGAACGAATAAGGGATCATATTTATTGTACAAGAAAAGGGTTGGAATGTAGTGCCCTGGCTAAACATACGATGTCCACTAGTGAAGAGCATGTGCTCTCATTTCAAGTATTACATGTACAAACAATGAACAGTAGGTTGGGGGTCCATGTTAATCAGACAGACTGTGGGAACTACAGTAGATCTTGAGGTTGGGGGCACACAAGGGTCTGGGTCTCAATGACTCAATCCCCCTCAAACCGGTGCTCAAATCTAGGAGAGTTAAATAAATAAACTGATAAAATGAACACAGAATAAACAAATTCAAATATAATAGAATTAGAAGTTAGTTTATGTGTTATTGGAATTTTATGTGCCTTTTAGGACTACACATACTTTTTACCACATTGTAGTTGATGTGCAATATATTTTAAAAATTCTATGTTGCATATCTAATATTTTGTGAAGCATAAGTGTGTTCTTAAGAATTTGGATGCCTCAATATTAATTTGCATAAGATGGGAGGGTTGTTTAAAATCCATGTATTGACTGATTTTTAGTGAAGTTTGAAATGGGTATTTAATTAAAACTTAATTGGTTTCTAACTGTCTGATGAAGCAATGTTGAAGATTGCGAAAGTGCTCACCAAATAAAATGTTGGAATCTATTTTTTTGTGGATTATTCTCATTTTCTTTAGTTATCTTCAGCTTTTGGGTGAATTTGTTGTCTGTTTGAACTGTTGGCACCTCGCTTGTGGGTTTATTGGGAAGATTTATTACTAAACACTTGGATTGAGAGGATGGTTGATGGTAATGTTGTGCATAGTGAAAAAGAAGGAAGTAATACAGATGTGGACAGTCGCTTGCTGAATTTATTAATGTGGCACAGTAATCCTTTGCTTGGTCTTGAACATTTGTAAGTTACTCATGAGCCTAATACAAGTAAGGCAATGGGCAAGATGTATGAATGCTCAGGAGAGCAATAGATAATGACCTGTATAAGTTTAAGTGCCTACAGTGTCAGTGGTACCACTTTGAGGCATGCTTGAACATGAATGTGGCACTGAGAGGGCTCTGTGTATTGAATATGCCAACTTATGGCAATGCATATCCTATGCTTCTAACACTACGGCAAAAAATCTACTTAGACAGGAGTAAAGCTTATCTTAAGCTTCTTACTGACTTCTTCCAGCCCATGGAAGTTGAGCTCAATGACAAGATTTGTAAACAGCAGCATGAACTTGTTTTGGCTGATGGGGAAGAAGCTACTGAACTATAAATGAATGCACTAATTGACAAAGTGCTTCGGTATGAAACTAGGTTACTTGACCAAAAAAATAAAAAATTGTTTAGAGATATAACAGACTTCTCTAATCAGCATGCATTTACCTGGCTGAGAGTGACGGAGCAGGAAGAAGTCTGCCTAACCAATCCAGAGATGAATTTAGCCAGGACAACCAATGAAGTGGTTGAAGGAACACTCCCAACCAATCATCAGATATACGGGTGTCCGTTCATGTCTGCAGTGAGAGAGAATCAACACCAATCAACACCAGCGACCTGAAGAAGTAACCAATGGTCCTTTAGATGGAGAGGTTCTATCCAATAGCCTAAATATGGGGTGTGTTTCCTCACCTGAACCAACCATCTCAGCATATTCCGCCCCTGCGGAGGTTCCGTTCAACCCAACGGCGGCAGAAAGAGAGCAGCTTGCAGCAGCACCAGTAATGGTCGTGAGGCAGAAACTTAATTTGGATCCGAAACAAAAAGTTTTTCCAGTATTTCCCCTACCCTTTTGTACAGGAAGAAGGAGGTCAGTGGAGCAGGAACCACATAAGGGGAATCTGAAGCGGAAAAATGCTCCAACAACATTTCAGATGCATCTGCTGAAAAAGATGTGGGGATTTGGACAGGAGGCCTAGTTTGGGATCTATCAGATCACAAAATAACTGAGGCGGAGTTTTCATTACTCAACAAAGGTCTGAACTTTATACCGTCTAGTAACATGGATATAAGTGACTTATTAATTAGTGGGTGACTGTTTACATGTAATGTAGCCCTGAAATTACAGTTCAACAGTTCAGATTATGTAAATGTAAATAATCCACAGTACAAAATGAAAAGTATATTTGTACCAAATTTGCCACATAATATTGAAACATTTTTAAGAGCAGGTGAAAATGCAATTTATATGTATGATTTTTGTAATAAAAATGGTGGGAGGACAATAATTTAACAACACTTGGGAAACAAGCATTGTTTCAATTGCAGAGAAATAATGAAATTGTTCTTTGTCCCACTGATAAAGTAGGACCTGTTGTAATTTTAAATTCACAATTTTACCATGATGGAATGCATGGAATGTTGAGTGACATTATCATTTATAAGGTTTTAGGAATGGAAATAGTAGATAATATGAGTAGATACATTTTTAATACTTTGCATGAGTGCATGTGTATGGGTATGTTAAATAAAGAAGTGTTTCAGTTTTTCATAGTTGAACGACCACTGGTTCCATAATTACATGGCCTTCCCAAGATACATAAGAACCCTAGGTGCCCCAAATTTAGACCCATTGTAGCTGGGGATGGATGGCTCATGGAACCCATATCCATTTATTTGGATGGGGAACTGAAAAAAGTACTGAATGACTTTCTTCAGGTATTGAAAGATAGTGAGCACTTTTTGGGTGACTTATTTAGAGCAGTAGAATAGCTGAAGCCATTGGAAATGGACTCATTAGCCACGTTTGACGTGGTATTATTGTTTACAAGTATTCCCAATGAACGGGTCTTTCCCATGGTGAAATCACTTTTGTTGAGTCATGGGAAATTGTCAGAGCAGAGAGTAGACTTTTTATGTTTGCTTTTGGAAATTGTCCTGGAGCATAACATACTTGGTGATACATGCTATTGGCAAGCATCAGGGGTAGCTATGGGCACTAGTTGTACCAACACATATGCAAACCTTGTTATGGTGGATTGGGACGAACGATATCTGGCACATGACCTCCATGTCATATTTTATAGATGGTTTGTGGATGGTCTCATCATTGGCTGGCAAGATGATGAGGCTAGTCTGCAGTCCTTTCATCATCATCTTAATAGGACTGGGGATTTTTTACCATTCACTATGAACTGTTCTAGAAGTTATATAGACTTCTTAGACATCACTGTCTTCAGAGCTGAGAATGGTTCAAGTACTAAACTACATAGGAAATCTTGTTACTGTCCAGCTTTTTTACACCATGACAGTATGCATGTAGAACACATTTTCTCGAATATTTTCAAGGGACAAGCAACAAGGGTTTCACTCGTCTGTTATCAGGAAGATGACTATCATAAGGAACTGGTCAGTTTGCAAGAAGGGTTTTTTGACCAGGGGATACAGTGAGTGTGAAATCAGGGAAGCCTATTTAAAGGTACAGAATAAGAGAAAATTAAAAGCTAGACCTTATTATTCCATGCAAACAACAATAAACCATGGAAAGAGGAACAGAGGGATGGTTCTCAAGTGTCAATAGTGTTGCCCTATGCCATGAATGTTGAGAAATTTAGAAACATAATAAAAGAGAGCTGGCATATTCTTTTAGTGGATGAGGAAACCACAAGGTTAGTAGGCACAAGACCTAGTTTTATTTATAAAAATATAAAGAACTTAAAACAACAGTTGTGCTATCTCAGACCCAGGAATGTAGTAGGAGATTCCAGTATGGGACATGTAAATGCAGAAATTGTGCTTACTGTATGTTTATAGATGAATCAAGGTTCTTCAAGCATCTAGGGACAGGACACCTCTGGGAACTTGGAGAAGGAGCTAACTGTAATAGTTCTAATGTAATCTATGTGGCACACTGCAGGGTATGTTTCCATTTCTATGTAGGGAAAACAGACATCTTAGAGAACGAATAAGGGATCATATTTATTGTACAAGAAAATGTTTGGAATGTAGTGCCCTGGCTAAACATACGATGTCCACTAGTGAAAAGCATGTGTTCTCATTTCAAGTATTACATGTACAAACTATGAACACTAGGTTGGAAGACCATGTTAATCAGACAGAATGTGTGGAACTACAGTGGATCTTGAGGTTGGAGGCACACAGGGGTCTGGGGTCTCAATGACTCAGTTCCCCTCAAACCGGTGTTCAAATCTAGGAGAGTTAAATAGATAAACTGATAAAATGAACATAGAATAAACAAAATAAAATAGAATAGAATTAGAAGTTAGTTTATGTGTTATTGGAATTTTATAAGTGTGTTTTAGGACTACACATGTACTTTCTACTACATTGTAATTGATATGCAATATATTTTGAAAATTATGTGTTGCATATATAATATTTTGTGAAGCATAATTGTGATGTTCTTCATGTTTCACTGTTGCAGTCATCTCATTTGGGGTTATCTGCCTGCAGGTAGTCCTCAGCCAGCCTGAATACCAGAGTCTTCGGATTTCTGTGTCGGATGCTGTCACTTCTTCCATGACGTCAGGTTGTCAGAGGTATAAAACATGCAGCTGATGCCATTATATCAGTCTTTCTTGCCGTGTGGTGCCAGAAGCTGAAGCAGTTCACAAATGCCGGTGGGCCGACTCCTTAAATTTTCGTTTTTGAGTTTCAGACCCGAATTCTTCAAAAAAGATAAGTACCCCATTGGGGATCATTTTTTCTTGCTCTAACCAATGTCAGAAAAAATTAACAATTGTCTTTCCTGTGGAAAGCAAATACCTCATAGAGATTTTCATTCTTACTGTGTCACCTGTTTAGGCCCAGACCACGACATCCCTCGCTGTTGGTTTTGTGCCTTGTTCAATGCCCGAACTATTCGGCGTCGGGCTATTTTTGTAGCTAAATACTTTCGTTCTTGATCTACATACCCTGAAATAGCTTTGTTAAGCCATCCAACTACCAATCTTCTGAAAAAATGTAAGGATAAAGACAGAGACAGACTGCATTGGTCAAAAGCTGTCAACGACGCTACCATTAAGCTAGTCGCCAGTCCGCCGGTACTCAGTGAGGTGCTTTTGCAGCCCCTGATACCCGCTACTACAGATTTGCAGGCCTCTACTGAGACCCATTCAGAGTCCGGTATGCCACGAGATGCTTCTTTGACTATGGAACTTGCAGATGTCTCTACCTTGGATGGGTCCGGAGCCACTGTGCAGCCACTGGCTTCTGAGGGTGTATTCAGGCCTACAGACTTTCATATTAAACTGACGGCATCATTTCCAGCTAGAAGTACCGAATTCCTCAGGCATAAAACTCGCACTACTCCTAGAAAACCGACGACCAAACCGCATACTCAGGCCCATATGCCTCAAAAACAAATGCTTAGAACTGCTGAAGATCTTATTACCTTAATTAGGGGAAGCCAGCCTTCCCCCTCAAAGAGGTCTAGAACTGATTTTCTTTCTGATTCTTCTGATCAGGAATCTGATATCTCTGCTCCTTCTGATTACCAGGATTTGCCCTTATCTATTTATGAGGATTCTGATGCAGAGGATTCCATTCTGTCTGCTTCCCCTCCAGAAGATCTTTCTTTTGGTGAAACCTTGCATAGCTTTAGGGAACATTTCTGCTGGGAAAGCCAGTACTATTCTGAGTCCAAAAAGAGACTTAGGGAGTTTTTACTCCTGCCTCAACACAGGCCTCTAGTTATCCCTCCTGTTCTGGCTATTGTAGATGATGTTTTCTAGGAATCTAGCCTTACCCCAGACACTTTGCCTCCAGCTCTCAGGAAACCTGACAAGTACTACAGAGTACCTGACTCTCACAAGTTCCTCTTCAGGAATTCTACTGTGGATCCAGAGACTATTTCCCAAGGACCAAAAGGTATTAAGGCTACTACTGCCAAAAATCCTATCCCTTCTGATAGGGACTCTAGAGCCTTAGACAGATGGGGTAAGAAAGTATACACTTCTGCTAATTTGACTTTATATTGCCAGTTTCATATGATAAAGTGTCAGCAGCAAATTAGGAGACTACTTAAACAGAAAATGATGTTGATTTCTGACTGGGCTGAACACAAAGAGTTGCAAGATTTAATGCATTCTGCTGAACAAGCTGGTAAACATACTTTGCAATGTGGTTTTGATGCTTTAGAAGCATCATGCAGGGCTGCTGTCACTGGGTCTGTACTTATAAGGCATGCTTGGCTTAAGAAACAAAACCTGCCAGATCATATTAATGCTAAGTTACTGGATGCATCCTTAAACCAAGACTGCCTTTTTGGCAACAAAGCAGAAGAAGTCCTCAAAAGGATGGAGGAAAAAGCTAAATCTATGCAAACGTTAAAGATTTCTTACAAGTACAGCCTCCCAGATTCAGTAGGCATTGGCCTTCAAAGAACTGCTCCTTTCCAGTCCCTTCCAGGCCTTCTCAGTCCAAACCCAGGAACAGCAGACCACCAAGACTTCAGTCTCAGGCTACACACAGATCTAAGCAGTAGGCGGCTCCCACTTCCAAAGCAGAGAGTAGTAAGCTACCCCCCTATGGAAAAATGGCACAATGACTTAACCTTCACCCTTCCAAGCCATGCTCAACTACTTGCACCCTTAGCAGGAAATCAAGCTCAATGCCAAAAAGTGCAGTGTCATCCCCTTTGATAAAAACTCTGTACCCATGAACTACCACGTAGGCAGCAATCTACTTAACACCGAATGTGTGATAAGAGACCTTGGGATCCAGCTGGACAGTAGTCTCTACTTTAATAGTCACATCGCCACAGTAGTCAGGAAGTCTTTCTATGTGGCACAACTCATCATAAAAGGGTTCTCATCCAGGAAAATAGAGGTCATTGTTCCCCTCTACTCGACACTCATTAGACCTATTATAGATTACAACACCCCTTTTGGAATGTAGCTTACAAGACATCTGCAGCAGCTGGAAAGGCCACAGAAGTACCTCATAAAAAGGATTACTGGCCTTAAACAAATGCCCTACACTGAAGGCCTCAAAAAACTCCAGCTTTACTCCATAGTATATCGCCTGCTCTGAGGTGATCTCTGCCTAACATATAAAGCTATGTCAAACCCAGAGCTGCTGGACATGCTACACCTAAAGAAATCCCAGTCCCACTGAGCTACATGCTCTAGGGACCTAAACCTTATCACCACAATATACAGGACATGCTGGAGGGATATATTCCTGTCCCACAGACCTCCCATACTCTGGAACAGGGTACCTATCTATGTCAAGCAAAGTTCTTCATTAGCACTCTTCAAGAAAAATCTTGATGAGTGGATGGGAAATAGGAAATACACCCCTGGGCTCTCTTCTGTGTCTCTGCTCGACAGTGGCACAGGAAAATAACTTTCTTGGGTGGAGTAAGCCAGGGAACCTTGTTGGCTAGGCTTACGTAGGCCCTTGGGCCGATAGCCTAGTACCTACCTATGAACTTATGAACCTATGAAAGCTCACCCTGCATGCAAAAAAACTGTGAACTCATTACTCAGGACAAATGGGCTTTGAACATAGTTTTCCAAGGATACAGATTCCACTTCCACACACTACCAACCCCAAGTGGTTTGCCAGACCTCCCCCCAAATCAATGGGCGGAGGCCCAACAGCAGGTTCTCTCTCTCCTCAGTATCAGGGCTATTCAACCTGTCCCAGCAGAACAAAGGGGACAAGATT
>NC_056730.1:1033219296-1033321796 GCF_019279795.1 Protopterus annectens
GAAAATAAATTTTTTAGTTTTTCTGTTTTAATCAAGGTCCTGATGGCAGGTTAAGGAAAATACTCAAACTGCTAGATAACCATTCAACCTATCTTCCTATCAGAAATCTAATAGGCCAGTCAGTAATCAGCCCTTTATTTACAATAGTAATTTGAATACATACTGTAGCATGCTGCCCACAGTCATCTTTCCATTGTAAGCTTGATATTTAAGGCAAATGAGCACACGTGGCCTTCAGACATCCACTTTCACTAGTTTACTTTTAATCTTTCAGATCTTTACTCAAGCCTTTATCTCTGTGTTCCCTTTTGTAGGCCACACGTTCCCAAATATGCAAGTTGTTTTGATTCCTTCCCTGATACTTGTTTTGCCTTTTCAAAAGAAGATGTATTCGGTCTCCCCTTTTACATTCATAGGTTAAAATGTTTTTATTAAGCTTACAGACAAAAAAGTCCATCAGGAAGCCTAGCAATATTTCCCAGTACTGTAGAAAACTAGCAGTGTTCCCTCATTAAGTAAACTGTTTTCACATATCCCTGGTGAAAATGTATGACCACCTCTCCAGTCATCTGGACTAGATTTAATGGTTGCAGTGGAAGTATTCTGCTTGATAGTTAGGCCCAGCTTACTCCAGAAGCAGTGTATATAATGGGATATTTTTTCTGTCCTGCCGTTTAGTGTAGTTCATGTGGTAGTATAGTTTTAGGTCTCTAGAACTAGTTCTAATTAGATGAAAGATTTCAAAAAAGGGTTAGAGAGATGGCAACAGTTGACACAACACCCATGTAGAAAATGGAAAAAGGGGGTTGTCAATAATGATGATGATAATGAAGATGATGATTTCAAAGAGTAACGGGTCATTCATAGCCCAGAATCTTAAGCAGAGATCAGTCCTCAGGGAATCTGTATGACACTGAGTTGAGGTAAAGGATACCAGCCTATAAGAGTAGCTAATGGCACTGTGACCTGAGGTATTTATGATGAGGAAGCAATGAGGTCTGTAAAGCTGGTTTTAGTTCTTATTGAGATACATTCCAAGGGGTTGCTTATATTTAATGTTGACCCTAATAAGGGATGAATAAAGAGGGACTAGAATTTCTTTGGACCTTGTTGAGATACAACTAAGGACATGATGCGCAAATTATAATGAGTCCTAACCATCACAGAGACATTGTGGCCCAAGAAGATTCTGTTATCAACATTTGTACCCAATTCCATGGCAACTGTGTCATATTACTGGAATATCATTGACATATAGTAGGCATAGTAATGCTACATTTACCAAGGGAAACAATGTTACATTTCTTGGTGCTGAGTGTACAATTGTGATTCATCCATCAAGCATTTCTTTGGTCCATTCCTTCCTGGAGAATCATGGTATTAGAATGGAATTTGTTAACCACCTCCAATTTGCAATCATCAGCAAAGTTGGTTCACATAGTCCTTTAATATCAAATGTTATATCATAGACATGTATGCCAAGGAAAAAAGGGACCCAGGACTGAACCTTACTCATCCTTTATGCAAATAGCATAAATAGTTGAGAAAATATAAGAAGACCCTTCTTTAATTCTAGCAAGCAGTGTATTCTTACTTATATAGACATCATCAGTTTAAATCTTACAGAGACAGATTATCTCTTTAGTATGTTCAGGCACAAATGTACAGTTCAAGCATGCCTCTGTTCATGATAAAACAGTAAATGAAATATCTCATACCATCCGTGTCCAAGTGACTTGCATAAAAACTTTCTTGTTTTTCTACATGACTCTTACAGATGCACCCATTCCTCTTCTACCTCCATTGAGCTGGAAGATTAACCCAGATTTACAAATCCAATATTAAATCTCCGTAGCTTGTCTCAATGATTGAGTACAAAATTTTTAAGTTGTTCAGTGTCTCCATTGTAATGTGAAATGCCTTTCTGTCAAATAAATGTTCAAAATAAGTGGGAAATCCAGCCTGTTTTTTAATCTGCATTTACTATCTGCCAGCATCCAAAATCTTGTGTCTCTGTTGAAGAATTGCATCTGAATAACCATGATGCCAATGCAGCATTCAATCTGCTAATGCTTTTCCTACTTATCTCAACTGAATTAGTACCTGTTTCTTCTCATATGTAGATACAAACTATATGAAAGTCACCCTAGACCTGTTGTGCAATCCTTGTGATACAGGCAGTAGCAAACAAGATATTTTCTGAATTACCAGTGACAATTTCTTAAAATCATTCCAATGCACCATTTAGACTTTCACAAAATCTGTTTTACCTTATTTTCCTAATCTTTTCAAAACAGCTATCAGTTTTATTTATTTTGTTGGTGTCCTTTTCCTCCATTGCAACAAACCTTTCTGACAAATATTCTACTAGTCCATAAAAATACTGCCTCTTTTTTCACTCTTCAACTATCTGTTACTGGAGAGGGATCATTTTGGGAGTATAAAAATACAGTCTCATCAACTCTGCATGTCTAACAGCCTAGATGTACGTAATAATCCAAGCTGAACTCATTCATCTTTTCTTTTTGTTTCCTTGCCATTTCATAATTTTTTCTCATCAGTGGAAAGGTGTTATGATGACCAGCCATCTTCTTGATTCGCATCACTATTAATTTATTTTTCTACATTTGCAATTTCAGCTAATGTTCTCATCTTTCAGTCATCAGTGCTCACATCAAATTTTATTTCCATTCAGCAGAAAATATATCTTTAGGCAACCTAACAATGTCAAACAAGCGAGGTAGTCATACAGCCTCATCAAACATGGCAACACTTCATTTTATTTTTAAGAAAATTTTTATTGGTCTAACACATATACAATACACACATAGAATGTTAGAAATTCAGTATCACATGCCATTATACAATGCTAGAAAGGCATTGAATCATAAGAGCAATTTAATACAATTAAAAAAATAATAATCTTGGTATTTCAATAGCAACATTTCAAAGTTAGCCCAACAACAAAAAGTCTTATTATGATTTACAGATCTTATTCTAACCACTTCTTTTTGGGTTTTACATAGCACTGATGTTAAATTTAAAAATTATTTAAATGTAGGAACTTAGTTCGATTCCCAGTTTTTAAATATTTTTCTAGCTACTGCCTGAAGACTCCAAAATGTATTGTTGTTTAGTTTTTACAGATAAACGGAGTATAATATTTATTAGCATTGTTGATCTAGTTAAAGAAAAATTATCAGACCATAACCCAATAAAAATACTTTTCTTCCCAATAAACATTACATTTTTTACAATAAATAATTATGTGAACCCAATCACCTTTTACATCTTTACTGTATCTTCAACATACTTTTCTTCCCAATAAACATTTAATTTTTCACAATAAATAATTATGTGAATCGAATCACCTTTTACATATTTACTGCATCTCCATCAAACTGAATAATTCATTTTACTAAACTTATAAATTTTATAAGGGGCAACAGTCATTGTATGCATATATTTCCCAATAAAAACTTTTCAGTATGAACTTGAAGATGTTTGACTAACTGACTTAAGTAACATAGTATTATTTTTATCATGAGTTGAGTCAATCAATCCAATATTATTCAAAAAGTTCCAGAATTTTGCATCTAAATTATTATTATTATTATTATTATTATTATTATTATTATTATTATTATTATTATTATTATTATTTATAATTAACTTATATAACTTGGGCAAGCTTTCTTTGTAGGTCAATTTACCTTTGATGATAGCACACATATACTCATGTAATGGAGGAATAGTGCTCTGTTCCTTTTCATTCATATTACCTACATATTCATTTAATTTGTTACTGGTGGGTAGAATTTAATGATTAACTGATTAATGCAACTTAAAATCTTTTCATTAAACATTCTGCTGACATAGCTTTCCCTTTGTCAAAGCAATCAGACCATAATTCTAACTCATCCCTTTCTAGTAAAGTCATTTTAATGTTCTTCTGAGTTTCCACAAATCTGGAAATGTGTGAGATGGGAAAGCACAACGATTTCCATTATAAAGTAATGGGGTTTTAAAATCATATTTCTTAACAGTTTTCAGAATTGATTTCATATATGCAGAATCTAAAGACTGAAATGAATTTCATTTAAGGTATGTTTTATTAACCAGATGAAAGGATTGTTATCTATTTCTATTTTATCATATTTAATAAACTTTTGAGAATTTAGTATAATCTGTTCCTGAATGGTTTTCTATTGGATAGTATAAGTTGAGTCTAACCAGGGTATAATATAGTTAAAATTTGCAATGAAACAACATTATACTTCACGAAAGATAATGTCATTATACACCCACAGTCTAATATGATTTATATAAGCAATTTTAGACTTTTTAGGCTAACATAAAGAAAGAAATTGACATTTTTCCATTTTCTTTAAAAGTTTTTACCAGGTGTTAAAACTATGAAATGTAATATATATATATATATATATCTATATTTATAGCTATATCTACTTCAGTAGATAAAAATGTCAGATAACTGAAATTCCCATTCATGAGACAAGAAGATTGCAATTTCATAATAATATTTTACCATGTCAAAACTTGTAGGAACAAAGCACCTACTCTGCATGTCTGACAACATTGGGAGTTTTTGAATGGAGACTGCGGATTGCAGAGAAAAACAGCTGCTCCAACTAACCACCTAAATTAAAGTAAAATGCACATTTTTAATGTTTCCAAATGGAGATGGCAGTGTAGTGAGGATTGGGAAGTTTACCCTTTTAGATTCATAGGTTCATAGGTTCATACTAGGTTATCTGCCCTAGGGCATTTATAAGCCTAGCCAGAATGTGTTTGGCTTTTGCCATCCATTTTAAATTTATTTTGCTATGCCCTTTTTCGAGGTTAGTATACTGTGCCTCTGTCTAACAGTGACACAGAAGTGATACCCGGGCTAAACCTACGATCTCCCATCCACTCATCAAGATTCCTCTTGAAGAGAGTCAATGAGGGACTCTGCCTAACCTGGACTTGGATTTTATCCAGAGAGAAGGGAGCCTCTGGGTTATGAATCTATCCCTCCAGCATGTCCTATTTTTTTCAGTGCTGAGGTTCAAGTCTCTCGAGCGCATAGCTCGATGGGATTTGAATTTTCTGAGGTGCGGCATGTCCATTAATTCCGGGTTGGATATGGCTTTATACGTCAGGCACGGATTGCCTCTGAACAGCCGGTATGCCACTGAGTAGAGCTGGAGTTTCTTTAACCGGGCAGCATATGGCATCTGTTTGAGCCCTTTGATCCTCTTGGTGAGGTACTTTTGGGGTCTTTCCAGTTGCTGCAGGTGTCTGGTAAGGTACATCCCAAAAGGGGCATTGTACTCAATTATGGGCCTTATGAGGGATGAGTAAAGAGGCACGATGACCTCCCCTGATCTAGATGTGAATCCCTTCATGATTAGGTGGGCTATATAAAATGTTTTTCTAACCACTTTGGCTACGTGGTTGTCAAATGAGAGATTGCTATCAACTTGGGTCCCCAGGTCCCTAATTACTTCTTCTGTACTTAATGGATTACCACCTATGTGGTAATTTGTGGGCACTTTGTTTTTGCCGAAGGGGATGACTATACACTTTTTGGCATTTAGCTTGAGGCCATGGCTCTGGCACCAGTTGTCTGTTTCTATGAGGCCCTTTTGGAGGATGCTTGTGTCGGCTGGAGAGTCGATTATGGCGCCCAGTTTGCAGTCATCTGCGAACTTGGTCAGCCACAGTCCTTCCGTGTTGGCCTGTACCTCCGAGAAATGTATACCGAACAAGAGAGGTCCCAGGACTGAGCCTTGTGGGCTTGTAACTGGTTTGGAGTCTGACATGGCTCCAGCAATTCTAACCTTGTGGGTTCTGTCCTTGAGCCAGTTTGCAATCCATCTAGTGACATAGGGGTTTATATTTAAGCTGGTGAGCTTATCTATAATGCCCGAGTGGGGTATTGTATCGAAGGCTTTTGCGAGGTCCAGGTAGGCTGTGTGGACCACCTTCCCCTCGTCAATGGCCTTGGTGACTGTTTCAAAGAAATCAACCAGGTTTAAGAGGCAGGATCTGCCCTTAACAAAGCCGAACTGGGTAGGATCCAGTGTCTGTAGGTCCCCAATATCTTTATTTATGAGGTCCATGATGATCCTTTCCATAGCTTTGCAGGCCAAGCTAGTCAGGCTTATGGGGTGATAGTTTCCAGGATCCATTGAGGCACCACCTTTATGGAGAGGGACCACTGTTGCTGTACGCCACTCTTTGGGCACATATCCTGTAGTAAGGCTGAGATTGAACAGTAGTTTTATGTTTGAGTTTAGTTCTTCTTGGAGTTCATGTAGGACGCAGCTCGGGACACCGTCTGGTCCCATTGATGCTGTGTTTTTTGCTTTGGAGAGGGCGGCTCTTACCTGAGCATCTGAGATGTCAGGGGGGGCAGCACTCTGCTGGGATAGATATTTGCCCTTTTGGTGGGGGGGGGGAGAGAAGTTTGCACTGAACCTATCAGCTAGGATGTTGGCAATGTCTGTGGGTTCAGTGTGTTTTTTGTCATTTTGGACTAATTCTGAGCATATCTGGGAATTACCACCCAGGTTCCTAACATAACTAAAGAAAGCCTTGTGATTATCCTTAGTGTCCTGTGCAATTTTTCTCTCGAAGCTGGCCTTAGACAATTTAATGAGTGCCCGTAGTTTTTTGCTAATACTGATCAGTGATGCCTTCCCTTTTTGGGATTTTGCTCTGTCATTTAGTAGCTTCCTCCTTCTATTGTATAGTTTGTTTATGGCTGGGGTCCACCAGACAGGACGTCTGCCTTTGTAGGATTGGGTCTTGGTTTTATTTGGTATCGCATGATCCATGCATTCCTGAAGGTGTTCACAGAATGCATTTATAAAGGATTCTGCGGTCTGGGCCATATTTTCTACAGGCCCGGGGGCTTTGAAGGATTCCACCTCAGTTTTGAGGAGTGTGAAATTTGCTTTAGAGAAGTTTTTCACTGTGGCTTTCTGGGCAGGGGGTGGGGACGGGATGTGAATATCCAGTGAGATTAGTTTATGGTCTGATCTTACCAGTGAGGGATACACTTCTGGTCTGGAGCATAGAGTCCCCATGTTGGTGATGATCAGGTCCAGTATGTTTTCTCCTCTTGTGGGAGTGGTTACAAGTTGTTCCATAGCATTTGAGTTTATTAATTCTAGGAACCTTTTGGCTAGGGTGTTGGAGCTAGAGTAATGCTCCCAGTCTATGTTTGGGTAGTTGAAGTCGCCCAATATAATGGTGTTTGGAGTGACCTTCATATTTTCCAGTGTTCTCAGGAAGGCCAAGTGGGGTTCCTGGGTTTGGGAGGGTGGTCTGTAGCAGGCTATAAACTGGAAGGCAGTTTTACCCACTGTTAGTTGCACATGGATAGTCTCTGATGCTTCGTGCTTTGCCACCAACCTGGAGGTGTGGGGATCTTTGATGAATATCGATATTCCCCCTCCTTTTGTGGTTTGGTCCAAGTTTTGGGGCCAAAAAGCATGGTATGAGGTATAACCTGGTAGTGCTGGGGTGCTCTCGGGAGCCCTGAAACAGGTTTCTGTTACTGCACAGATATCGATGTTCTCCATGATAAGGAGTTTCGAGTGCATGCATCTTGAGGATTAGACTTCTGGCGTTGAGTAGCATTACTCTTAGTTTCTTATCCCTTGTGATACCTATGGAGGTGGGTTTGTCTTTTGAGCCTTGCCTAAAAAAGGCACTATGGGGGTAGCAAGAGCCTTTGCCAATATCTGAAAGCCCAGGGGTGACAGGTGCAAGCCGTCCTTAGTGAAGCATCGTGGCTTGTCGAGCATATCATCCCAAGCTGACAGGCATTGGATCTCCTTTTAATGACACCAGTACTTAAGCCAATTGTTGAAATTGATCATCTTGTCTTCATATTGTGGCATCATTCTTGGTGAGGGTAAGATGCTACTCAAGGTCAGGGTCATACCGGCCTGGGCTACATGCTCAGAGAGCTCCTTTATGTCTCTTTTAATGTAGTCCAGGGAGGTATGTCTCAGTTCATTCACACCAGCATGGACAATGACTGAGTCATATTTGTACTTGCCTTGGAGTGACCTGAGTGCTTGTGTTATGTGGCGGATCCTAACACCCGACAGGCTGCTCACCATGACCCTCTCCTTGTTCAGCCTGGTGAGCGGGACGTCAGTGTGCCTGATGATAGAGTCACCTATTACAAGTGTATCAGGTGTGTTGTTTAGTCTTAAGGGCTGTGACTGTTCAGCACACTGGCTTTGTGAGATATGTGTTGCACGTGTTTTGTTTTGGGTAGTGGTTGCTTGGGTGTCTGCTTTGGAGGTCTCTGCTGCTTAGGCAGATCTTTATTTAGAGCCTCTGAGTATGTTTTTGTGTGATTATGTGTTTGGTTTGCTGTCGTGGTCGGTCTATGTGAGATTGGAATTGTAGTGAGTGTGGTTTTCTTCTCCTCCTGACTGGTTATGCCAGTACTGAGTTGAGAGAGCTTAGCCTCCAGTTTGGTTATATGGTTGCATCTCTCACATGTGTTGGAATTTGTTGGGAGGAGGAGAGGGTTGTCTGTGTACATGAGGCAGTTGTAACATTGCCTCAAGATTCCCAGATTCACCAGCTGGACCAGAGAGGAGATTGACAACTGACCTTTGGACATGCTAGAATAATATTGGGAATTCCTTAATAATTGAAAACAAGGGCCAGTGGGGAGTGAGGGTGTAGTGCTTTTAATTTTTAGTGCTGACTTACATAATTGCTTTAGTGAGCAAGTGCCAGGTAACTTAAGTGCAATGTGTTACGGGTAACTTAAATGCAAAAATGACAAACAGTAACTTTCTTTCAAGTGGAACAAGAAAATAAGTACAGTAAGCAATGCAGATATCACTAGTGATCCACAGAAGCACTGAGAAGCCATGTATTAGGTGGAATTAGCATTCCAGGGAAATAACAAGCAAACAAACAACAAGCATATAAACAAAGCTAGATTCAGCAGGCCTGGATCTAGTCTATGCTACAGCAAACAAGGTGTACCAATTTCAGTAAGATACAGTTCAAATATTCAGGCACTATAAACCTTTAACCAGAAATTCCCAGCTCAGAAGGGCAGAGTCCAGCCTCTTCTCCCACAAGAGTGCAGACCACGAACCTTCTTAATGTAAAATAACTGGCCTGAAGCCCAAGTGCTTAAACCAGAACTAATACACTTTAAGAATAACAGACACTGGGCTCTCAATCAGCAGTTCCCAACTTCGAAGGATGAAAGCTACCTGTCCTGCCACCACAGTGCATGCCACAAACCTTCCTAATGTAAAACAACTGGTCTGAAGCCCAAGTGCTTAATCCAAAAGACTTAGAATGATAGCTACACTTTAATCAAGTTACAACCAAGCAGTAATAAATACAATTGAATACTTGAGAGAATGCCTGGATTAGTGCTCAAGTTACACAAACAGCAGGCCCGAATCCAGTCTATGCCACAGCAAACAAGGCACACCAACTTCACTAAGAAGTAGATCAGATATGCATGCACTATAAGCCTTTAACCAGAAATTCCCAGCTCAGAAGGGCAGAGTCCAGCTTCTCCTCCCACAAGAGTGCAGACCACAAACCCTCTTAATGTAAAATAACTGGCCTGAAAGCCCAAGTGCTTAAACCAGAATTAATACACTTTTAGAATAACAGACACTGAGCCCTCAATCAGCAGTTCCCAACCTAGAAGGATGTGAGCTACCTGTTCTGCCACTACAGTCCAGACCACAAACCCTCTCACTGCAAAACAACTGGTTCGAAGCCCAAGTGTTTAAACCAAAAGGCTTAGAATGAGTTACACCAAGCAGGGATAAATACAATTGAGTACTTTTAAGATGATGCAAAAGTAAAATAAAGTAGGTAGAAACACAAGTACAGTAAAAGCAGATACATTTTTTTTTTCTGAACAAGTGCTGAGATCAAAGAAACAGATTTGAGTGCAGAAACTAGAAAACTGGCTAGTTATAAGAAAAAAAACTAAGCTAGAAGGCTTCCCTCCAACACAGAAGGGCTTGGGGGCTCAGAAGCCTACAAATAGTCTATACCACTTAACAGGAAAGGCAGGAAACAAGCTTAATTTTTTTTTTCTGTTTCCCAGATACTCTCTTTGTACACAGTAGGAGTGCCTGAAATCAGAATATGATCTCACTGCACTCAGTTGAGTGAGCAAATGAGATGGGCCCAGAAGGAGTATCCAAACACAAATTTACAAGAGGGGCGGGCAGTTTCAAGGTCACTAAGATTAACACCAAAACAAAAACAGGGAGGGTGGGTGAGACTAACTGAAGAGCAGAGTCAAAACTTCCAGTTCAGTTAATATTCCTGCAACACAGTTAAAATCAATTTAAATACTGTATTTTTTTGAAAATAAAGTGCAGATAAAGGTACTTAAATTCTCTTATACGTCCAGTTCAATACAGCAAGTTCTTAGCTGGCCAAAGCTGAGGTTTTTAAGCAGAAAATATTTCACACTGTACCACTTAAATAGGCAAGGACAGGAAATCAAAGAATGTGGCTACCCCCACACCTGTAATTACTAGCAAATAACAAAATTCAGCAAACACTGACTAACTTCCAGTTCAGTTAATATTCCTGCAACACAGTCAAAATCAATTTAAATACTGTATTTTTTGAAAAAAAGTGCAGATAAAGGTACTTAAATTCTCTTATATGTCCAGTTGAATACAGCAAGTTCTTAGATGGCCAAAGCTGAGGTTTTTCTCCACTCTATTGTGATCTCAGAGTCAGTATATATAATTTACAGGGGGTGCGGGGGTGCAGCTCATCACATGGGGTGCAGTAGGGCTTGCCCCCTGCAAAAATATTGAAAATGGTACATTTCTTATCTTGTGAATTTGAATTTCACTTATCTGACATTTCCATCTACTGAATTAGATACCCCTATCTATCTATCTATCTATCTATCTATATATATCTATCTATCTATATATATATATATATATATATATATATATATATATATATATATATGTGTGTATATATGTATGTATATATATATATATATATATATATATATATATATATATATATATATATATATATATATATATATATATATATATATATAATATAATATTAGATAACATAATTAATAACCTATCCTCAAAGGAAAGAAAACATTGATTCTACTTTTTAATAAGTAGTAACATTTCTTCAATCCCATCCATCCTTTCACAACCACTCCCCCCCCCTTTTTTGTATGGGGTCAGGGTATCATTTCCCCAGTGACAGTCATCTAGAGCTGAGATTTACACCACCAGATGTGTTTTTTCAAAATCATGATAAATAATCATACTCACATCTTGACAATTTTTTTATTCCTAAATATTATAATCTTTCTTCTTCTCAATTATATTTATATTTATCATTAAACTTATTATCTAGTAATTGATTTTACACTAAAGTGTTAGCTTCATTATCATTAAATTTCAACAGCAATACTTCTTGGAACTTCCTAACTTCCTCATCAATTTTTTCAACTGAATAATTTAAATCTCCCATAATTAGAAAAATATCATCTACAAAATGCTGCATTTTAGACAGACAGTATTTATTAATTGAAAAAACATCATTGTTATCATTGCTTCTTTTACTATAGCTAAGGGTTGAATAACTAATACAAATAATAGAGAAGACAGAAGACATCCTTGATTTGGACCTTGGTTTAAAGTGAATCCTTGAGAGATTTAAGACCCAATTGTAATATATGCTTTGGAAGATATATATATATATATATATATATATATATATATATATATATATATATATATATATATAGATATATATATATATATATATATATATGTGTGTGTGTGTGTGTGTGTGTGTGTGTGTATGTGTGTGTGTGTTTTTTTTAATCTTCCCATAAACTGTTTTAGAAATGCAAATGCTTCTAAAGTTTTAAACAAGTAGTTCCAATCTACAGAATCAAAATCTGTCTTGATATCTAAGTTAATTAGGTCCAATTTTTTGTTCATTCATTTTGATATATCTAAGATTGCTACACTTTTAATATTATCACATGTTACGCTATTGACTAGAAATCCTGTTTGATCTTTATTAATTTTTCTGCTATATCTCCCAATCTTGTAGCAAAGATGAAAGCAAATATTTTCTAATCTACACTTAATAAGGTAATAGGGCTATATGAGGAAGCTAACTTTTTATCATTTCTTTGTTTAAGTATAGGTGAGATAACAGAAAATGTCTATGAGGGAGGATTTTTTGTCACTCTGAATTATCCTGAAAACTTTGGTCAGTATTTCTAAAATATTTAAGGGAAGCAGAATAAATAATTCCATACTTAAACCATCTAACCATGAAGCTTTGCCATTTTCTTCATTTTTTTAAACTTCTTTAACTTTTATTAGCGTAATAGGCTTATTCAACAGAGAAATTTGCTGATCATTAAGTTTATTAGTAACATTACTTATCAATTTTGCAATCACTACAATTATTATTTTTATCATTATTATGATACTCTTTGATTTAAAAAAAATATTAAGCATTTCCTCTAAGTCTGAAGTAAGCTTACTAGTGTGAGGATTTTGAAGAATACTGATTTGTGACTTTTTGCTTAACATCGTACTTCTATTAGCTAATCTATGAAGATTTTTTGAGTCATCACATAACTGCAGGATTTTAATTTTTCTAAACCTATCTCCACTTTATATATTAAATTGTTTAATGCTTTGTCATCAATTTATTAATGACTTCAATATTATCTAATTTATTTTTTTGTTGTTCAAAAATCTCTTTATATATGCTGTCTTCTACTTCTAATACCTCTTTACCAACTCTTTCATTTTACTACTAGACAATATTTCCATTCTATCTTTAATATGCATTTTTATGGAATCCCATGGTATGACTTTACTAACCTGACCATCAGCATTCAAAGACAGAAAATTATCAATATTAAGGTAACTCTTGCATTCTTTTAATTTTATCGTATATACTGGAATTCTGTAAATAATCTGAAACTTCCTTATATCCATTGATATGTTAATACTTAGTACATTATGATGAAATGAAGGACAAGGAATAGTTTTAAAATAATTAACTTTATTAAGTAAATCTGAAGAAGCAAAACTCCCATCAGTTCTAGTTTTTGTCCCATGTGCATAATAATAATGGGAGAAAAACAATTACTTATCTTCTGCCTTTACTATTAAATCCACTAGATTATTATTACTAATCCATCTGTTTAGTGCTTTAGCTGATGCTAGAATTTTGGCTTTCTTCTGTTCACTTGTATCTTCTATACTATATATGCTAAAATCTCCAGCTAAAATTAAACTGGCCTTGCAATGATTTTGGAATATGTTTAAGTAATCTTTAGCCACTCTTGCACCTATTTCAAGGCTTCAATAAAAAATAACTAGTGTATAGAGTTTGCCATTATATTTAAATGCTACAGATGTATAGATTCCTTTGGGATCATGAATAGATTTGCTGACCCTAGGTATTACAGAAGATTTTCTCCAAAGTATGACAATGCCTCTCCAGTATATGTAAAAAGAAATAGATGATAGCATTTCATAACTTAAGTTATTTAGATATGGAATATCTTTATCTGTCAGGCGAAACTCTTGCAAAATAATTTTAAATATTCTTTTTGTTCTCATTACTTAATCCATTTACATTAATACGTAATAGATTAAAACTATCCATACTGTATATTTGAGAAAATGTATTTTACCAAGAGATAATATAACACATCCACTATATTAATGTAGTTTTATATCAGACACTAATGTATTCTTCCAATACTATCTTAACTTTCTGCATTTTTTTGAATTCTTCCTTTCTACAAACTAAACTACTAAAACTTATAAGTAACAAAAACAGAAACAAGTCTTTAAGTGTAACTATATATATAAAACTAACAAAACCCAACCTACCATAGATACCAATGTTCTTAGTTTACCTATTGAATAGACAAACTACTAAACTATTTTTCTTTCTGCTATTCATGTCCTATAATTTAATCAAAAAATAGCCAAAAGCTAAAGTGATTTACAAATAATTAATATGATGTTATATATAAATTAAAAAATAAGTCTACTAATTTCGTTGTATATTTTGCCATTTTAAATATTTCTCCCTTTACTACATAACAGTTAAATAATCTATTTTTATTAATCACAAATAATTAATAACCTGACAAATAATGCAATACATATGTACTTATGCGAAAGTAGTATAATTATCTATTAAATATTCCTAAATTATTTGCCCGTTTAACATTATTATGACTAAATCTTTGAATATAACAGTAGAACAGAGATGGACATGAAAAGATAAAATTATTTGTAAGTTTACAGGTAACAGGAAATCTAAACTTACCAAACTACTATAGAATAGGAAAATCAATGTGTGTGTGTGTGTGTGTGTGTGTGTGTGTGTGTGTGTGTGTGTATCATGCTAAATTAATTTTAAAATTGCAAGTGTCTATATCTTAAATTTGTATAGCACTCTGATAAATATCAAAATATCTAAAAATCCTTTGATTCATTAAAACATGTATACATTACTAATGCTTAAACTTAAAGTCCTATATAAACCCTTTTCTTAGAGGGTAAACCTATTGTTTAAGAAAAAAAACAAAGGTTCTGCAAACAGAAAATAAATATCTCTTGTTTTTAAACTTTTTTTAACATTAGAAACTGCTTTCCATGGATATATATATATATATATATATATATATATATATATATATATATATATATATTAATACTAATTACTAATACACACACACACACACACGCACACACACACACACACACACACACACACACACACAAACACACACACAAACACACAGAGATACACACATATAGGTTCATAGGTTCATAGGTGTGTACTAGGCTAATGGCCTTGAAGCCTTTACAAGCCTAGCCCATAGGATTACCCTGCCATTGTGTCACCCAACCTTAGTTCTTAGTGCCTCTATCATGTAGAGCCACTGGAGTGATCCCTGGCATGAATTTTCTATTTCCCATCCATTCATCAAGATTTCCTTTGAAGAGGGGCAGAGATGTGCTCTGCTTGACATGTATGGGAAGTCTACTCCATAGCATGGGCAGTCTCTGGGTTATGAACCTATCCCTCCAGCATGTTCTGTTGATTGTGATAATGAGGTTGAGGTCTCTGGAGAGTGTGGTGTGGAGGGATTGGGATTTCTTTAGATGTAGCATTTCTAACAGAGCTGGGTCAGACATGGCTTTGTAAGTCAAGCAGAGATCACCTCTATGTAGGCGATATGAGACAGAGAATAGTTGGAGTTTTTTTGAGTCTGTCCATATAGGACAAGTGTTTAAGGCCTAGGATCCTCTTTGTGAGGTACTCTTGCGGCCTCTCCATTTATTGCAGGTGTCTAGTGAGGTACATGACAAATGGAGCATTGTACTCGATGATTGGTCTAATCAGGAAAGAGCAGAGGGAGACAAAGACCTCTTTCTTCATGGATGCAAAACCCTTAGTAATGAGATGTGCCATATAGAAGGACTTTCTGACCGCAGTGACAATAATATATATATATATATATATATATATATATATATATATATATATATATATATATATATGTATATATATATTAGTTGTATTATTGACTGGATATCTTTTTTTTGCAAAAGAGTCTTGAGTATCATTTTTTGAATGGCTTGTGTTGAAGTCAATTCTCTCCTAACCAAGCAGATGAAATTCTAACAGAACAGAAAAATTACAGCTTTTAAAGAACTTCCTGCTATAAATATTTTCTCTTACTATTACTGAACATAACTAGCTATCAAGTATCTCCAAATTCTAATTTGTGATTAGATTTTCTGTCAGAGAAAAGTTTTCAGTCACAGAGCTTTCACCATGTGCTGCTCGTACTGCTCTCATCTTGGGCACTCCACCTACATTGTACACTGTGTACATGTGTATATAGTGAGATGCTACTCTTATAGCTTTAAGAGTGAGTTACTATTAAGTTTGTGTGTCATATGACGTCTCAGAGAGCTCAGTAGAATGAAGTCAAGCGATGGCTACACATCATTTAAACTCCTCTTCAGTTATATTAGGATTATGTGATGTGACAGTAGATATAAAACATAATTTGCACCCAGTGCAGTTTCCTTCTTATGACAATGAAGTAACTGAACTTCTCATGCTATTTCTTTCAGCATATAGTTTCTGATCAAGGGTACTCTTATGATGTCCCAGCCACATAAAACAGCAGCCAAGTTCATTTTCCAATTTTTGATGTAACATTGATAAAACAGTTTGGTTTTCTCAATTTTTGTACTTGTAACACAGACATAAATCACATTATGGTATTTTCACATAAAATCTAATTTTGAAAACTTGTTTGTCCCTCTCACATTTACTATTTTTTTTTTTTCTGTTGATTCCTCAAAGACTATGAACCATTTTGATATTCAATGCTACACCTCTTTATTTTGCCTCAGAATGTTTTACTTCCTCCATTCATGCCTTTGAAGCTGCATAGTAACTTAAATGAAAACTAAAAACTCTGGATTCAAATGTCTAAGCTGCATCTCATTGACAGTGAAATTGTACAGATGTTAGAAAAGGCCTTATGTTAGAAGTCACATGCAGGAAATCAACAGAATCTTTAATACTTTTAGTTTCAAAAAGTAGGAGATGATCAAGACAGCAGTTCTGGCAGAATAGTTACAAGCATATTATAGGCCAATGAAATATCTTTTATATGTGAGCCATTTATTTTTTTGTTCATTTTAAGCCAAAGGGTCAAGAGTTAACAGATGCTTATATGGTAGAGCTAAGACACAGAGTGAAAGACTCTGCGTTTGCAGGTTTGCATGTTTCTGCTGTAAGATGTAGAACTATGCACGATGTCATGACCAATCAAGTTAGAGGGAGACTTTTAAGAGAGTCTGACCTGACACTTGATAATTTTATTTCTGCAGAGCAAACATGCATTTTTTTTTCTTTATGTCTTCTTGCCCCAGTAGGTGCTGCACATGATATCATCCTGTTCCCCAACCAATCTTTTAACTTATCGCTGCCATCTGTAACCCCTCTTTTCCAGGTGGTGCAGAGATTCAGTAGAATCTGTGACCTTGTAGGTGGGGCATCCTGGCTCTCCTTCTGCAGCAAGAGAATGATCTCCCATTCTATGACCTTTGAGACTTGCCACTCATCCTTAAGAGAAGTGAGAGCCCAGAGTCAGTCATCATATAAGCAGCCAGTGGTGCAAAGTTTAGGATTTGGGATGAGAAGCACTAACTAAGCAGGTTGAGAATGAGAACATATGCATCATAGCCCTTAACATCAGCTTACTCATGATCTACCATTACTGTAATGGTAGCCTACCCACAACCCTGGAGGCATGCACAAGTCTAAACATGCTAAGTCTTGACTGCATACAAAATCTCAGTCCCTTCTTCAGCAAATGCAATATTTTGAAAGCTATTCTGTCACAGTAGCCTTGTCCAGCACCTCCATTTATCAAGATGTTAATCAAAACTGGGTCATCTGGTTCAAAGTCTGAGCTCCATCCCTGTATGTCATGGAGGTGGACTAGCAGTCAGCTTCAAGGTTTACCTGGGGAAATGGAAGTGTAGAAAAATGGTAAGTGTAAAAATTATGGGAAAATAAAACATAAAATGAATAAAAGGAATAAAATAACAATAATGTTGCCATCCTTATTGTTTCCAAAAATGTCATCTGGCAGTACATAAGAGGTCAGATATCACATCCAGTGCAAAAACAGAATTAAATTGAATGGATATTGGTACAAATGAAATGCATCATATGAGTACAGTTCAGTCTGGTAACAGAAAATTATTTACAGTAATAATGCAAGACTTAATCTTTGACTAGCACCAAAAAGCATTACACAGGATTTTATGGTGTTTACAAATGGTTTATTATGATGGAGTCAGTTTCAAATGGCTGCAATGTCACTAGCTCTGATTAAAACACACACTCACACACACACACACACACACACACACACACACACACACACACACATATATATATATATATATATATATATATATATATATATATATATATATATGTATAAATGGGTCTACCTTATAAGACCAAAAAGACAAAATATCAAATCCCACAAGACCAAGATGAAATTGCCGAAAGTTCACATGAACAAAAACTCAGAACACTGACAGAAGAATATCATATTCAGAACTTTCTAGATTCTGCCAGTAACACATTCTCCAAAGAAAGTCTCAGAAGTTTTCAAGAGTGAAACTGATCAGGAAGTAATAAATAAAAATGGAAACAACAGAGTCAGATGACACAGCAAACAGAATGAGTGAAGAGTATGGTCAGCTCTGCGAAACAGTACAAGATTCATAATTATCTAACCTGCAAGATCTGCCTTAAATGATTAAAAAATAACACTGACTTTTTATCCAGTGGAAGAGGTTGTCCCAGATATGCAAGTGCTACAGTATTGGGGCAAAACATGCATTCTGGCACATAAAGCTAAATGAAAATATTTCTAAGATACATACAGTTAATACACAATTAGCGAGACACAGGTTTCTGACACTTATAATTTGTATATTGATTCTAGCATAAGTTTTCAAAAAAATATACCACAAGTTATTGAGGCAATGAACACATTTTGCACATAACAAATGACCTGTGAATGTGGGTCACATCAAAGAAGAACATGAAAAGTGACTGATTCACTTGCTGAACAGACAGAGGCAACATCGTTTAAATGAGATAATAAATGGAAAAAAAAGTATCAAGTCAGAAATACAATGGTGTATTCTAACATTAGATGGAAAGAAGCCAGACTAAGAGAAAGAACAGCTGAATTGGCAGAGTCAGAAGACAAACAAGAATCAAGAAGATTTATGAAAATAAAAATGTCATGCAAAGTTTATACCTAGCATGACTGAGAAAATTATATCTCCTAGAATGGTGTTGAGGAAATGTGTACCTTTGCATGTAGAGCTATGAACATGAAATGAGTTCTGAAATGTTCAAGAATGTGAGAAATACCTGTTATAAAATATTATGCTGTAAGTAAGCTAGCTGAATTCCAACGAATGCAAGTTAAATATACATGAGCAGTGATGTTACAAAAAAATGACTTGGCTACAGGTCAAAATCATCAGATGATACACAAAACAGTTTTTGCTAAAACAGAGAAATAATTTTATAAGTAGTGCATGGATGTGCTAGATAACATGGGGATATTATTGCAAAACTGAAAACATTGAAACAATGCAAACTTTTTTTTTTGTTTTTGCAAAGCATATTCAAAAAGTCTTGGTACAAGACCCTTTTCGGATTTCAGAGGATGTCACTTAGTCCGGCAAAGTGTTACTGGAAACTGAAACAAAGGTTAGATATTTATTTCATGTAAAAGACTCAAGGAGTAGAGTGTATTTATCAAAGCTGAATGAATGGTTACCAGAAGGAGAACTAGAAATTAAATATTCTAGATACCTACAACACTGCAGGTAGAGAATGAAGTCCCAAATACAACCCAGATGACCTGATTCCATTTAGCAGTTTGAGTACTGAAACACATATCACAGCATCCACATGAAAGGTAGAAGAGATTCCAAAGTGATGACAGTAAAGGAAAGACCTTTGTGAGAAGAAAGACAAGCATATTGTCCATATTCACATATGCTATTTCAGTGGATATGAAACCCAATGAACAGAAATTGTAACTTGATGATTGGCGAGTACATTAGAGAAAAGGTGAAATATTTTTTAAGTTTGAAGATTAGCCACAGCTAAATCCTGTTAAGATGAGATTAGCAAAAACTGAGTACATATGCATGGAAAGTCATGAAACTTCAGATTTACACTTTGTGCTTGTGCCAAACAAATCAGAAAAGTAGTCTAATCTATTTATGTATTTACGTATGTATGCATGCATGCATGTATGTGTATGTGTGTGTGTGTGTGTGTGTGTGTGTGTGTGTGTGTGTGTGTGTGTGTGTGTGTGTGTGTGTGTGTGTGTGTGTATGTGTATATATACATACATATATATATATATATACATACATATATATATATATATATATATATATATATATATATATATACTGTTGTGTCTTTCGGCTTTTCCCGGTTAAGGGTCGCCACAGCGGAACTCCTGTCTGTTAATGATTGGCAGTAGACTTTTACGTCTCGAGTTGCCAGCTCTGATGCACAACCTTCAACGAAGGTGCGCCCATTCATGCATGTCTCCACACAGAAGACGTTTTAGCTGAGAATCGAACAGGACAATGTCTTACTGTGAGGTGACAATGCTACCGCAGCACCACCACCGTTTATATATATATATATATATATATATATAAACTGGGTATGTGAGCTTGTCAGAAGACCATTCTCAACTAAAACCCTGCCAATTAGCATTAAAAGCAAATATACACAGTCTTATTTGGCCCTTGCATGCTGTCCTATAATTAAAAATTCATATTCTGTCTACCATGATAACTGAAGTGTAGACAGTGCATAACACAATTATTTTCTATGCAATAGAGTATCCATTGGTAGAAAATGTATATCTTCAGCCTAGGAAAGTGACAGTACATGTTACTGAATTATCACCATGAAATTAACCTTTCCCAGTGATAGAAAATCATTTTATAAGATATTAAAATGTTATTCCATGTTCACCCTTTGCAAAAATATGTTATGTATAGTTTTGATGTTTATGATATTAAACATTTTCTTTGCAATTCAGACACTTTATAGCTTGATAGCAAATGGTCCAGTGCTTCGATTTTAAGTATAATAACATTCTCTTCTTTCTTAAACTTTTGTGGTAGAATGTTCTGTGCAAGCAGGGACAATTTTAGTAAATGCTTTGTCACCGGTAACTATCTGAATAAATGAACTTTTAGTTTAAGACACCCAAGAATTCTCAACTTGATAATGATGAAACACAATCTCTGCCTCTAAAGAGCTAACAAAAGTCGTTGTTGCACATCTAATAGTTTACATTAGTGGCCATTTAATAAAGTAACATTGCCCATGACTGACGGACAGTCAGTTGTCTTCTTATAGTAAAACACATTGGTGCTTGCATGTTTCAGCAAGTCAGATGAATCTGCAATCATTTTTGAGATAGATCTGGAGAATGTTACATTATGAAAGGAGTTTAGTGATATTGTTACTATAACATATTCTAATTTAGGAATTAGCAAGTTAATCCTAGTGACACTTCTAGATTCAAAAGTAAGTAGTTGATTGAGTTTATAACTAAACTTTCATTTGCTTAAAGTATAGAGTTACAATTTTTGCCTCAAGTACTGTGAAACATCCCTCCATCTCTTCAAATACAGGTAGCCTGTTTTTAATAAATTCCTTAATAAAATTATATTTTACCATACTGACATCACTGGAACTGTCAGGGAACTTTGCTTTTGCTGACATCAGTAAAGGGACAGAATGGGTATGCATCTATTGACTTTAATGGATCACCACTATGCATGCATGATGAGCAAAATCCCAAAAAGGGAAGGCATCTCTGATCAGTATTAGCAAAAAACTATGGGCACTCATAAAATCGTCTAAGGCCAGCTTCGAGAGAAAAATTGCACAGGACACTAAGGATAATCACAAGGCTTTCTTTAGTTATGTTAGGAACCTGGGTGGGAATTCCCAGATATGCTCATAATTAGTCCAAAATGACAAAAAATATATCGAACCCACAGACATTGCCAACATCCTAGCTGACAGATTCAGCTCAAACGTCCCCCCCCCTCCCCACCAAAAGGGCAAATATCTATCCCAGCAGAGTGCTTCCCCCTTGACATCTCAGATGCTCAGGTAACAGCCGCCCTCTCCAAAGCAAAAAACACAGCATCAATGGGACCAGATGGTGTCCCGGGCTGCGTTCTACATGAACTCCAAGAAGAGCTAAACCCAAACATAAAACTATTGTTCAATCTCAGCCTTACTACAGGATATGTGCCCAAAGAGTGGCGTACAACAACAGTGGTCCATCTCCACAAAGGTGGTGCCCCAACGGATCCTGGAAACTATCGCCCCATAAGCCTGACTAGCTTGGTCTACAAAGCTATGGAAAGGATCATCATGGACCTCATAAATAAAGATATTGTGGACCTACATACACTGGATCCTACCGGGTTCGGCTTTGTTAAGGGCAGATCCTGCCTCTTAATCCTGGTCAATTTCTTTGAAACAGTCACCATTGACGAGGGGAAGGTGGTCCACACAGCCTACCTGGACCTCGCAAAAGCCTTCGATACAATACCGCACTCAGGCATTATCGATAAGCTCACCAGTTTAAATATAAACCCCTATGTCAGTAGATGGGTTGCAAACTGGCTCAAGGACAGAACCCACATGGTTAGAATTGCTGGAGCCATGTCAGACTCCAAACCAGTTACAAGTGGTGTCCCACAAGGCTCAGTCCTGGGACCTCTCTTGTTCGGTATACATTTCTCGGAGGTACAGGCCAACACGGAAGGACTGTGGCTGACCAAGTTCGCAGATGACTGCAAACTGGGTGCCATAATCAACTCTCCAGCCAACACAAGCATCCTCCAAAAGGGCGTCATAGAAACAGACAACTGTTGCCAGAGGCATGGCCTCAAGCTAAACACCAAAAAGTGTATAGTCATCTCCTTTGGCAAAAACAAAGTGCCCACAAATTACCACATAGGTGGTAATCCATTAAGTACAGAAGAAGTAATTAGGGACCTGGGGACCCAAGTTGATAGCAATCTCTCATTTGACAACCACGTGGCCAAAGTGGTTAGAAAAACATTTTATATAGCCCACCTACTCATGAAGGGATTCACATCTAGATCAGGGGAGGTCACCGTGCCTCTTTAATCATCCCTCATTAGGCCCATAATTGAGTACAATGCCCCTTTTGGGATGTACCTTACCAGACACCTGCAGCAACTGGAAAGACCCCAAAAGTACCTCACCAAGAGGATCAAAGGGCTCAAACAGATGCCATATGCTGCCCGGTTAAAGAAACTCCAGCTCTACTCAGTGGCGTACCACCTGCTCAGAGGTGATCTGTGCCTGACGTATAAAGCCATGTCCATCCCGGAATTAATGGACATGCTGCACCTCAGAAAATCCAAATCCCATCGAGCTACGCACTCGAGAGACTTGAACCTCAGCACTGAAATAAATAGGACATGCTGGAGGGACAGATTCATAACCCAGAGGCTCCCTTCACTCTGGAATAAAATCCCAGTCCAGGTTAGGCAGAGTCCCTCATTGACTCTCTTAAAGAGGAATCTTGATGAGTGGATGGGAGATCGTAGGTTTACCCCGGGTATCACTTCTTTGTCACTGTTAGACAGAGGCACAGTATACTAACCTTGAAAAAGGGCATAGCAAAATTAATTTAAAATGGGTGGCGAAAGCCAAACACACTCTGGCTAGGCTTATAAATGCCCCTAGGGCAGATAGCCTAGTATGAACCTATGAACCTATGAACCTATATCTATGAAAGGCTATGGACACATTCCTATGCTATCCTTATGGTGAGGTCATCAAGGGATGAATTAGCATTTTGTGGACCTATTTTAGGAAATAAATTTACAAAACTTTTTACTAAGAAACAGCCATAAAATTGGTGTGATAATAGGGAAAATGCACTATCTCACTTATCCTCTCAGGTGCTATGACATATGACTGACATTGTGTACTTTAAGTAATTTACCTACTCTTGTTTCAGCATAAATGCTAATGAAAGTGTGACATCAACTTGTATATACAGAAAATGTATATTGTTTAAGCATGGTAGTTGCTTTAAGTCTCTAACTAAATATGAATGATTCCTCACAAACTATAAAGATCTGAACTTGTGAAAAGAGTAGAAGGTCTCTAATCAGATATTTAATATTTCTCTTGCAAGAATACCAGGATATAAACAAAGACTATTTTTATTAGATAAGAATATAGGTAATGATTTAAAGTAGCTGTCATGTCAGATTTTTTGAGACATTTTCACAGCAGGAAAATATTTGTTAGAATAATTCCCATTTATTACCTTACTCTTTCTTTAACTTGAAGAAATCATGTTTTAATATACAACTTGAAGTAAATGCATGTGATTACCCTAAACCAGATGGGTTTTAAGTATTAGGCTAGCTGCCCCAATGGACCATTTTAAAACTAGCCAATTTACCTTATGGTGTTTGTTAACCTATCCCATTTGGTGCTAGATTGGCCTTACCCATCCCATGGTCTATAATTATATATTATCCCAGTGAGAAAAACTGAGATAATACCATGGGTAGTACCATAGATAAGTAGACGGGACCTGTGTGTGGTATAAAGAATTTAAAAGCTGCCTCTATACATTAGTAGTACAGGGGGCACTTCTGCAGTACATTTTTCACTATCCATAAATAGATCCATGTTACACTTCAATATGGACAATAATAATTTTGTTTTACATGGATGAGGACTCTGTTCTGGAGCAGAGATAGCCTCTGTGAGATATACGTATCCATCCAAACCATTCTGCTGATGTTGCAGAAGAGGTTTAGATCCTCAGACTGAGTATTCTTGGTGCCATTTGACTTGCTAATATGCATAGGTCCATCAGTATGGGGTCAGGGGATGCCATGTATGCCAGACACAGGTAATTTCTTAGCAGTCTGTAGAATACCAAGTAAAATGACAGAGCTTTGAGTCAGTTCATGTAAGACATATTTTTTAGGCCTTGTATCCTTTCAGTAAGGTACCTCTATGAGCATTCTGTTTTTGCTTGTGTCTGGATAGATACATGCCAAAGAGAACAGTATACTCACTAATTGCCCTAATAAGGGCTAAGAAAGGGGGGTAGGTAATGATATCTGTTGAAGCAGAACTAAGAGATTTCCTTGTTTTTCTTGTCGAAGAAGGCTTTCTGTTTTTAACTGGAATAGTAAACCCACTGATGTTTTATGAAACAACCTTCAAGAATAAATATATTACATTTCTGAAATATGAAATATGACTCACCCTTTAATAGCCCTCTGTTATCAATGAACAAGTATGACAGGCAGTTCTTTGCAACACCATTAATAAAATGCAGCTTATAAATGATTAGCAATAATGCTTTAACTTTATAGATTAACTATAGAAAAAAAATTCATTAATAGATCTACTCTGCATATCCTTTGCACTATATGTGCTTTTCTAGGAAAAAGAGAAACATTAGCCGCACTATAGAAAAAAAAAAAACATATGAAATGCTGGCAGGCGCCACAGGGCAGATGAAGCATAGTTTATAGTACATCATCTCCTTAGAAGATGATTGTGGATGGGTGGGAATCGCATGGGAGTGGATAGAATAGTAATGAAGGCAGTAAAAAAGGAAAACAAAGGCATAATGTGCTTTGGAGTTTCACAATGGTCTGTGTAGTGACTAAATAGGCAAATATGTTAAATATGTTCCAAACACACACACCACATACATTTCCTACAGTAGAACAGCTGCCAACAAACGTTTGCAAACTAAGTGAGTTGATATGGTATTTCCAGTCATGATTCTGTTTAGACACACTTTAACAGATAGCTATGATCTTAAACTATTGAAGGAAATAATTGTTCTCTTTTTATGTAAAGAAGGTATTCTCAGGTAATGAAGCAGTTACTTTGCCATCAGCAGTAGTGAAAGTTCTGGAAAAGGAAGGTCACAGACAACTTCTAAGTAGAAACAAACCAACTCATGCAGTTAAACAAAATCCAAAAAAAGAATATCAAAACAAAACAACAAAAAAGGACAACGACCACCACTCAGTTTAATGTGCAAAGCTTTCAAGTAAAATACTCTTTCTCGATGCAGTACCTCAACAAGAATATAGTCATTTAAATAAAAACATACAAACCAATAAAAATAAATCAATAAATCAGTAAATCACATTATACTTATTAAAGTTACAGAGCTTGGGTTTTTAAAAGAGACATTATTTAAATTTTAAACTGGTTTAATGCTATTCATAACATTAAGACCTGGTTTATAATCAGCCTTAAAATAGTTAATCCATTTATATTCTGCTAATTTGGTAAGTACATCTAACTCCCTACCACATTTGTTTTTACAGATACTTTAAATGACTCTAATAATTTCAGAATCATACTTAACTTATTCTGATTTTTTTTTTTACTTTCCATTCTCACTTATTTTCCTTTGTTTGTACTCACACATATTTTCCACATGCTGTACTACAATACCCATAAATATCTAAAATTAAGCAGGAAACACTGTACTGATATAAATACTAATCCAAAGCAAAAGAACCAAACACAAGCAACCTAACAAACTCAGAGTTTTAATAACAAAATAAAAACTTGGAGATCACAGTTTAGCATTTTCATCTTGTATAAAAGACATAATCAGAACCATGACACAGAAAGTGAAATCAGTTTTTAAAGGAAATTCATAAAAATACCTACAAAAACACCTAATCAGGTATCAGAAATCACTGAAACCTGGGGAAATCTTAAAGAGGCAGTGAATATAAAAAAATAACACTATTTACAACTTGGAAGCTCTTATTTTAAGTTCACTGGTGATAGAAATGCCATCATTAATCAATCCCTGGCAAATGTGTGGTGTCTAATCTAAGTTACCACAGCATTTCACAGTACAATAATTTGTTCTTCTAGTCCCATGTAGGCAGCTGCTTGTACTTGTTCCAAAAAAAAACTGAGATCTTTTAAAACGTAAACAGGATAAGGAATTCCTAACAAGAGTACTCTTGCTATCAGCCTTCTGTATGCTATAAATGTAAATGTATAAATATATAAAGATTCTTTTGTTGAAGGCATTTTTGGTTTTGCCTGCATAAAAAACTTGACATTGGGTGCACACCACAATGCATACCACCCTTTCAGAATAGCAACAAAACTTTCCCCTTTCACATGTTTCATAATAATCCCCACTAAGGGACCCATATAATTGTTCACAATGTAACAGCACTGAGGACATATACCACATTTCAGAATCATCAGAAATCTGTAACCAAGGTGAAGATAAGGTCTCTCCAATAAATTTTTGATGTTTGGCTTCCTTTTATATGTGAATGTGGGCTGGCTGTTAACCAACTGCTGGGTCCCTTCATCACACGAAAGAACATACCAATTCTTACAAATAATCTGTTCAATATTCTTAATATCCAGGGAATATTGAAGAATCATACACTTTTGATCAGCAAATTTGTTAATGTCTTTCTGGTTGAACCAGGTAGAATTCACCAAGCCACCCTTTATAAGAGCTGCATACTTCTCCATTCTCCCTTCCCATACCTCAGCCTGAACTCTGACCAAAAGGGAGATGGGATATCCTCAATCTAAAAATATGATCTTAAGGACTGGAAATTAATTTAGACAATGGGCATCATTAGAAGTCAGTCTTGAGACTCTGATGAATTGACTTTTCACAATTCATTTCCTTTAGTGGAAAGGATGGTGACTCGTGTAGGACAAAAATTAATTGCAATAGGTAGGCTTCTTACATACCTGAGTTTCTAAACAACCATAACTTGTTCTCTGGATGTAATGTAAAGAAAATGAACACTGGCCGGTGAAATTGGATGCAAAGTTTAATTAGCGCTTCTGTCTGTCGTTACACTTGACTTCTTCAGATTAAAACAGGAATTATTCATACACCACTTCTTTTTATAGCCAGTCTAAGTCACATGTCATTAAAGTAAAATTTACCTAAAAATCAGTTGTTTTAGTTTTTGTTATACGTAGCTAAAGTTCACCTTATAAAATGCATTAAAACGATACTTCTTTATTTACATATTGCATATAGCCCATCAGCCCCCATCTCAAAATTAAAATAAAGTGCAATCCAAAATACATTTCCACAAAAATATATCATGTACTTAAAATAAGCAAATGTTTCTGTATTGCCCCAAGAATATACATGTGTGCCCACTCCCTCCTAAAAATAAAGTTCAACTTTTAATTTTAAGTAGCTGGAGAGAGAAACTACATCATTCAGTCTGGGCAGGTTAGTGGCATGCACTCTAAGTCACCACATGAATTCTTTGAATTCTAGAAACAATTCCTTTGGTCCCCCCTACTATCAGGTACTACTTGATCAATGGCTAAACATTTAAACTTCTGATCTGGGTTCAAGATAGTATGTACAGCCAATACATTCTTTTCATTACCCTTCCTGATGTCATACATATGTTGGTAAATACAAACTTTAAACACTTTCTTAGTCTTCCCTGTGTAAAACCTTTCACAGCCTTGACATAGGGAGACATATACGATGTGCGTAATGTTGCAGTTCAACTTAAAATTTAGTTGAACCGTACAATACCTTGGAATAAAATCTTTTTCTGTTTCTAATAGATTGGCACATTGGTTACAGTGTCCACATTTTAACATATTACCTTTCTTATAGTTTTTATTCCCCTCTTTATTTCTTTCCAACAAATCTTTGACACATGCATCTTTTTTGTATATGACACATGGTCTGTCACCAACATTTTTAAGGACCTCTTTGTCATTTTTAAATATAAACCAATTATTTTTTAAAACATATTTTATGTCATAAAAATGCAAGTTGTATGTCAGAATAAAGGCCCTTTGGAACTTGTTTGTGTTCCTTGACCCCACATCAACTTTTTTATTGCTGCTGTTGTCCCTTTCCTCTGAGTCTAACAGTGGAAAAACATGTCCTTTAACTCTCTTTTCTGTAACTTCACACAAAACTGGTTCAATGAAACTGTTCTGGTATCCCCTCCTTAATAACATGCCCCTTAACTTTTCCCTTTCTTCAATATACATTTCTAGGTCACTGACCATCCGTGCTAACCACACACAATGGCACTTAACCAAAGATCTTTTTTGAAAGTCAGGGTGCCCACTTTCAAAATGTAGCAGAGTGTTAGAATATGTGGGCTTTCTATAAATGGTGGTAGTAAACTTTTTCAGTCAATCATCTTTGGTTATAAGGATGTCCAAAAAATTCATTCTATTACTGTGTTGTTCCATAGTAAAGCTCAAAAAAGAAGTGTTCCTATTTAGATATTCAAAAAACTGGTTCAGCTCTACCTCATTTCCTCCCCAAAATATAAGTATGTCATCAAGAAATCTTCCATAAAACAAACATTCTTTAAACCATTGGCAAATAAACACTTGAGTCAGCTCCCATTGAGCAAGAACAATATTTGGAAACAGGGGGCGCATGCCGCCCCCATTGCTACACCTGTAGTTTGCTTAAAATCTGATTCTCAGAAATAATAATGTTATTGAGCACTGTTTCTGTAATGGTCCTAAACATAAGTATTCTACTGTGGCTAAAGTTGGTTTGTTTACATAGAAAGTCATAGAACATATCAAGTCCTTCTTCATGGGGTATAATGCTAAACAAATCTTTAACGTCTATAGTTTCCATAATCAGCTTTTCCCTATATAAATCCTGTTTTCTTTTCCTTAAACAGTCCCAGGAATCCTTCAATATATGTTTAAATTCTGATAAATGTGTTCAAGTGAAAATCAATAAACTTAGCTAAAGTGGTTGTTTTTTATGCCTTTGTATCTACAGTAGGGCTCAAAGGTGGGCTGCTGGTGCTTTTGTGTATTTTGGGGATTCCAAATATGGTTGGAACTTTAGGATATGTCTGAATTAAATAATTGTATTCCTCCCTTGTTATTTGAAAATTTAGTAATAAATCATTTAATATAACATCATTTTTGTATGCTATATGTAGTTCATTTAACGGCACTTCTTCATAACCATCACCATATAGAATCCTCAGCATCTTCTCAATATGCATGCATTGGTCCATTACCGCCAGCCCCCCACCTTTGTTGGGTTTCATAACCCTTGTAGACCTGTTTGTTGTTATAATGTGCAAAAGCTTTATCTCTGCTCCTGCTAAATTAAATGTATTAGTCCTTTTTGTTTTTAATAACATTGACCTGATATCATTACTACATACTTTTTCAAATAGTTGAAGTGTGGGGTGGGGTGGGGGTGGGGTTAAACACGTTGCTTCTTTTGCAGCTCTGTGGGGGGTTAGATAATTCATTACATTGAAAATAACAACTTAGGTTTAATTTTCTTGTGTACAATTTCAAATCAAGTAGGCATCTGTCAATCCTGGCATTAATTATAAGGAGATTGGAGACTGTAAAGTGGTGGCAGGGGAAAGTGTAGTTAAGCAGCATAGAATGGTGGTCTGTAGGATGACGTTGGAGATCAAGAAGAGGAGGAGGAGCGGGAAAGCAGTGCCAAGGATTAAATGGTGGAAGTTAAAAAAGGGTGATTGTGAAGTGGAGTTTAGGGAAGAGTTAAGACAGGCACTGGGAGGCAGTGGAGAGTTACTGAAGAGCTGGGTAACTACAGCAGAACTAGTAAGGGAGACTGCTAGAAAGGTGCTTGGTGTGACATCTGGACAGTGGAAGGAGGACAAGGAGACCTGGTGGTGGAATGAGGAAGTACAGGAGAGTATACAGAGGAAGAGGCTGGTGAAGAAGAAGTGGGATTGTCAAAGAGATGAAGAAAGTAGACATGAGTATAAGGAGATGAGGCGCATGGCAAAGAGAGAGGTGGTGAAAGCTAAGGATAAGGCATATGGAGAGTTGTATGAGAGATTGGACACTAAAGAGGGAGAAAAGGACCTGTACCGATTGGCAAGACAGAGGGACAGAGCTGGGAAAGATGTGCAGAAAGTAAGGGTGATAAAGGATAGTGAGGGAAAGGTACTCACAAGAGAGGAGAGTGTGTTGAGTAGATGGAAAGAGTATTTTGAGAGGCTGATGAATGAAGAGAATAAGAGAGAGAGAGAAGGTTGGATGATGTGGGGATAGTGAATCAGGAAGTGAAACAGATTAGCAAGGAGGAAGTAAGGACAGCTATGAAGAGGATGAAGAATGGAAAGGCTGTTGGCCCAGATGAAATCCCAATGGAAGCATGGAGGTGCTTAGGAGAATTGGCAGTGGAATTTTTAACTAGATTGTTTAATGAAATTTTGGAAAGTCAGAGGATGCATGAGGAGTGGAGAAAAAGTGTTTTGGTACCTATCTTTAAGAATAAGGGTGATGTGCAGAGCTGCAGTAACTACAGAGGGATAAAACTGATCAGTCACAGCTTGAAGTTATGGGAGAGAGTAGTAGAAGCTAGGTTAAGAAGGGAGGTGATGATTAGTGATCAGCACTATGGTTTCATGCCAGGAAAGAACACTACAGATGCGATGTTTGCTCTGAGAGTGTTATTGGTGAAATACAGAGAAGGTCAGAAGGAGTTGCATTGTGTCTTTGTAGACTTGGAGAAAGCATATGACAGGGTGCCTAGAGAAGAGTTGTGGTATTGTATGAGGAAGTCGGGAGTGGCAGAGAAGTATGTAAGAGTGGTACAGGATATGTACGAGGGTAGTGTGACTGCAGTGAGGACTGCAGTGGGAGTGATGGATCCGTTTAAGGTGGAGGTGGGATTACATCAAGGATCAGCTCTGAGTCCTTTCTTATTTGCAATGGTGATGGACAGGTTGACAGATGAGATGAGACAGGAGGCCCCATGGACTATGATGTTTGCAGATGACATTGTGATCTGTAGTGAGAGTAGGAATCAGGTTGAGGAGACTCTGGAGAGGTGGAGATATGCTCTAGAGAGCAGAGGAATGAAGGTCAGCAGGGCTAAGACAGAATATATGTGTGTAAATGAGAGGGAGGGTAGAGGGATGGTGAGGATGTAGGGAGTAGAGTTGGTAAAGGTGGATGAGTTTAAGTACTTGGGATCAACAGTTCAGAGTAATGGTGAGTGTGGAAGATAGGTGAAGAAGAGAGTACAGGCAGGGTGGAATGGGTGGAGAAGAGTGTCAGGAGTGATTTGTGACAGATGGGTACCAGTAAGAGTGAAAGGGAAGATCTACAAGACAGTAGTGAGACCATGAGACCAGCTATGTTATATGGGTTGGAGATTGTGGCATTGACAAAAAGGCAGGAGTCAGAGCTGGATGTGGCAGAGTTAAAGATGTTAAGATTTGTACTTGGTGTGACTAGGATAGATAGGATTAGGAATCAGTATATTAGAGGGTCAGCTCATGTTGGACAGTTTGGAGACAAAGCAAAAGAGATGAGATTGCGTTGGTTTGGACATGTGCTAAGGAGGGATGATGGGTATATTGGGAAAAAGATGCTAAGGATGGAGCAGCCAGGTAAGAGGAAAAGAGAAAGGCCTAAGATAAGGTTTACGGACGTGGTGAAAGAGGACATGCAGGCGGTTGGTGTGACAGAACAAGATGCAGAGGATAGGAAGAAATGGAAAGCGATGATCTGCTGTGGCGTCCCCTAACGGGAAAAGCCGAAAGATGATGATGATGATGAATTAATACCCTTTTCAAATAATATTGCCCATTCATTAGTGACAGCCTGACTACTGTAACTGTATATACTAAAGTCTTTGTAGTCATTTCCAATGATAGTAAAAGCAGCATAATCTGTGTTCGTAATGTAAACAACATATCTTATATTGTCATTATGATTCAAAACATTTGCTGGTACATTCTCACTCCCCTACCCCCCCCCCCCTCCCTGAATACACAGTTCTCTGTCCATAATAATTCCCACCATTTCTGGTATTGTTCCAATTCCTAAAGGCAAACTTGTAAAAATGTAAACACTGCAAGAAATTCCAAAAACGCCAAAGCAGTGCAAGTCAAATCGCCCAAAACACGACCTTTTTCCACACAAATGCAGGAAACAATTTTATTAAGCTTTAACAATGCTTTTCTTTGTTTACAAAAACCAACTTCTTCAGATAAAAACATTTTAAAACACTGGGGTTTAAATTCCACTCCTTCCTATCATATGTTTAAAAACAGTAACATGAGTGGCTGTCCATTTCTTGCTTAGAAAGCAAAGTCCACCTCCCTTCAAATAAAACAAACAGTTCTACTATATTGTAAACATCAAGGAACATTAGTTGCATACATAAGCCGACCTAATGAATAAATAAAAACATTTCTAAAAATGTTTACAAAAATATTTTCTTTAAAAATATTGTATGGTGGAGTGTATATTTATATACATCTGTACAACATATGTTTTAAAGCATGTGTTTGTATGTATCCAAGCAGTATAAAAAATATTAATGAAAATAAAAAGAAAATTTTTCTTTACTACCAGCTTAAGCTTCTTAGTTTTAAAATACACATAATGGAACTTAGTTCATTTATCCCTGGGTAATGGCAAGTGTCCAGCCTCAATTGCCACATAAGTTCATTTTTCTCTAAAATCAATGAATCTGGCCCCCCTCTCCCCTCATTCCTAACTTGATTTATTGCCCGAAATGTAAACTGGTGTTGTGGGTACTCCATGATGTGTCTTGCAAGTGCATTCTCCACTTTGTGTCTCCCCATGGCATACACATGTTCGTATACCCGTTCTCAGAGTTTTCTGTCGGTTTTTCCAATATTGAATACTGGGCAGCATGTGCACTTTGCTAGGTATACTGCCTGCTTGCTTTGACAGTCAAGTTTGTCCCTTGTTTTGTATCTCTTGCCCCTAATCCTAAATGTTCGACCGGTGTCCATGTATTTACAATATCTACACATGTTGCATTTAAACATGCCCATTGTGTTTACCTGCTTATTTGGTTTCCTTTCCAGTATTTTTTTCAAGTTGTTTCCCCATTTAAAAACAATCCCAGGTTTTTCCTGGAATTTGTTTCTCAATACACCATCATTCATTAATATGTCCCAGTTTTTTTTGGATTATGGAAACCATACGTTTAGCATCTAGGCTGTATGTAATAATAAAACTGTAAGGGCTAATAGTTTGTCTGACAACTTGGTAGTTCCGTAATGTGTCCACTGTGTTGGTTCAAGATGGGCAAATAAATTCCCCTTTCCCTTTTTAACTGGACTTCTTCAATTAAGTCTTGAATTAGGGTGATGGGGTAGCCTCTTTTCAAGAATAAATCTCTCATAAAGCCACATTCTTCCTGAAAATTGTGGTCTTTAGTGACCATCCCTGCAGCTCTAACTAGTTGGCCCTTTATTACAGATTTCTTTTGTGTAAAGGGATGACAGCTAGAGTATTGCAAGAAAGAGTTAGAGTATGTGTCCTTACGAAATACTTTTGCTATGAAGCTCATGTCTTTAATTAGATCTACATCCAAGTATCCTAGTCTGTCTTGTGCAAAACATGATGTAAATTTGAGGAATTCTGATGTAGAGTTGAAAAATTCTTGCGCAACTTGTATGCCCCCCTTAACCAAAATAAATATGTCGTCCAAGAAACGTGTGTACAATTGAATTTTCTCTTGGATGTGTGAGTTAGACATAACCTACTCCCTCTCCCAAAACGCCATTACCAAATTGGCCACGCTGACCCCACAAGGGGAGCCCATGGCCACATCTATTTTTTAAAGGTAGTACTTGTTGTTAAATGTTACATAGTTGCATGACAGAATTATGTCCAAGAGTTCCTCAACCAACTTAATCTTGTGACATGGTGCTTCTTTTTGTCTCGTTATAGAGGCCACCCATTCAATTGCTTCCACATGGGGAATGGAGGAATAAAGGTCCTTGACATCTACAGTGAAGAAATTAATTTCCTCACTAAATGTGGTCCTGTTAATTTCCTCTAAAAATGACCATGAATCTTTAGAAATCTGCCTTTCACTTTTGACATATTTTTTCAAAATATTATCAACAGCTTTTGCACATGCATATGTGATGCTGCTTCTTGCATCAACTAGTGGTCGCATAGGTGGGTTATACAAGTTTTTATGGACTTTTGCTATTCCAAACAGGATATGTACCCTGGGTGCTGGCATGGTAAGATAATTGTACAGGTCAATGTCTATCCTAGCTTCTATAAACATGTCATTGATGTAAGACCTAATCCTAGAGTATCAAATATTTAATTCATTCTTAGATAATTCCACATTCCATCATCCTGTTTTTATAATCTTCGTAGGTCATCACCACAAGGCCACCCCCCTTGTCTGGTTCCATAATTCTTATTGGAAAATTTTGTAAAGATTCCAACATGTCTTTTTCTTCTTTGTTAATGTTGAATACACTTGTATTTACTAATAAGGACTTTCCTGTAACATAACGTATGTCTAATTCACAAAAGTTGGTCAAACAGTGCTATCGTAGGGTGTAACAGCAGGTGATAAGTACTAGGGATATAATATTCCCCTCTCGCACTTATTTGTTGTCCCATTAGTGCACATAAATTCAATTTCCTCATGAACATTTTTAGTTCAACCAAAGTTTTTGCTAAATTAGCTCGTGTGGAAGGTACAAAGGTGAAACCCTTAGCCAATAACTCCACTCGTTGTGGAAAAAACAAACTCAGAGTAATTGAATATTTTAAAGCCCAAACTAGAATTATAGATTACCTTACATTCATGTGTGGTATCTAGTTCTATGCCCATACTATCCAGGTTTAGTTCCACCTGTTCTTGGTTTTGCTCCGGGCTTTCTGACCCATTGCCTGTGCATGGTTCAAAGCTCTGTTCTGAAAATTTGAGCTATTAGTTGTCTGAGGTTTTTTGTTGTTTCTCATGTTGTTGGCTAGGCGTTCACTCTGATGTACACAGTCCGACAAGTTGCCCCTACTACCAGCACTTGTAGAACTCGTATCTCCTGCTACTTCATCACGGTGAAAGGGAGACCCTTCGGCAAGCCCCATTGAGTATTGCCGTGATCTAAGCCCCTTTGGTATGACCTTCAGATGTAAACATTCCTGAAAATACGCTATTTCAAGTTGAGTTTTCCTTAGTTTCACTAATTTCTGGTCAAACAGGTGTAATTTTGTTGTAAAATCGACTCTGTCTTCACTCAGTTGTCCCTGAATATTATTTGTAGTTGATTGGGCAAAGTGAAACGGCCTCCCTATCCATAATGCAAAGTCTGGGACCCCTATAGGCTCCAAGGGACCTGATTGGTGGTTCTGTTGTTGCCCTGAACCATTACCAGTATTAACAGATATATTACTGAGCTGTGCAACGTTGTTGGCCCTATTTGGTCCGTTAGTACTTCTTCCCTGGTCCATTTGTTCTGTCATAGTCGTCCCACTCCCCCCTGTGGGCTGCTCCAAGTTCTCCATTCCATTCCTGACAGATAAAAGAATGGAACTTACACTGTCCGTTGAGGTAGAGTTTTGCATAGGTTGTTGTGACTCGGCCACCCTGTCGAATCTTTGGGATTAACTATCCACTTTTTGTGTGTGAGCATCTCGGACCTAATATTGACATATGTATGGGTGGCTGCATGGTGGTGCAGCCCAGGTTAGTGTTGTTGCCCTCCCAGTAGAAAGGGTTCCCTGGTTTTGATTCTTGGCTGGGGTGCCTTCTGTTGCCCAAATCTGCATGTCCTCTCTGGTGGTCGTGTGAGTTTTCCTCTAGGAATTGCTCCTGGTTTCCTCCCACATCCCAAAGACATGCTGTAGGTGGATTGGACACTTTAAATTGGTCCTAGGTGTGAGTGAGTGTGTGTGTGTGTGTGTGTGTGTTTGTGTGCCTTCTGTGGGAAGGGTTGGGTTACCTGGGCTGACAAGCTCGACACCATAAAGAAAAGCTCCACTGCCAGTCATGAGCAGACAGGTGATCCACTGTGGCGACCCCTAACTGGGAAAAGCCAAAAGAAGAAGATTTACCAACATATGTATGACATCAGAAAGGGTAATGAAAAGAATCTATTGGCTGTACATACTATCCTGAACCCAGATCAGAAGTTTAAATTTGTAGCCATTGATCAAGTAGTACCTGATAGTGTGTGTGTGTGTGTGTGGGGGGGGGGTAATTGTTTCTAGAATTCAAAGAATTCATGTGGCAACTTAGAGTGGATGCCACTAACCCATAGGTTCATAGGTTCATGGAAGATTTGGTACCACTAGGCCTATCAGCCCCTGGAGTGCCTATACAAGCCTAGCCATAACAATCCCCTGGCTATTTCTTCCCACATTATTTACTTTCCTGGACCCCTGTCTAGCAGGGCGACTGACGTGATCCCTGGGTTGTTTCTAGAATTCAAAGAATTCATGTGGCAACTTAGAGTGGATGCCACTAACCCATAGGTTCATAGGTTCATAGGTTGGTACTAGGCTATCTATCAGCCTAGAGGCCCCTATAAAACCTAGCCATAACAATTCCCTGGCTATTTCTTCCCACATTATTTACTTTCCTGGACCCCTGTCCCTAGCAGGGGGCGACTGACGTGATCCCTGGGGTGAGAATTTTCCTTTCCTCCGTCCAATGAGTCAAGGAGTTCCTCTTGAAGAGAGGTCCAAAAGAGGTCCTCTGCTTGACATGTATGGGCAATCTATTCCAGAGTCTGGGGGTCTCTGGGTCAGGAACCTATCCCTCCAGCATGTTTTGTTTGTGCTTGATGACAAGGTTTAGATCCCTGGGCATGTGGCTCTGAGGAGTTGGGATTTCTTCAAGTGTAGCATGTCCAACAGCTCTGGGTTTGACATGGCCTTGTATGCTTATTAGCAGAGATGTACCTCTGAGTAGCAGACGATATCACGACAGAGTATATAGTGACTGGAGTTTTTAAGGCGGTCAAGCGTAGGACATCTGCTTTAGGCCTGTGATTCTTTTAATTAGAAGATATTTCTGAAATACTTTCCAGTTGTTGCCAGATGTCTTGAGAGGTACATACTTTCAAACAGAGGCATTGTATTCTATAATGGGTCTAATGAGGGATGAGTACAGTGGGACAATGACCTCCCTTTTTTTCTGGATGAAAAGCTTCCTTTGTGAGTGAGGTGTTACCCACATAGGAAGGAGGTTCCTGACTGTTGTGGCAGTATATTGATTCCTATCGAAAATGGAGACCACTGTCCACCTGTGTCCCTAAGTCTCTTATCACACTTTCTGTGTTTAGTGTACTGCCACCTATATGGTAATTCATGGATACATGTTTTTTCCCAAAGGGATAACAATACACATTTCTTGGCATTGGAGCTTGAGCCCATGGCTCTGGCACCTGGCACCAAGCATCTCACCAACCACGTAAGGCCCTTTTGTACAGTATCCCACATCATTTGGGGGATTCAATAATGGCTCCCAGTTTGCAGTCATCTGCAAACTTTGTTAGCCAGAGTCCCTTAATGTTGATCTGTGCTTCAGAAGAAGTGATGCCAAACAAGGAGGCGGCCCCAGGATTGAACCCTGAGGTACTCCCACTTGTCACTTGTCCTGGAGCTGGATTTGGAGTCATTTCTACTTTTTACAGTGTGGAGTTCTATCAGTAAGCCATTTGCAACCTATTGGGTGACATAGGGATTAATGCCCAACTTAGTGCAGAAGTTTATCTATATGATTCCAGAGTGGGGATGGTGTCAAGGCCTTGGCAAGGGTCTAGATAGGCTGTGTGGACCACCTTACCCTTGTCCATGAGAAGCTCTGGAGACTGATTCAAAGAAGTCAATCAGGTTCAGGAGACAAGATCGGCCCTTCACAAATCAAACTTTGGGTGGGGTCCAGTGTTTGAAGGTTGCCAATGTCTTTGTTTATAAAAGTTCCATGATAATATGCTCCATGGCCTTGCAGATAAAGGCTTGTCAGACTGATGGGACAGTAGTTTCTGGGATCAAGGTGGATCCCCTTGTGAATTGGGATAACTGGTAGCTCGCCACTCAGTGGAGCTGAAACCTGAAGGTGAGGCTATGATTAAACATGACATAGGTGAGGTGCCAGTTCATATTATGATTCTTGTAGTACAGCCAGGATGTCATCTGGTCCCATGGATGCTGTATTCTTGGCTTTAGAGTGCGTTTTGTACCTGTGTGGCCGTTATTATTGGAATTGTGCAATCTTCGGTATTGAGATGGGCCTGCATTTACAGGGGAGTGAGAGGAGTGAAGTTGGCACTGAATCGATCTGCCAGGATATTGGCAATATATCCTTTGAATCAGTAGTATATTTAATGCCATTCTGTTTTAGCTCAGGGCAAGATCCTGAGCATTGCCATTCTAGATTCTTGACATAGTTATAGGAATGCTTTGTGGTTGTCTTTGAGAAGGATCTTCCAGCAATTTTATTTTCGTAACTAGCTTTTGGAGGGATTTTATGAGGCATCTCAGTTTCTTACTAGAGGCTAGTGCAAGGAGTTTTCGCATCCTGGGATTTTCCTCTTTTCTGCAAAGTTTCTTCCCTTTTGTTGTAAAGTTCCCACATTTTATGTGAGGGACCCACCAAGATTATGGCTTCCTTTTTTTGGATGATACATTTTGGTTTCTATATTTGGGATGTACGATTCATGCATGAGTGGATGATGCTTTCGTTACAGTGCCTATAGTGTAGGATTCAGCAGTTGAACTTTCAGTTCCACGATCTGCATGGGTGTTATGAGAGTTTGTAATTCTGACTTGAGTAGCATGAAGTTGGCTTTGGAGAAGTTTTTATGGTGGTTTTCTTTACTGGGGGTGGGGTGGGATAGCATGGATGTTAGGGTGATTAGCTTATGGTCAGACCCTGACTAACGAGGCGTGACCATAGGTATGGTGACGTGATTTCCCATGTTAGTAATGACCAGGTCCTAGGATATTGGAGTCCCTGGTGGGACTATGGATTGAGTTGATCAGGGCATTTAGGAATTTATAATTCAAGAATTCCGTTCGCGAAAAGGTGTTGGGACATGGAGTAGTTTTCCCAGTTAATGGCAGGGAATTAGTTAAATCACCCAGTATTAGGAGTGTTTGGTTTCTATCTTAATATTTTCCAGTATGTTTAGAAGAGGTGTAGTGAGAATCTTGGGGTATGGTGGGGATCTGTAGCAAGCTACAATTTGGATTGAGTCTTACCTGAGTGTTAGTTGCACTTGAAGGAGAATTTCCCGAAGACACATTGTGTGTTGTGCCAACTAGTAGCCTGGTTAGGTGTGAATATCCTTAATTGAATATTGACACTCCCTCCACCTTTAGTGTTTAGGTCCCTGATTTAGGGTGGCTGAAAAAGTGTGAGTAGAGTTGTAGCCTGGTGTTGCAGGGGATGCTCTCAGGAGCCTTGAACCAGGTCTCAGTTACTGCACAAGATATCGATGTTATCCATTTTTAGGAGGTGCCTCGAGAGGGGAGTGCATTTTGAGGTTTGGGCTTCTTGCATTGAAGCTAGCACATTACCTTCCAGTTTTGCAGCATGCTTGCGTTAGTACCTCTTACGGTGGTAGGTTTTGATTCCTTTGACAGTTTGCCTAAAAAGAAGGCACTATAGCGGGTGGCAAGAGCCTTAGCTAGTAACCTGAATCCCAGGGGCGACGGAGTTGCAGGGGCCATCTCTGTAGCAACGCATGCAGTGGTCTGTCAGTATCCCTCATGTCATCCCAGGCAGACCAGATACTGGATCCCCTTTGACTGACACCATAAGCAGCCAATTGTCATAGAAGTACAATCATTTTAATCCTTATATTGTGGTACTCAACTTCTGGTGAAGGCAGGGATGCACACTCAGGGGCTAAGGTCATGCCTGCACTGGGCCACATGATCCGGAAGGCTCTTCCATGCTCCTCTTTTTCACTTTGTAGTCCAGGGAGGTACATCTCAAGTGGGTTCACTCCAACATGGACAATGACAGAGTGCATATTTGTACTTGTTGTGTAGTGACTTGAGTGCATGTCTGCGTTATCATGGTGGATCCTGGCTTTTCCGACAAGAATCAGCTGACTGCAATTTTCTCCTTTATTCAAACCTGGGTGAGAGGTTGTCATCAGTGTGCCCGGACTATAAGTGCACACCTATGACTAAAGAGTGTTAAGTACATTGTCTTGCCTTAGGGGCTGTTGCTGGAGTGGCACACTGGTGTTGTGAACTATGTGACACATTGGTTGTGATTGGTGTTTGTTTTGCGTTTGCCAGCTTCAGGGGTCTTTGTTGCTTGGGCAGGTTACAGTTAAAGGGCCTACTGCATGTATGTGGACTGTATTTGCTATATGTGGGTGTTGGTGGTCACGGGTTTAGAAGGGCTATGTGTTGCTTGAGGATGTAAGTGTGGGTGTTAACCTTCTCCTCTTGACTAATTTTAGCTTTACAATCTTACAGTGGAGAGCTTTGCTTCATTTCATTTTGGCTATGTAAGTGCATCTCTCACAGGTTATTTGTAGTGTTAAGATTGAGAGTGGTAGGAGAGGGTTGTCTGTCTTACATGAGGCAATGATGCTGCATTGCCCCAGTATGCCCAGATTCACCAGGTGGACCAGGAGAGAAATCATTGGAAGCTGACCCTTGGAGCGTACTTGCAGTTTAGGGCTTTTTTTTTTTTCTTTGTAAAGTATAGGAGCTGTTTCCTTAGCAAGGACCTGGAATGAATGATGTAGTTTCTTTCTCCAGCTATTTAAAATTAAAAGCTGAACTTTATTTTTAGGAGGGGCACATGTATATTCTTGGGGCAATACAGAAACATTTGCTTAGTTTAAGTACATGATATATTTTTGTGGAAATGTATTTTGGATTGCACTTTATTTTAATTTTGAGATGGGGGCTGATGGAGTACATACAATATGTAAATAAAGAAGCATGGCTTTAATGCATTTTATAAGGTGAAATTTAGCTATGCATAATAACAACTAAAACAACAGTGATTTTTGAGTGCATTTTGCTTTAATGACATGTGACTTAGCCTGGCTATAAAAGGAAGTGATGTATGAATAATTCCTGTTTTATTCTGAAGAAGTCAAGTGTATCAACAGACAAAAGCGCTAATTAAACTTTGTATCCAGTTTCACTGGCCAGTGTTTGTTTTCTTTGCATTACTGGTTTTATCTGTGGTTGTTCTCTGGATGTCAGTGTCCAAAAAGTTAATCCAATACACATCCAAAAGGCAAGTAAACTTCAAAAAAGTGGTACTAGACCCCATCACCTCCACTAGTGCCCTTCCACATGAATTATAAATTGTCTAAATATCTAAAGTGACCTAGGTAACCACTAAGTAATGGCACCTTGAAACGGTGTGAGTGTGTGTGTGTGTGTGTGTGTGTGTGTGTGTGTGTGTGTGTGTGTGTGTGTGTGTGTGTGTGTGTGTGTGTGTGTGTGTGTGTGTGTGTGCCTTCTGTGGAAGGTTGGGTGCCGGGCTGGCAACTCAACACCGTAAAACTCCACTGCCAGTCATGAGCGGACAGGTGATCCACTGTAGCGACCCCTAACCGGGAAAAGCCAAAAGAAGAAGATTTACCAACATATGTATGACATCAGGAAGGGTAATGAAAACCATGCCACTTGAGGAGGATAGCATTTGTAAAAATGAGGGTGCGTGCAGCCCCCATTGCAACTTGTATAAATTGTTTACAATATTCACCACCAAAAGCCATGATGTTGTTATTTAACACATTGTCCATAAAGTCCCTCACAAGTACTTGATCTTCTTCTGAAAGGCCCTAACTCTCTGAACTATGTATCCAAACCATTTCAACACCTCCTTGTGGTAGACAACTGAAAATAAGCTTTGTACATCACAAGTGGCAAATAAAGAAATACTATCAATAATAATACGACATAATTTGTTCAGCTGGTCCCATGAATCCCTAATAATATGTGGAAATGGGTGAAACATGTACTTCAGGTTCTGGTCTATAAACTTTGAAAGTGGTTCTGTAAAAGAGCCACATGCAGCCACAATGGGCCATAAAGGAGTGTCTTCAACATTTGAATGCACCTTTGGGATTCCAAAAATTTTGGGAACCACTGGATTGGCCACAGAAAAAATGATGCAGTTCATGTATAATGTTGTCAAGTAACAGCAATTCATCAAGAGCAATCTTGATACTTCTGAATACAATAGATATTTCATTAAGGAAAACCACACTATAGGTTTGGGTGTCTCCTAATAAATTTCACATACTCCCCTCATAGTCCAGGTATCCCATAATCAGTAAGCTACCACTTTTGTCAGGCTTCATACATCTTATTTCTTTATTTGCAGTCTTGGCTTTTAGAGTTTCCCTATCTGATAATAAAGAGAGATTATAGAATCACTTATTACAGTTGGAACTGACAAGATCTCAAATCTTTCTCACAAATCTTTTCAAATATGTTAATAGTGAGGCATAAGAGGGATTGGCTTTTCCTTTAGAAGGGATTAGCCTCAGTTTGTAATACACCCTTATCACCAAACAACATCTGCAAATTCAAATTCTGAGTGAAGAGCTTCAGATCCAATAAAGTATACCCCAAATTCGCTCTACTAGAAGAGATTAAATTAAATCCCTTCAAAAACAGTTAATGGTACTCTTGCTCAATGGAAAAGTTAGTGTAGTTATAGATATTAAAACCAAAAACAGAAGTTATTTTTATAGTATCTTGAGTATTATTGTGGTCCTCAACTCCACTATGTTCCCTCACTTGGGTGGTGAAATCCACCCCTTGTTTCTACTCCATCTGCTGACCTGGGGTACATGCAGATGTTAACTGCTTTTTTGCAAGCCTCTCTGATCTCTGAGGGGGGATGTCTCCTAAAGGGACCTCTCCATCATGACTCGTTCAGGAAGATGATGGTTTACATCAAAAATGTAGTGAGTAGTAACACATGCATTAGTACCAGTACCAGGAGGTTTGGGGTTAACTGTCTTATTCTGATAATCCAAATTGTCATGCTCCAACCTCACGTCTTTCCTTTGTTTCATCTGTATAACCTTCTGGGCCGTTAAATAAAAAAATCGAACTTTATGTTTACAAAAATCCAAATTCCTGGTAATGGAGTCAACAAACTTGTTGTTTTCCTCTTTAAGTTTAATCAGCTTTCTTTTGTTCTCCTTGATAATAAGCTGACAGAGTTCTAACCCAGTAGCATCAAAAATTCTATGAGTTCAGAATGAAAGTGGAAATGCTTGATGACATCCTGTGAAAATTTCCAGAGTCGTAGTCCCTTTGGGACATGGCCCCTTTTCACACTTTCCCCAATAAAAACATTTATCAAGATGCAATGATTTAAATTTAAACAAACTATTCTCCAAAGTTTGAATCTGCTGCTGTAATGTTAAATATTATCCATCAGTAGACTGAATGTATTCCTTACATGGACCACTTCCAGACTGTCCAGCTATGTGGTTTCTTTAGTACTGGATACAAAATTCTGAATACCTCTGGAGGGCTGGATAGGTGTATTACTGGAAGGAGCTACTCTCTGTGCAGGTGTAATAACATCTCTGCTGTCTCCAGTTTTGGTGTGTTGTGATAAAAATTGGGTAAGTTGCTGAATCAAGCCTGTTAAATCTCCATGCTGGAAAAAACTGAACCTCCATGGAATAGCTCCTGTGAGTCATTGACTGACATAACCGGGGAACCGTTGAAAATTAAAAAAAATCCAAAAGTAAGCAGGAAACCTGTTACTGATGTAAATACTAATATAAAACAAAATAACCAAACACCAGTAGCCTAAAAAACTCAAAACTTTAATAACAAAACAAAAACTTGGAGATAAAAACAATAATGGTTTAGCACTTTCATCTTGTATAAAAGACATCAGAACCATGAAACAGGAAGTGAAACCAGTTTTTAAAGGAAATTTATAAACACACTCACAAAAACACCCAATCAGGTAAAATAAATCACAGAAACCTGGGAAAATATTAAAGAGACAGTAAATACCCTTAAATATACTATTGTGTTCTTTCTACCTCTCTTTTTACCCTTTTAATTTCTTTAATTTTACTAGTATCTTCCTTACATATTTTACCTAAATATGCAGATATCTCCTCCCTTCTTCCTTGTAAATAATATCTCTACCTAAAGAGCAATGCCTTAATTTTTCATGTTTTTTATATTTTTTTTACCATACCATAATACTCTCTTGCATTACTCTATAAATTCTCTAATACATTTACATTTTCACATATTTCACTTTCTCTTCCTTTCTTACATCATCCTGCCATTGGAAAAAAAAACACTTTTTACCTTCTTTTTAAATTCAATCCATTGTTCAGACCAGTATTTATTGAAGTCCTTTGTGATGATATCATCCTTCTATAACTGCAGTACTGCGAACACTCCAATTGGGCCTATGTTATTTAATCGATGGTTTTGAATGTCGAATACTGGAAGTTTGAATGGGGAAGTTAGAAAAATAGAAATGTCGAAGCCGCAGAAATTCAAATTCTTTACCAGGGAAACAATTTGGTTGGCTATTTCCGTGGCTTTGACATTTTCTGTACTGTGGTGTGAAAGTTACAGATCAGGTTAAGGTAAGTGTATGAGTGTGATGGACGTTGAGGTTAAGGTGCGGGTAAGGTAAGTGTGCAAAAGTGACAGACTTTAGGGTTAGGGCGTGGGTAAGGTAAATGTGCGATAGTGACAGACTTTAGGGCTAGGATGCAGGTAAGGTAACTGTGCAATAGTAACGGACTTTAGGGTTATGGTGCGGGTAAGGTAAGTGTGCGATAGTGATGGACCTTAGGGTTAGTGTTTGGGTTAAGGTTAGTGCATAGATAGTTGTGTATGTAAGGTGTAGTGTAGGTTTATTAGGTTTTTGGTGTGCCTGTGTTGTGTGTGTGTTTTTCGGAACAGCAAATTTTTTCCCTAGGAAAAAATTTGCTGTTCTGAGGTTCGATGTTGTCATATTTCGAGCTTCCAAGTTCGAACATATGGTGTTCAAAATTTTGGAAGTTCGATTATATGACATAGACCCCTCCAGTTTCATCACTTAATTTCTAATTTTTATCCCATTCCTATTTTAATATACTCACTTACTTCTATCACCTCCAGACATATTGCTAAATTGTCTGAAAAACCCATCACAACTGTATTACCCTCTACTTCCCCAACCCTTCTGATAATACAAAATAATGAACTTCAGATCCAAGTGACCATCTTCTATAATTCCACTGAGTTCTGTTTTATACATCTAATTTATCACATTCTATCACATCCTGTCATACCTCTCAGCCATACCAAATTCCTTAGAATTTACCAGTTTTGAAGGCAAAATAAGGGGGTGCCAAGAATTTCTGATCGGACCCTTTAATTCCCAATTTCTTTTTTTAATTTTGTTAAAAGTATAGGTGATGCCATCACATCATTGCAAGCTTTGTGGCAGTGCCTGATTGCCTGTCAGACAATCAGGTTCCAGAGAATTTCAACTTAAAAAAAATGAATAAAACTTTAAGTAATTGAAATTGCCACACTAAAAGACATAAGAAACGGTAAGAGTCAGTTTATTTTTCACATCAGCGGCTATAATGGCGATGGCAAACAAAGAAGTTAAGATAATTTCTATGCCTAGTTCTGTCGCTGACGTTGTATGTGCTTATGCACATTTTGGGAAAGTGAAAACATAACTGTGTCTCCTCATAGCAGTGAAGTTTCTCTTCTAGTTCTCTGTGCTGTTCTACCATACTAAATATTTTTGTATTTTACACCTGTATTATTTATCTGTGTTTTTGCTGTGTATAAACTTGCATCTGCTACTTTATACTTTGAAAAGAAACTATCCATGCTCAGTGCTTCCTTACTCTGAAAAGAAGTGCCCCTTTAATGAGCAGCTTGTACTTGGTACCATACATCTCAACCTTTCTTTGCTGAAGTGCTTGAAAAGTGGGTAAAATATGGAATGGTATTTGATCAAATATCGGCTTGGAAGTATAAAACACTGTAGTGGGACAGTCACAGCTCTTAAAGTTTTGAGGGCATTTATTATTACAAAATTATGATGTGCAAATGTCATTATAAACATTACAAGTTTACAATTTCACGAGTCATTTAAGAGCTGCCCTTTCAAGTAACTTTGTGGTTCAAACTTCTTGTGTTTTGGAGATATTATTTGTAGTAGTGATGGTATATCTCAGAGTCAAAGATGGGGAAGATTTCGAAAAAGAAAAAACTTCAGTTGTTTCAAGTTTTTTTGACCATTCTGAAGATGTGCTTTTCATTAGTTTTGTGTATTAGGATTATTGCATTGCATGGGGGAACAGATGGAAATTTCTATTGTGGCACATGGGTTACAGCATCGGTGGGAATTAAATAACAGTAACTGTGGCAGTATTTTTGGATGCACATTCATGGCATTTGGGCCAGCATTCACTCTCTTAATTTTCACTATTTCTAGGATCATCTTAGAGCAATTATCCTCATTGCAGGGTAAGTGCAGTATTTAAATTCCGCTGTTTTATGCTTAAATTTAATATATGATACTGGAATCAGTAGGATAGTAATGCATACATGATGTTTTGGTTTGGTGAACCATATTACATTTTCAGTAGGCTGTCTACACTGGTGCATGAAACAAAAGGACTAAATTAGTTTGAACTGAAGTTTTGGTTTCCCATTTTGTTTTGAAAATGGCAATATGTCATACGATGTGGGTCCGTGAATTGTAAAAGATTAGCTTTTGCTTATTGTGAGAAAAATGCAGCTTATTTAACTGAGGAAATGTGTTAGTTGCAAACATTATTGAGCTGGAAATTTCTAAGTTTGATCAGTGCATGTTGAATTCAAGACAGTTTTCAGAGACTGAACTTTCTCTTCCTAGTTTGTGCTTTAAGAGTGCCTTCCAACTGCTTGTTGCACTTCAGATTATAATCTTCATACTGTTTCTATCTGAGAGATATCATGCAAAGCAAAACTATCCACAGTCTGAAGGATAACAACCTGTTAAAAGGCACTCAACTACTTCTATTTGAAGTACATCATGTAAAAACTACTTCCATTTGATAGACGGTTGAGTGCCTTCTAAAGGGCACATCAGACAGTGGATAGTTTTGCTTTACCTGATGTCCGCCAAGTAAAAGTAGTAGTTAGAACATGCATGATAGCTAACAGCAGACTCTTACATTTCACTATCTGGAAGAATAAAATACAATTATTGCAGACTTATTCCCCAGGGTAATAATGGATCTCTATAACAAGACTACTATTTACATTGTTATAACTACTGTATAGCATGCTTTCATATTTAACTAAGAATTTCAATAACTGTTTCCATTATTTTCACTGCTGTACTCCTGTGGCAAACCTGCAAAAGGGTCCACTTATATCAGTGTTCTACTTAAGTTAATAAAAAAAAATCTAAAACATGGGTAAGTTGGGGACAGGTAGATGGCTACATATCAGGCTGAAGATGGGAAGTCTCTTTAATATTTTTTCACACATGGTCTGCGATGGAAAGTTACAGATCAGGTTAAACATAAATTTTCAGGACAGCTATAAGAGGCATATATACAAGTACAGAAGAGATGCTTTCATTTCAGCTCTTTACTGCATGTTGAAGACCCAGCCCTGTTGCATGACACCCACAGCTAACTGAACATTTAAAGAAATAATAGACAAATACACAGTATGTGACATAATACAGCTAGAAACTGTTCCACTTATCCACTAATATGTTCATTTGTTCAAGTATTTGTAGAGTTAATTGTACTAAAGCTGTAAGTATGAGCCATATACTGGCTAAACATATTTGGATTGGTGCTAACATTTTGCTTCTGGTGAGAGAAGAAGCAAAGGAGTATTGTATCCCAACAGAGTGAAGCTGTGCTGAGACCAGCATTAGAAGTAGCCAGGCAGTAGCCATTCATGCGACTCCCCTCTTTTCATCATTCTTGACAAGCTAATACTTTGTTTTTAGTAGGCACTTCTTGATTTGTTTCTAACTTCAAAATATCTGCCTAAATGCTTCGTCCTTACATTTTCAGGGTCTACATATTAGTTTCCCCTCAAGTATTTAACAGTGCTCTGTACAGACTCAGAAACCCTGAGTGGCATTTTTCCTGTAAAAGCACAACTGAAATTTCTCCAATATCTAGTTGCACACAGGAAAACTAGCTTGTAATGACAAACTCTGTCCACATAGTTGCGAACTGGATACTCCTGACAGTGACTGGTATTCTCACTCCAACAGTCTAATCAATAAAAAAGGGTCTGTTGCCATAGTTATGAACTTTCCTACTGTCTCTGTTACCAGCTTGGTGGATATGGGTATCCTGAGGCAATGTAGAAATTACCTCATGTTTGCTGACAACCAGTTAATTCTCAAACAAACTGATATAGTATTTGAGAGGTGTAGTTACACAGCGTCACTGGAGCCAAAGCTCTCACATAAAAGAACTCCCAATGTCAATAAGGTTGTCAGTAGTACACATGCTGCCCCCATTATGCACATTTCAAAGCTGACATATAGACCCACGTATACTGAGGCACTTACATGTAACCTTCCTAAACCACAAAGACCTTCTAGACAAAGTACACATAAGAAATACCCTCAGCATCCCGAAATGCACTCTTCAAAACAACACCCACATCAACACATAGAGCAATCTCATGGAGCCTCTACCTCCAAGCCCAAAAGGCAAGTCAGCACACAATCCAACATTCTAGTCATTGGAGACTCCATTATGAGACACACTGATATCCCTCTCACCAGGCTGAGTAAGGAGAAAGTTACTGTCAGTTGCTTATCAGGGGCTAGGCTCTACCACATTATACATGCACTCAGGACATTGGACCACAATTACCAATAGTCCATGTGAGAGGAAATTATCTGAGATGTACCTCCCTAGACTATACGAAGAGAGACATCATAGAGGTCTTGGAATATGTGTCTGAGGCAGGTATGAGCCTAGCATTGAGCAGCATTTTACCTTTTCCAAGAGTGATGCCACAATATAAACAAAAGATGGTTGACTTTAATAATTGGCTTAGTTTCTGATGTCACTCTATGGGGGTTCAATATTTGTCAGCATGGAAGGAGATGGTCAACAGACCATGCTGCTTTTCCAGGGATGGTCTACACCTCTTTACTCTAGGCTTTCCAGTATTAGCTAAAGCATTGTCTTCTCCCATAGTGCCATTTTTAAGCAATGCCAAACTGGAAGTACTTCCAACATAGCAAATCAAAACCAAGAAAATCTAAAGGTGTTACTGCTCAATGCTAGGAGTCTAAACAAAAATTCCACTCCCTAGAAGCTCCCTTTCCCCTAGAGAATGCCGATGTATATGCAGTCACTGAGATGTGGTTTAAAGCCACAGAGAGCACACCAACAGTGCAAGGTTATAATGCCTTCCACACATTTAGACCAGCTACTTCACAGGCAGGGACTAAAGGTGGAGATGTCTCTATTTACATCAAAAATAAATATACTTAAAGGCTGATCAAACAGGAGAATGCATTTGAGCTGTTCCATGATCAAATTACCATAGGTAAAATCCAGTACCACTTCCTTGCAAGCTATAGGTCCCCTGCTATTACCCAGGAAATCCATACCATGTATTTAAACTTATTAGAAACACTAACTATCCAACCCAATACCATATTTATGGGTGACTTTAATTATCCCACTATTAACTAGGAATCCTATGCAACATCAAACATACATGCACAGAGATTCCTGGACTTTGTAAACACAAACTCCCCGGATCAGATAGTCAGTACACCAACCAGGGATTCAACTGTACTGTATCTGGTCCTCACTAATATGGGAGAGTGCTGCACACCCCCTACTGTAATGCCTTCCTTTGAAGTAAAAATAAAACCTGGAACCCCAGCTAAACTGGGAATATTCAGGAACTGTTCTAAGGTTAACCTCTCACTATTAAGTGAAAACCTGGCAAAATGTCAAGCCCCCATAAACCCTGAGAACTCTTCTGCCTATGCAGAACTATTCACAGAAACCCTGTACAAGCATGTTAATGGCTGCATAGAGGCAACTGTACCCACCAGTAAGAAGTAGAGAACTAACTCAAAAAACAAGCCACCCTGGTGGAATCACAAAATCAATAGGCTGTATAACAGGAGGAAAAAAATCATGGCAAAAATTAGGAGGTGCATCACCCAGCAGGATAAAAGCACTCTCATCAAACTAAAGAAACAATTCAGAGGACAAATAAGGTCTACCAAAGCCAAATTTGAGGTAAGTTTGGCCTCCCAGGCCAAGGACAACCACAAAGTATTCTTTAGCTATGTCCGCAATCTCAAAGGCAATACACAATTATGTGCAGAGCTCATTGTAAATGGAGCCACCTATACAGAGCCAGAAGATATAGCAAACCTCCTGAATGGCAAATTCAGCTCTAACTTTACTTCTCTCCCCTTCAACCTTCCCTCAGGAAATATCATCAAATATAACTTCCCCTACTATCACTAGGGAACAGATGCTTAATACTTTCTCTAAGACCAAGAACACTACATTAATGGGCCCAGACAGTATCCCAGGATGCCTTCTAAATAGCATGAAACATGCCCTATCAGCGCCTCTGGAGTGATTATTTAACTGTAGCCTCCAAACAGGCTTTGTGCCTCATGAATGGAGAAAGGCAACAGTCATCCCTCTGCACAAAGGTGGGCCATCTACAGACTCTGGAAACTACAGACCCATAAGTCTCACTAGTCTTATATGTAAAGCCATGGAAAGAATTATCATGGAGATGATCAACAGAGATGCAGTAAACCTCCAGACACTGGACCCAACCCAATTTGGTTTTGTCAAGGGCAGTTCATGCCTACTCAACCTCATGGACTTCTTTGAGAAGGTCACCCAAGCAATGGACAAGGGCAAAACCTTTCACACTGCCTAACTTGATCTGGCCAAGGCATTTAACACAACACCCCACTCAGGCATTGTTGACAAACTCAAGAGATTAGGTACAAACTTGTATGCCACATGGTGGATATCCAGCTGGCTTACACACAGGACCCAGGAAGTCAGAATTGGGGAGTCCACCTCTACAAAGAGGCCAGTCACAAATAGTGTCCCTCAGGGATCTGTCCTTAGACTGGTCCTTTTTGGCATTTACTTCTCAGAAGTCAAGGCCAATGTCAGTGGTCTCTGGCTGACTAAATTTGCAGATGATTGCAAATTAAGAGCTGTCATTGAATCTCACACCAACACATATGTTGTCCAGGAGGGGCTGACACAGACAAACAACTGGTGTCAGAGCCATGGACTAAAACTAAATGCCAAGAAATGCATAATAGTATCCTTTGGGAAGTCATCCATCCCTGGTAACTATCATATTGACAACACACCCTTTAGAGTTGACCCAGCAGTCAGGAACTTAGGGACACACATAGATAGTAATCTTGCCTTTGATCATCACATGTCTACAGTGGTGAGGAAATCATTCTATGTTCCACAACTTATAAACAAAGGTATGGCATCTAAGTGCAAGGAAGCCATTATTCCACAGTATTCAGCATTCATCAGCCCTATCATTGAGTACAATGCCTCCTTTGGTATGTACCTAACCAGGCATATCCAACAACTGGAACATCCACAGAGGTTCCTCACTAAAAGAATACAAGGTGTAAGTAATATGCCCTATGCAGACTACCTCAAGGCCCTATCCATGTATTCTGTCTCCTACAGGCTTTTGAGGGGAGATCTATGCCTGGCACATATGGCATTGTCAGACCCCACTCTGGTGGACCTCCTACATATCCACAAAATGAACAGCACCAGAATTACCCTTTTAAAAGACTTAAGCCTTGCTTGTGATATAAATAGGACCTGCTGGAGAGATAGGTATGTATCCCAGAGACTACCCCTACTATGGAACAAGCTCCCCATCCATGCAAAGAACAGTTCCTTCCTAACCTAATTCAAGTGCAACTTGAACAATTGGATGTGAAACCAGATATTCATCCCTGGTTTGGCACCTATGTCTCTAATTCAAACAGGTAACCTGTAAATGGTTCATCTCCCAGTCTCATGCTTACACTTATCAAGGGTATCAAACTTGTCAGAAATTTGGGATGCATGGCTAGGCTTAAAAAGGCCCTTGTGGTTGTTAGCCTAGTAAACACCTATGAACCTATAAACATGGGGACAGTGAAAATCTATTCCTCACCTGCAGGACTATCATCACCATCCCCTTACTGTGCTGGCTGTTGGAGTGCTTAACATCTCCTACTACAAACCATAAGGGATAGCAGCTTCTCCATCCAGTATAGTCATGCACCAATGGTGCTGTGCATAAACCTATGCACTGACCCTGACATCTCTTGGGAAGATAAAATCCCCACCTCTACCAGCACTCTCAGAGGGTACCACAGCACCAGCTTCTAGGGTAGTGCTGCCTGAGGGTGCAGGTAGTGCAGGACCAACAGAGATAGTACTGCCAGGTTGGGTCCCAGATGTCCTGGGTGTCAGAACTGGAGTCAGTGGAGTGAGAGCAGCCTGAGCCACTGTTGGAGAGACAGAAAAAAAGATAAGGGTTGGTCCGAGAGAAAAAAAAAAGAGATAAAATTAGTACCATCATATGTGACATTTATTTATTTATTTATTTTAAGTTTGTTTGCCAGGATGGCCCATTTGGCCAAAGGAGCCCGTTTTCAATGGAGTCCTGGGAAGAAAAGCTCCATAGATACAGTATATTAAACAACAGGTTATTAAAGTACAAGATGAGTACATAAAGCAAAAGTAAAAGTATTGACATACAATGCGTTATCACAATAATAAAGTATTTTATCTGAACTTTTACATTTAAGTACACTTATTGACAACTACAAACTATAACTAAAGATCACTCAAAGTCATTCTTGCAATGCGCATATATTGCATATATGCTTAGTCCAATTATACAGATTAAGTTAACAGCAGAGCATTAATGCCACTTTTGCAGAAATTAATTTATGTAATGTTTTTAAAAAATTTTACTGTTTTATATTTGTTACTTGAGGCATTTGAACCCACAGCATCTGACTACAGTCTTAGACTTATACAGCTGGCTTGCGCTATAGACTGAAGCATGGATGCTTGCTTTCACAGTTAGGATATGCATGCTTACTTTGTTACAACTGTATAACAAATATTTTTTTTTATTTAAAAGCTACAATAATACTTCTCTTGTGCTGTATGCACACCCCTTGCTTTCCTCAGTCTTTTCAGATGCTCAGAATGAGCTTCTCTATTTATAGTAATCTCTGCGTTAGCTGTGGAATGAAGAGAAAAGAACAGAAGAGCATTATGCATGCCAGTTGTGTCTGTATGTAGCTTTCTATCTGCTGTAAATCCTCTTTATTAGTATCCTTACACAATGCTGGAATGTTACTAGTCCTGAACTCATCCATCTACTGGTTGAATGTATCCTTCTTGTGCCTTTTCAGGTCATTAAAGTGATGCCTACACTGTTCCCCAGTGTGGGGAATGCCAGTCTCACTGGAGACAGCCTTGGACAGATGATTCCAGGCCTCAGACTTGTACTGGAAGCCTGGACAGTCAGCCTGCAAATGCCTTCAGCTGTGGTGCTTTACAAGGAGTCCAATAAAGATTCTGAACTCCTCAACAACCCATCTCTTCACCCTAAATTGGGCACCTTACCTTCTACCACCAGACTTGTCTAGCCTGGGAGAACAGCAATAACTAATAATGATTTCCCACCAATGCCTATAGGTTCCTAGGTTGATACTAGGCTATCAGCCCTATGGCCTATACAAGCCTAGCTTTAACAATTCCCTGGCTATTTCTTCCCACAATATTTACTTCCTTGGACCCCTGTCTAGCAGGGCAACTGATGTGATCCCTGGGGTGAATTTCCTATCTCCCATCCAATCGTCAAGGTTCTTTTTGAAGAGGGCCAAAGAGGCGCTCTGCTTGACATGTATGGGCAGTCTATTCCAGAGTCGGGGGAGTCTCTGGATCAGAAATCTATCCCTCCAGCATGTTTTGTTCATTGTGATGACCAGGTTTAGATCCCTGGAGCGTGTGGCTCTGAGGGATTGGGATTTCTTTAAGTGTAGCATGTTCAGCAGCTCTGGGTCTGACATGGCCTTGTATGCTAAGCAGAGATCGCCTCTGAGTAGACAATATGTGACAGAGTATAACTGGTAGTGCACAAAGCCAAACAACTATGCCAGCTGCATTTGAGAGACATTAAGCGGACAGAAACAGAGCCAGAGAGGAAAGCAGTTTTGCAATTGGAAGATTAATCTGACACTTGGCATTAATTTGAGGGTTTTTTGATGCTGGAAATGTTAGGTGATATCACTTTGCAGACATGTACTAATGCCATACATTTCATGATCTGACACATTTTTTATTTGGCTTTATACACTGATAAAATGGAATTTTACAATGTGAGATTCAAACTTATGCATAGTAGACAAAACATTTTCATCAACAGCAGTGACTTTCCATCTTTGCCACAGAAGAAGTGCTTTGCATACATCGTCATGAATTATATATATAAATGCAAAAAACAGTGCACAGGATGCTAAAATACAACTAAAAAACAAAAGATAAGCGAAAAACAAAGATAGCGATGCTAGACACTGCGAACTTGACTGAGCGATTTATTTAAGAAAATAACAAACACAAAACAACAAACAGAAATACATAGGAGCTATTAAAGTCTTCTTCAGATCCACATTCAAAAACACCAACATATCAAAAACACTATCTAATAATATAAAATAAATAATCATAATATCACAAATATAATGTAAATATCATGTTTAGCTATACCAAACAAGGTGCTCTCATAAGCTAATTTATCATCAATATTATGATTATTAATATAAAATAAAGGTAAATAAGGTAAGATGTAAATTCAACTTCACATTTCCTAAGCTATTAAGCTAGAAACTAAAATCAAAAAGAAACTGTACTTCAAACTTCTCTTCTTCACATTTCGATAGTTATATAATCATTTATATATAGAAACTATTTGCCAATATCATTTTCTAATACTAATGTTAGGAAATACCTATAATCAAAAAAATTCATAATAAAAAAAGCAATATTAAAAAACCATAGCAAAACATAAGCAAGCCTTAAATTTTAAAAAAATTAAATACTCTAAATTAATGCAATGGCGGGAATCGAACCCGAACCTCCGCCTGTTTTTGAATGTGGATCTGAAGAAGGCTTTAATAGCTAGAAGCTTTGTCCTATGTATTGGCTTTCTGTATTTTGTTTTGTTGTTTAGCCGCTATAAAAGTCTTAAAAAAGTTTATTCGGTCAAGGAGCCAGGAGAAACTGAATTTTTTTCTTCACAGATATATATCGTATCACATGAGAGATTGTGGGGTTAGCCATGTTTGTGTTTTATACCTTCATGTATGTATGACTCTTATTGATTTCTAAGTCCATGCAAGGCCAGATAGCACAATTATAATTAGAAAAACATAGTAGTCTATATACCCTCAATCATACATATAATTCATATGAGCTCCACTGCTATACATGCTTACTGTTAAGTATGTGTAACATTTTTTGTCACATTTAATATAAAGTAAAATAGAACAACAGTAAAAATATTTGGGACATCCTGTATTAGAACTTGGGATGGTCTGTATCCTAACCTTGTACCCACTGCCACAGGAATACTTAAAAAAGGTGTATATTTTCCCATTCATTATTAACTTCTATCTGTAAATTGCAGCTCACCTGTACTTACTGTGTTTGTGCAGTGCCAAACAGACTTTATAGAATGCATCTGTTTTGAAATTGTTGACTATCTGCTTGCTCTCTGCATGTATTCTGGACCTGAAGGTGTTGGAATAGGTTGTAGTGCTGCTCAACATCTCTAAGCAGTGTTGCATAATGGAAAGCAAACAATGCAACAATGTATCCTTTTTGAAATCAAGAATGTTGCACCGTGTATGCAGGTGTTCTGTCTGCTTCATGTATGGGCCATTACTCCAAATTTGTGTGATGGTGAGCATCTCGCAAACAAAACGTGCAAAGCTAAACTTGTTTTAGCCTGATGAGTTGTTTGTATTAGGTGTCATCCTTAGAAGGCAAAGGTGGGATTTGAATCTTGATCTACCGACAGTATATGCTGGGGAGATCAATGTGTTTAGCAGATGTGCTACACACGCAAGTGATTCACAGCTGTAGTTGATGTTATCAAAGAAGTACATTACATAATTGAACTACATGGTCCTTAGACACCTCTATGGGAGTGCTGGCCACAGGTAGAGGTGACTGACATTGCACAAAAATTAATGTTCTGTTGTAAATGTGTACAAATGTTTTTGGGACACTTTCTTGACTAGCACTTATAACAATTCTCTGATGTTATATTCCTTTGTTTGGTAAGAAAATGTCATGTGACTATTGTTTTGGGGGTGGGGCCACTAAGTTCCATTTCTGTGTTGGCACAAATAAAATTGTTTGTACAGAGATTTGCTTTCTATTGTTACTTCCCTTGTTTTAGATCAAACCTTGCTTTGTGTGCGACTATGTTATGGTATGACCACACAAATCTTTTCTTTTTTTTTTTGAATTGGAATATCTTGGATTTTTATTTATTTATTTTTTTGTTTCTCCAGTGGGAATATTGAAAAACTATCTAAGCAGAACTTTTATTTATGTGATATTTACGTGTATTATCATTCTTTTGTGTTTTATGTTACCTAGGACTATGGCACCCAAGTATCCCAATCCCCATAAACCCCTTTCAGTGACCCTGTGAATAATGTAATTTTCCAAGCATTTTAGGTGATATATTGCCTTTCTGTATCTGTTAGAATGCAAATTTGGCAGCAAAAGTGAATGATGTAAACGCTGTTGGGGGATTAAGCAAGACATATGATCAGGTGCATCATAGGGCCACTGGCATTATTTCAATGGCCCAGAAAAGAGTATTTGCAGATTGTTGTCCATTTATGAAATAGCTATGAAATCAGGTGAGATATGATTTATTCAGACTTGAGAGAAGAGTTCATTTAGAATTTTTTGATGAGAAACTGTGTCAAAGGCCTTTGACAGATCCAAGAAGTGTACTGAAACCAGGTTGCCATTTTTTCACTTGTGTTTGAGGACATTGATAAAGCTAATAGGAATAGTAATTATGCTGTGTCTGGAGTGGAAGCCATGTTAGTTCATGAAGAGATGATTATTTTGGGTAAGATATTTGAGATGCTGGGAGTGAATAGATGTTTCTATTTTTTTTTATTTTTTTGTAGTTGTGGTAGTACAACTGTGGGTCTATAGTTGGATAGGTTAGTTGAATTTCCACTTTTGTGGAGAGTAGAATTATGAAGTAGTTTATTTAGAAGAAGGGCAAAGAAGAAATCCCTGTTGCATTGCATTTTTATGTCACAGTGGAAATATACAAGGCTTACAAGCTACAATTTTGGGGCAAGTACAACAAATGTATGACTTTGATATTAAAATTCAACTTTGGAAGTTAGAATCTACTTTAATTCTGAGGTTTAACACTTTAATTCCGTATAGAATGAATCAAGAATGTCATTGGAAATGTTTTCTTTAATTAATTTAAAAATATGATTGGCTAATTGTTTGTAATCATGCTATTTAAAGATAGAATATGTGAAGTAGGGATATACTCTGTAAAGGCTGAAGAGCTGAGGTGGTAGAGGAGTTTGCATTTTATGCTTTGCATTTGCTGCTAACCAGATTTTATTGGATCCAGCGTGTGCTTATTTTACCTGTTTTGTGGGACTACATTGTGGATCTACTACTGGACTGGACTATAAATTTAATAAAATATAAAGGTAATCACTGGTTTATTTCTTTGTGTGGTGGTGAGCTGTTCTGTTTCCAGTTCATGGTAAAGTAGTTTATTTATTTATTTATGTATTTATTTATTCAGCCTTTGTTATTAGGGTTATTCCAAAACAGCTACTACCCTATTTCCAGGGGAGACCTGGGGTGGTATTTCCACTAATGGGGGAAATTTAGCCGGACATCTAAAAACTGCCCTTACACTTGGTAGTAGGGGGAAACATTTGTGTGTGATAGAATGCACTTCCTGTTCCTGTTCCAGGTGTGGAGGAAGCCTGGAGAAACAGGGAGTGGTCACACCTAATGTTTGCCCCTACTTGTAGGGGAAACATTTGTGTGTGATAGAATGCACTTCCTGTTCCTGTTCCAGGTGTGGAGGAAGCCTGGAGAAACAGGGAGAAACATGGCTGATTCAGCTTGTCAAAAATGGTAGAATCACTATCAGAAGTTTTCTTCTGATGATGTGGGTGCAGAAAAAACAGTGACATTGGAGGAAAAGAAGATTGTGGAGCAAAAGGAGATTGTAGCTGAAACAGAGATTGACTCAGAAGAAAACTTTCACAGGAGATTAAAGGAGAGACAGTTTCCCCTGAAAATGCACAATTACAACCCTCCAACTGAGGGGGGGGTTGCTAGATGATTATTTGGGGTTCCTATAACATGCAGGGGGCAAGCCCCCTGCACCCCCCCACACCCCCCGGTCTTTAAATATACCAACTTCGAGAATGCACTACAATGCAGTACAGTGTGAAAGGGAAGATTTCCCTTTAATACACTGTAGTGCAATCTTGGAGTTGGTATATTTAAAGAGCAGGGGGTGTGGGGCTGCATGGGGGGCTTGCCCCCCTGCTTACAACCATTTGCAAACTGTTTCCTTTTTTTTTTTTTACGTTTTTGAAGTTTTACAACTTTGAACATATGCTTTCAACTATATTACAACTTTGATGACATAATAGGAACCCAATTATTTGGAAGAAATGCTAAACCAAAGTGAGCAAGAAAATTGAGCAACATTATGGAAAGAAATAGAAGAAGAAAAATGAAAAGAAGAGTCTATGCCTGAAAAAGTTCCAGAGACAAAAACTTATACACAAACTGTTGGAGAAGGAACAATGAAGAAATAAAAAGAAATAAAAGAAACAAAAAGCAGTATATAGTACACGTGAGCCTTTAAAAAAGAAGAAAGTTTGGACAGGTATGAGGTTTTTGAACTCTGTCAAAGCACCTCTGGATGTCAAAGAAAAAGACGTAAGAGCATTTGTTTTAATTAATAGACTTTTATGACTTGATATTCAGGACTGTGCAGGCCATGGAAAATGTTTTAGGTGCATACAAACAAAAGAAAAAAATCTTTATCCTTGGTCAGAATATGTGTTGCAAGCTTTTTACAGACAGAAAAAAAAGAATAATGATCCAGTTTAGAACTGAAATTGAAGCAAAAGAACTCAAAGAGCATTTGTTAACTATATGGAAATAAGTAATGCACACTACAAAAATATATAATGAAAGAGGACTATGGACAGGGGGTGGGAATGTGGAGCAATACTGTAAATGGAAAATGATAATGTTATGTATGTACCTAGTATTATTAATGTTCATTGTAATAGGGATTTTGTGAAATACAGGTGTCAACCAAAGACTTGTTATTTTTGTGGAACAATGATCATTTAATCAATGAATGTGATAAAATGATGCCATTTATGTGGTAAAACAGGGAATGATACAAAAAATGTAATTTAAAGTGCAAAAAAATTGGCAGTAATGGTAATTCATGGCTAGAATGTGAAATGAATGTACAAGAAGATGAAAATGAAAATGAAGTTATACAGGAGAAAGAGTTAGACGAGTGTGTTATATAAGAAAATGTAGAAAATTATGTGAATGATAAAGAGGTTGTACATCAAGTTAAAGAAAGTAACAAGGAAAAATAAACAAAAAGAAATAAAATAATTCAATAGGGAAAAGAGTTAAAGAAAGGAAAACAAAATTCAAAAAAGTAATGCTTATAGAAAATAAGAAAGGAAAGGGGTAAACATTTTATTACACTAACTTTTCTTAAAAGCTGAAAATATTAGCTTTAAATGTGAACAGTATGAAACATCTTAAGAGGAGAACAGGTACATTACAATGTTGTGCTGCAGTAGATGCACATACTATTGTTTTAGGAGATAGATTATTAACAGAGGAAGAAAGAACACAAACTGAAAAACCTTGGAATGGTGTGGTAGTTTGGAACATCAGGAAAGAAACATGCTTGGGCATATGTATATCATGTCAAGAAATCATTAAAATATTAGTTGCAACCATACTGGAACTAGGACGAATTACATTAATAGACTTGAAATAGGAAAAAAATGTGTATAGAGTAATAGCTTTATATGTATATGTAACAAAAAAGAGAGAGAAAAAATATTCTTGAATATATTTGTGTAAAGATGGACATCATCGTGGTGGGTGATTATAACTGCAATTTAATAAAAAATGAGCACTTGTGATGTTAAAATGGTTAAATAAATTATGAGGAGTGGAAAGTTAAGTGTATGGGAAAATAACCACTGAATCTACAAAAGGAATAAAATTAGGACAGAAATTGATTATTTTTAAATATCTGATAGTTTAAAAGTTAAAAAAGGAATAACGTATGCTGGGTTATTGGATCATGTGGCTATATAGGTTAAAGTACAGGAAAATGAAGAATATATAAGAATAGGAAAAGAAACAAAAAATGAATGAAAATGAATTAGATTTAAAAGAGAAAATAACTTATGGAATTATGGAAAAATCACATGAATAAGAGAGAGCTTTGTGGGAATTGGACTGTTTGGTGGCTTAATTTTAAAGAGAAATATTAAAGAGTGTTTTATAATGTATAAGGAGGAAGAAATAAAGAAAATAAAAAGGGAGATATGAGATATTAAGTCAAGAAATATTCAGAGACTTATTAGAGAAGAAAAAATCATTTTATGAAAAAGAGAGAGAAATATAGAAAAATGAATAAAAATAAAAGTAACAAATTGTTATATAAAAATATTGTTTACAAGGAAAGAAAGAAGAGGTACCACCATATTTGAGTAAAATAATAAAAGAAGGAAAAATAATGAGGGAATTAAAGAATAAGGAAGGTAAGCAAATAAGACAGCAAGAAGGAGTATATGAAATAATTAAATAATATGTATTGGAATTATTTGTTAAATGAGAAGAAAACATAGAACTAATTTATAAAGGTATAAAAATTAAATAACAATGATAATGAGTATTTAGAACAAAAATAACTATGAAAATTTGAATGAAATTCTAAAAGATGTTAACATGACTTCTGCAACAGGACTAGATGGAACTGAATATGGTATGTATAAAGAAATTAAGGAGTGGCAAAATATTTTTTATAGAAGTTATGAATGAATGGTTAGAAACTGGAATTAAAAAGAAAGAGATATGTACAGGAGTTAAAAATATATTTAAAAAAGGAAATAAAGAGGAGATAAAAAAATTGGAGACCTAAAAAGAGAATAATAAGGATTTTGTTCAAAACTGAGGTGGAATCCTTCAAAGCCCCCGGGCCTGTGGAAAATACGGCCCAGACCGCAGAATCCTTTATAAACGCATTCTATGAACACCTTCAGGAATGCATGGGTCATGCGATCCCAAATAAAACCAAGACCCAATCCTCCAAAGGCAGATGTCCTGTCTGGTGGACCCCAGCCATAAACAAACTATACAATAGAAGGAGGAAGCTACTAAATGATAGAGCAAAATCCCAAAAAGGGAAGGCATCACTGATCAGTATTAGCAAAAAACTACGGGCACTCATAAAATTGTCTAAGGCCAGCTTCGAGAGAAAATTGCACAGGACACTAAGAATAATCACAAGGCTTTCTTTAGTTATGTTAGGAACCTGGGTGGTAATTCCCAGATATGCTCAGAATTAGTCCAAAATGACAAAAAATACACTGAACCCACAGACATTGCCAACATCCTAGCTGACAGGTTCAGCGCAAACTTCTCCCCCCCCACACCAAAAGGGCAAATATTTATCCCAGCAGAGTGCTGCCCCCTGACATCTCAGATGCTCAGGTAAGAGCCGCCCTCTCCAAAGCAAAAAACACAGCATCAATGGGACCAGACAGTGTCCCGGCTGCATCCTACATGAACTCCAAGAAGAGCTAAACCCAAACATAAAACTACTGTTCAATCTCAGCCTTACTACAGGATATGTGCCCAAAGAGTGGCGTACAGCAACAGTGGTCCCTCTCCATAAAGGTGGTGCCTCAACGGATCCTGGAAACTATCGCCCCATAAGCCTGACTAGCTTGGTCTGCAAAGCTATGGAAAGGATCATCATGGACCTCATAAATAAAGATATTGGGGACCTACAGACACTGGATCCTACCCAGTTCGGCTTTGTTAAGGGCAGATCCTGCCTCTTAAACCTGGTTGATTTCTTTGAAACAGTCACTAAGGCGATTGACGAGGGGAAGGTGGTCCACACAGCCTACCTGGACCTCACAAAAGCCTTCGATACAATACCCCACTGGCATTATAGATAAGCTCACCAGCTTAAATATAAACCCCTATGTCATTAGATGGATTGCAAACTGGCTCAAGGACAGAACCCACATGGTTAGAATTGCTGGAGCCATGTCAGACTCCAAACCAGTTACAAGTGGTGTCCCACAAGGCTCAGTCCTGGGACCTCTCTTGTTCGGTATATATTTCTCGGAGGTACAGGCCAACATGGAAGGACTGTGGCTGACCAAGTTCGCAGATGACTGCAAACTGTGTGCCATAATCGACTCTCCAGCCAACACAAGCATCCTCCAAAAGGGCCTCATAGAAACAGACAACTGGTGCCAGAGCCATGGCCTCAAGCTAAATGTCAAAAAGTGTATAGTTATCCCCTTTGGCAAAAACAAAGTGCCCACAAATTACCACATAGGTGGTAATCCATTAAGTACAGAAGAAGTAATTAGGGACCTGGGGACCCAAGTTGATAGCAATCTCTCCTTTGACAACCACGTGGCCAAAGTGGTTAGAAAAACATTTTATATAGCCCACATCATCATGAAGGGATTCACATCTAGATCAGTGGAGGTCATCGTGCCCCTTTACTCATCCCTCATCAGGCCCATAATTGAGTACAATGCCCCTTTTGGGATGTACCTTACCAGACACCTGCAGCAACTGGAAAGACCCCAAAAGTACCTCACCAAGAGGATCAAAGGGCTCAAACAGATGCCATATGCTGCCTGGTTAAAGAAACTCCAGCTCTACTCAGTGGCATACCGCCTGTTCAGAGGCGATCTGTACCTGACGTATAAAGCCATGTCCAACCCGGAATTAATGGACATGCTGCAACTCAGAAAATCCAAATCCCATCAAGCTACGCGCTCGAGAGACTTGAACCTCAGCACTGAAATAAATAGGACATGCTGGAGGGACAGATTCATAACCCAGAGGCTCCCTTCGCTCTGGAATAAAATCCCAGTCCAGGTTAGGCAGAGTCCCTCATTGACTCTCTTCAAGAGGAATCTTGATGAGTGGATGGGATCTCGTAGGTTTAACCCGGGTATCACTTCTGTGTCACTGTTAGACAGAGGCGCAGTATACTAACCTCGAAAAAGGGCATAGCAAAATTAATTTAAAATGGGTGGCGAAAACCAAACACACTCTGGCTAGGCTTATAAATGCCCTAGGGCAGATAGCCTAGTATGAACCTGTGAACCTATGAACCTATAAAAATTTTATGAGAATAATAACAAACAGGTTACAAAAATGGATAGAATATATGAACAAATGTATTTGAAAGAAAAGGAAAAGGATGTCAACAGTTATTATGAATAATAAAATAAATAATTGATAATATTATAAATAAAATGTAGAAGTGAAGGTTAGGATAGAGGATATAAGTAAAACCTATGATAATATTCAATATAAATCATTATGGGGAATTTTGCAGGCATAATAGAATAAGGAAAGAATATTACAAGTAATAAAAATCTGTTTATGAAAGGAACTGGATTAGGGAAGAAATAAAAATAGAATGCGGAATAAAGCAGGGCTGTCCAGCTAGTAATGTAATTTCCTCATGAGTTATAAATATAATAGTGAAGAAAATTAATAATATGAAGGAAGTACAATTGCCAATAATATATAAGTATGCAGCTGATATTGTACTAATTGTTAAAAATAAAGTATGGATGCAAGAAGTAAATGAAAAATAAGTATAAATTAAAAAAATAATTGGTTTAAGTATAAATAAAGAGAAAAGTAAAGAATTTGGTTTTGAAGGTATGAAAGGAGGTATTGAGTTCAATGAAAAATATATAGATATGTTAGGAATATTTGAAAGGAATGAATACAGACTACAATGGGATAATGTACTCAAAAAAGTACAGGATATGACTAATTTTTGTGAATCAAATAAATTACATCTAAATGTGGCTCTAGAGAGCACCCCAGCACTACCAGGCTACAACTCATACCATACATTTCGGCCACAGAACCCGGGCTGAATGCAAAAGGTGGGGTCATATCCATATTCATCAAGGATACCCACACCTCCAGGTTAGTGGCACAGCATGATGCTTCAGAGATCATCCATGTGCAACTAACAATGGGCAAAACTGCAATTCAAATTATAGCTTGCTACAGATCACCCACCATGTCCCAGGACCCCCATTCCACATTTCTGGAAACACTGGGAAACATAAAGGTCCTACCAAACACCGTAATATTGGGTGATTTCAACTACTCAAACATTAACTGGGAGAACTACTCAAGTACTAACTCCCTTGCCCAACATTTCCTAGAATTTATAAACTTAAATGCCCTGGATCAACTGGTTAACACTCCCACCAGAGGTGACAACATATTGGACCTGCTCATCACCAACATGGGCGACCGGTGTTCCACACCGGAGGTCAACCCCTCACTGGCTAGATCTGACCATAAACAAATCACTCTGGATATCCACATTCTGCCCCCACCCTCTGTCAAGGAAACCACCATGAAAAAATGTTCAAAAGCAAACTTCACGTTACTTAAGACTGAGGTGGAAAGTTTCAAAGCCCCCATGCTAAAGGATAACACTGTCCAAGCTGCAAAATCCTTTACTAATGCATTCTACGGGCACCTACAAGAATGCATGGATCATGCTATCCCAAGCAAAACCAAGAAAAGGAAACCAGTCTGGTGGACTCCTGCCATAAACAAGCTATAAAACTGAAGGAGGAAACTAGTACCGAAAAGATCAAAATCCCAAGAATGGAACACATCCCTGATCAGTATCAGCAAGAAACTGTGATCTCTCATAAAGTCATCGAAGGCTAGCTTCAAAAGAAAAATTGCCAAGGACTCCAAAGATAACCTCAAGGCATTCTTTAGCTATGTCAAGAATCTAAGTGGCAATGTTCAGATCTGCTCGGAGTTAGTGCAGAATGGCACAAAATACACTGAACCGACCAACATCCTGACAGACAGGTTCAGTGCAAACGTCAACCCCCTCTCACTCCCAAAAGGGTCCATAACCATACCAGAAGAATGTAGAGCCCTGAAATCACAGACATTCAGGTTAAAACCGCCCTCTCCAAAGCCAAAAACACAGCACAGACGGTGTCCCAGGCTGCGTCCTACACAAGCTCAAAGATGAACTAACCCCTCACCTAAACACACTGTTCAAACTCAGCCTCTCCACAGGCTACATACCCATAGAGTAGTGCACAGCAATGGTTATTCCACTCCACAAGGGTGGAGCCACAACAGACCCCAGGAACTATCACCCTATAAACCTGACTAGCTTGGTCTGCAAGGCTATGGAGTGCATCATCATGTAACTCATTAACAGAGACATTGGGAACCTCCAAATACTGGACCCTATCCAGTTCAGCTTTGTTAAGGGCAGATCATGCCTCCTAAACCTGGTGGACTTCTTTGAGACAGTTACCAAAGCTATAGACAAGGGTGGTACACACAGCCTACCTAGACCTCGCAAAGTCCTTTGACACCATTCCCCATTCTGGTATTATAGACAAGCTCACCAGCCTGAACATAAACCCCTATGTCACAAGATGAGTTGTCAACTGGCTCACGGGCAGAACCCACATGGTGAGAGTTGCAGGAGCTAGGTCCGACTCTAAACCGATTACAAGTGGCAGTCCCCAGGGCTCAGTCCTAGGACCCCTCCCATTCAGCATATACTTCTCAGAAGCACAGGCAAGCACAGGAGGACTATGGCTGAGCAAGTTCATAGATGACTGCAAACTAGGGGCTATAATTGACTCTCTGGTTCACACAGGCATCCTCCAAAAGGGTCTCACTGATACAGATACCTGGTGTCAAAATAATGGCCTCAAACTAAATGCCAAAAAGTTCATAGTCATCCCATCTGGAAAAAACAAAGTACCCACAAACTACCACATAGGTGGTAGTCCCCTAAATATGGAAGACATAATAAGGGATCTGGGGACCCAAGTAGATAGTAATCTCTCCTTTGATAATCACATTGCCAAAGTGGTTAGGAAATCCTTCTATGTGGCCCACCTAATCACAAAAGGGTTTGCGTCCAGATCAAAAGAGGTCATTGTGCCCCTCTACCCATCACACATCAGACCCATCATAGAGTACAACACCTCATTTGGGATGTACCTTACAAGACACCTGCAACAGCTGGAAACACCACAGAAGTACCTCACCAAGAGGATCACTGGCCTCAAACAGATGCCCTATGCAGCTCGACTGAAGAAACTCCAGCTGTACTCAGTTGCATACCACCTACTCAGAGGTGATCTCTGCCTGACATACAAGGCCATGTCCAACCCAAAATTGATGGACATGCTCCACCTAAAGAAAACCATATCCCCTCGAGCCACATGCTCTAGGGATCTAAACCTCACCACAACAATAAATAGGACATGCTGGAGGGATAGATTCCTGTCCCAGAAACTTCCCATGCTTTGGAACAAGATTCCAATCTTCATTAGGCAGAGCTCCTCATTAACACTCTTCAAGAGAAACCTTGGAGTGGATGGGAAACAGAAAGTTTACCCCGGGGATCACTTCAGTGGCTGTGCTGGACAGAGGCACAGGGAACTAATCTAAGGGGGCAGTGAAAGCCAATACATTCTGGCTAGGCGTATAAATGCCTTCGGGCAGATAACCTAGTACCTATCTATGAACCTATGAACCTATGAAAAGGAACTAATGATGATTATATTTTCTTTTATATAGGGCTATAGACTGAATCCAGTTAAGAGAGGGATTTTATATATGAATGAAGAGCAAGGAGGCTTGTGTTTAATAAACCCAATAGTACATGCAGCATCTTTAATTTTATATAAGGTATTAAAAGGAATTATGAAGGAAAATAAAAATTTGATGGAAATTATACTATATCATAAATACAATCAATTGTGGGAAGGAATGGAAGTTATAAAAAAAATAAGTAAAATCACTGTGAATGAAGAAATGAAAGAGTATCAAAACAAAACAGTGTTATGGAAAATAATAAAGAATGTATGTGAGAAAAATCGAAAGGAATGGTACTTAAATATTATGAAAGTATTTTATTGCATTGATCCATGGAAAAATTTAGAAATATATAAGAAAAAAAACACAATGATGGGAGATAATAAGTATAAAAATATTAAAGAATGTAATGATTTTTTTATTTAGATTGTCTATTAGAAAATGTCTGGTTAAGGAAAATATGCCATACAAGAAAAAGCAACATAGAATATGTAATAAATGTTGAGTTTGGAACTACTGAGCATATATTTTTGAAATGTGAAAGAATTAATACGTTGTGGAAAGAAATATGTAAACATAATAGGATGAAATTTTTGTTAAAATATGAGCAAATAAATATGGACATAATAGAATTTGGGCAGGATTCACGAAGGCTTGCACGGAGTGTAAGAGACGTGCAACACTCCATGCAAGCCTCGCGATCCAGGAACAGCCCTAAACTCCGTGTAAGAGACCAGCTAAAACGTCTCTTACACGGACTGGGCGTGGACATGCTAAATACCTCACTTGCATCCGAAAGGTATGCAAATGAGGTATATTAGCGATCCAAGCAGAAACCAGTCCGTGTAAGAGACGTTTTGGCAGAAATGTACACAGTTGACAACTGAGTACATTTCTGCAAAATCCACAACGGAGCGATGTCAGCTCCAAAAAGGTTGCATATGATTCAGGCAGCATGCCAATGGCCAAATATGTGGCCATTGGCAAGATAACCGATGCAAAACTATTAAAATATATAATTTTTTCGCAATCGCCCATGTTTAAACCCAGCGCAGCCCCGCGCAAACGGGCTGCGCTGTATAAAACCATGAAAAAGAAGGCTATAAACCCACAAATGTGGGTTTCATGCAATACATGGAATGATAATGCAGGGACCAGCAGACTAAAACCAACATGGCCACCGTGTAGCGGATGCTAAGGGGGGAAGCTGAGTCTAAGACATGTAACTAAGCATCAGTAGGCAATCTCATGTAAATGAGGGTTCGGATACTGAATCTCACAGTCACATACCAAATGAGCACAGTCTGAGTAGTGTAAGAGATACAAAAGGGGGAGGAATAGAGTAGGAGATAGGTGACATCACAGGGGGGAATGGTAGAAAGAAATGCAGTTCATTGGAGGCCAGTGTAACATGACAGATGACAGGCACAGATCATGGAAAGAGGTGTGCCACTAGATAAGTCATGGAAAGTCAAGAAATAGAAGGTGTACACTGTAACCTACACCAAAGTTTTTTGCTGGCCGTGCATGCGCACGTGTGCACACCATGAAGGGTGAGTAGGACAGTGTGCATGCGTGTAAGGCAGTGTGAGCATGTGGGAGCGTGTTGGGAGATGTTTAACACTGTTTGTGCGGGTGTGCACACGTGTAAGGCAGGCTGAGTATGTTGGAGGCTGTTGGCGGATGTGTAACAGTGTTTGCACGGGTGTACGCGCGTTTAAACCCGAATAAGTAGATTCTGAACTGTGTAAGCACGTGTGTGCACATGTAAGCCACTGTGAGCATGTTTCAGATAGTATGCAAGTTGCTCCCCCCTGAGGAAACAGAGAGGAAAAAGGAAGCAACAGAATTAATAGGAAGCTAGCAGGGATAACTGCTGAAGCTAGCAGGTGAAAACAATTAGAAGCAGGCAATTACACAGGCAGAATAGTAGCCCAGCCCAGCACTTAAAACTCTGCAAACAGTAGTGCAGGATGTTTCCATTAAGAGACACTGCAAGACAGGAGTAAGGTAATAGAAGTGAAAACTGAAAAAGCTTCACTCAGAGCAGAAATGTTAGGGGCTGCCATAGCTGTCATAATGAGACATAGGCGACTTGCTGAGGGTGGTGACTATGCAGATGGTGCCAGACAACCCACAGTGAGGAGACGGAGAAGAGTGTACAGGCCCAGGGCCACCTACCACGGTTTACATGAGCTGGAGATAGTAGAGCGCTATAGAGTGGACAGAGAGCTCCTGCAGCAAATTGTTGAGCTGTGCAGGCCACGCCACACACACAGAACCAACAGAGGGGAACCCATCCCAGCGGAAACCAAGGTATGTGTTGGCCTAAGAATACTAGCAACAGGTACCTTCCAGAGACCAACTGGCGATATGATGGGGATATTACAGGCATCAGCCTCCAGGGTACTACACCAGTTCCTGGATGCCATGTCAGCACATGTCGGTGATCATGTATATTTCCCCAATGCCCGTGAGGTATTGGCCAGCAATATGCGTCTCTTCCAGCAAATAGCGGAATACCCTGAGGTACTGGGTGCTATAGACTGCACGCACATACGCATCAAAGCACCAGCAGGTGAGCGGGGTAGGGCCTACATTAACCGCAAGGGCTTCCCCTCCATCAACTGCCAGGTCATGTGTGATGCCCAGGGCATAATAATGAATGTGTGTGCTGGCTGCCCTGGGAGTTATCACGATTCCCGCATCTGGCATTTGACGCAGCTGTACCAGACATTTGCCAATGGGGACATCCCACACGGACACCTAGTGGGAGATGCAGGTTATGCACTGGAGCCATGGCTGATGACACCCATCAGAAACACACACACACCTGAACAGGAACGCCATAATGAGGCACACGCACAAACACGTAATGTGATAGAGCGTGTGTTTGGGCTGCCCAAGTCACGGTTCCGGTGTCTGGACACATCTGGTGGAGCCTTGCAGTACACACCAACTACATGTACCCAAATTGTCATGGTATGCACTATGCTACATAATATGATCTTGCGAAAACAGCTGCAGCAGTACCAGCATAGGGCCGGGCCAAACAGCCCCCCACCATTGCCAAGGCCATCACAGACAGAGCGTGACTCGGAGGAGGAACAACCTGAGCCTGCCCCAGTAGGCAGAAGGAGGCGTGCCCAGTATGCCCTGGCCTTGGCAAAGAGGCAACGCATAGCACATACACTGGCACAGTAGGAACCCTGGGAATGATACCCCTCTGACTCACTCATATAGTAACAGGGATGCCTAACATGACACAACCTGCTCTCAAACATGTACAGGGAGTGTAGTATGTGCATCCGACAGAGGCAGCCCTGCAGCACCACCTGAGGCATGATTGCCATGTGTTAAGCAATGTAACACCATCTAGTATATGCAAACATGAAGACCCTGCCTAACATCACACCCTCACCAAGCATGATGCCACACTATGAAGACAAGAAGATCAAGTACAATAATTGGCTGAAGTAATGCAGTCAGTCAAAGGGGAGCCAATGCGTTACAGGCTGGGAAGATATCACGGAGTTTGACATGATGCACCACCTGCTAGGGGTGGCATGCAGCTATCATGCCATGCCCCATGGATACTGGCAAAGGCTGTCAGTACCCACAGCATGCCCTGAATAGGTAAGTCTCAAAACACAAACCCAACCTCATAGGTTCTACAAGGGATAGGAACCTAGATGTAATACTACCCCATGACAGATGTACAAACAGCAAGATGTGTGCAGTGTAAACGGGCACAGTAAGGAGAATGTAGATACCAGTCCTGTAATAGAGAACTGGGCAAGGCTCACAGCAGCACCCTAACACTACCAGGTCACACCTCATACTGTGCTGTACAGCCACAAAACATGGAACAAGCTACAAAAGGAGGGTGACTAGCAAGAAATGGCAAGGATAACCACACCCCCATGTTGATACCACAACAAGAAGCAGCATGGAATATCCATGGTCAAATACCAATGGCTAAAACTGCCTCGCAGTATATAGCCTGCTGCAGACCACTGTCCTAATACCAGGAACAGCACCTGGCCTATGTCGGAATACATGAATATATCAAGCCCCCCAAACCACATTATATTGCTCGACTGAAAATACCCAGACATACACGGTAGCATTGTACTAGCACCAACACAGTAGGAGAAAATTACCCAGATTCCATAAACCAAAATGCCCAGGAAAATGTACTACCCCACAAGAGGGGTAAGCATACTGGATGTGATAATCAGCAACATGTGTACTGGATGGCAAGATGAGAAGTGTACCCCTCACTGGTAAGACCAGACCATAGAGTAAGCACACTGGATATACACACCCTGACCCCAGTCCCTGGCCAGAATACCACAGTGAAAAACATGTGTAAAGTATAGGTTGCAGCCCTCAAAACCGATGTTGAATCCACAAAAGGCCCTGTGCAAGTGCAGAATATGGGACACAACACAGAACATGTTATACAGGCATTCCATGAACACAGTCAGGAATGCTTGGAGTATGCAATCACAAATAACAACAACACACAATGCCATACACGCAGACATCTGGCATGCTGGGCTCCAGCCATTACCAAACCATGCAAGATAATGAGGAAGATACCACATGATAGAGCAAACATAAAAAGGGAAGTAATCACTGACCAGTAGTATGGCAACAACATATGTCCACACATACAATCCACTAAGTCCAGCCACAACAAGTATAACCTATGAATCCAGAGGCAATGTGACGCCAGTACCAAGTACACAGACAACCACAACACCCGCGAATAAATACAAACATATGTGATAGATGCATCCATGTATCCAAAGCAGAGGTTGAGCTCCAACAAGTCAGTACTGTCAACACTAGTCAGGAGGAGAAGGTAACCACATACACCACAAACCCAGTCCCACATAGACCTACCACAACTGTAAACCAAACACATAAACACAGACAAATATTCCCGGAGGCCTTAATTACAAACACACCACACCAACAGACGCCTCCAAAGTAGATCACAAGCAACCACAACCTTCAAACATAGCACATGCAATGAATAGTACACAAAGCTGGTGTGCCAAACAGTCACAGGCCCGAAGGAGAAACAAATGCCTGATACAGTCGTAATAGGTGTCTGTATAGGCAGAAACACAGCTGTCCCACTCACCAGACTGAAAAAGGGAAAGGGTAGAGTAAGCTGCTTGTAGGTAGCCACAAAATGCCACTTAACACAAGTACGCAGGTCACCCCAAAGCAAGCAGAAATATGATGCACTCAATGTCCATGCTGGTGTGAATTACCTGAGATGTACCTCCCTGGTCAACAACAAATGAGACATGGATGGTCCCTCCGAGTATGTACCCCAGGGCGGATGACACTGGCTGTGTGCAGCATCCAACCCTCACCAAGAATGATGCCACAGTACAAACACAGAATGCTCATGTTTAACAGCTGGCACAGTTACAGCTGTCAGTCCAAGAGGGTGTAATATGTGTCCGCTTGAGATGTCAAGCATGACAAGCCATGCTGCTGTTACATGGGTGGCTGTCAGCTGTTACCGTGTCGTCTGGATACTGGATAAGGCCTTTGCCGCCTCCATAGAGCCGTATGTAGGCAAGGCCAAAAAGACTACCCACCACCCTAGAAAACATAAGTGGTAGGAAACATAAGGGTAATGCTGACCAATGCCAGATGTGTAAACTGCAATATGCATGCCCCTGAGGCACTTCCCATTATGGAGAACATTGATGCCTGTCCAGTGACAGAAGCCTGCTGCAGGCCTAGTGATACCACACCAGCACTACTAGGTTATACCACATACCATGTGTTATGGCCCCAACACCTGCACCAAGACATCAAAGGAGGGGAGTATCCATATGCAGCACAGACACCCATATAGCCAGGTAACTGACAATGCACAAAGCAGCGGACACCACCCATGTGCACATAACTGTAGTCAAAACTGCTGTACAGTCTGTAGCATGCGACAGACCACACTCACACACAAGAACCCCACCCAGACATCCGAAGACACTGGACAGTATGGATGTCCCACCAAATACCAGACAAGGTACACAAAGTACCACATAGGTGTCAAACCATTATGTATGCAAGGAGTCATCAGGGACCTAGGGACACAGGTTGACATTAATCTGTCATGTGACAGCCACAATGCCAATGTGGCTATGAAGACTGTTGATACTGGACACCGTATCATGAAAGGATTCACACCAACATCAACAGGGGTCACTGTGCCGCTGTACTGTTCCCTTATCAGACGCATAATCTAGTACAATGACTCATATGGGATGTACCATACGTGACACCTGTAGCGGTTCGGAAGACCTCATAGTTACCCCACCAACAGGATAAAGGGTGCGAAATATATGTCATATGCTGCCTGGCTGTCGACACCCCAGCTGACTGCAGTCACACACTGCCAACACAGAGGCATTGTATGTCTGTTGTACCAGGCCATGTCCAACACAGGAGTAATGGACATGCTACACCACAGGAAATCAAAGCCATTGGAGCTGTGAGAGTCACAGATGTCAACCTCAACACATAATGAAATAAGATGTGCTGGAGGGACAGATACATAACCCATAGGCTCCCCACACCCAGAAACAGGATCCCAATCCATGGTAGGCAGGGCCCCTCACTGACACCCCTCAACAGGAATATTGCCAAGTGGATGGATGACCGTACATGTATACTGGGGGTCCCCACTGTGTCACGACCAGACAGAGGCACAGTGAAGAACCTCATAAATGGCCATAATTGAACATAGCAAGGGGTGGCGAAAGACACACACACTCTAGCTAGGCTTACCAATGGCCTAGGGTGTCTAGCCTACTATGAACCCATGAACCTATGAAGATACAACACGTACAGGACACTAAGGATAATCACAAGGCTTACCCAACTGATGGTAGGAACCATGTTGGGCATCCACAGATATGCTCCGAATCACACAGATATTACAAACAACATACAAAACACACACACATACTGCTAACATACAACCTGTCAGGTGCAGTGCAACCCCCCCCCGAGTGCAAAATACCTATCCCAGCAGATGGTCCCATGACATTGCAGATGCTGAGGTAACAGCCATCATCTGCAAAGCAGAACACACAGCAGCAAAGGTATGTGATGGTGTCCTGTGCTGAGGCCAACATGGACCCCAAGAGTAATGGAATGCAAATTCACACTACTGGCCAATGTCAGCCTTACCACAGAGTATGTACCCAAAGAGCAGTGTACAACAACAGTGGTCCATCACAACAAAGGTGTTGCCTGAATGGATACTCCAAACTACCACCCCAGGATCCTGACAAGCTTGTTCTGCACAGCTATGGAAAGGATCAGTATGTACCGCAGACAGAAGGCTAATGTGGACCTACTGATACCGGACCCTACACACTGTGGCTGTTGTAACTGCAGAACCGGCCCCTAAACATGTCTGACCCATTTGAAGCAGTCATTAAGGTCATTGATGAGGGCTATGTGGTCCACACAGCATAGCTGGACCGTGCACATGCTTCTAGACAATACCGTATGTGTTCAGTATGGATATGTTCACCAGCTTAAATATACACCCCTATGTCAGTAGAGGGGTTGCAAAGCAGACCAAGGACAGAACTGACATGGTCAGACATGCTGCATCCATGTCAGACTACAAAGCGGATATGAGTGGCATCCCACAAGGCCTGGTCTTGGCCCCCCACCCCCGTTCTGTATACATGTCCCATAGGTATAGGCCAACATGGAAGGACTGTGACTGAGCATGTATGCAGAGGAGTACAAACAGCCCACCGTATCTGACCCCCAGCTGACACAAGCAACCCACAAAAGGGCCACCTACAAACAGACAACTGTAGCCATAGCCATGTCAGCAAGCTAATCGCAGAACTGTGTATAGACAACCACTGTGGATATACAGTAAGTGCCCACAAATTACCACACAGGTGTTAACCCATGAGGCACCTAACATGTAATGTGAGACCTGGGTACAAAAGGTGATAAATAACCTGCACTGGACAAACATGTGTCTGTAGTGTTCGCAGAAACATGTACCATATACCCACCCAAACATGAAGGCTGGCAGATGTAGATAAGGGGAACTCACTCTGGCTCTGCAGCCATCCTCCATCAGCATCACAACTGACTACAATAGCCCCTGTGGGATATACCGCAGCAGACACCTCCAACAACTGTAAAGTCCACAACAGTACCCCACCAGGGGTAGCAAAGAGCCTGAACAGATGCCATGTGCTGCCTGAGTAAACAAACTGCAGCCCCACACACTGCCATCCGTCCCGGCTACAGGAAAGCTGTGCCTGATGTATGATGCCATGTCCAACCTGGAATGAATGAACATGTTGCACCTTGTACAATCTGAATGGCAGTGAGCTATGCACATGAGAGACCTGAACCCCAGCACTGACATACATAGGACAAGCTGTACAGAATGATCCATAACACAGAAGGCACCCCCACACTTCAGTAAACTCCTGGTACAGGTCAGCCAGAGTGCCACATATCGACACCCCTCAAGAGGCATCCTGATGAGTGTATGGGAGATGGTAGGCTACCCTGGGTATCACTGTTATGTCAGAGGTAGACAGAGGCACAGTATACCAACCATGACATATGTAATGGCAAACTCCAGTTAGAATGTGTGTCGAAGGACAAACACACCCTGTGACTACCATCAGAAATGGCCTCTGGAACATCGCTAGTGTTTGCCAATGTCCACCCATGTTTTGGAATACACTAGCAATGTTGGACGAGCCTGGTGTAGGTAGTCCATATCTGAACATATTGCAACATGGTCATATGTGCACAACTGGCCCCTACACAGTCTGTCGTGCTCACTATGAAGATGTCAAGCAGTGATAGGACTAAAGCCCAGGATACTGTCCACTACAGTGAAATACCGAACCAGTACACTATACGGTACTACAGTGTTAGGTCATTATGAAAGTATGTTGAGAACTGTCTGCAAAGTATCCCATGCAATTCCTGCAGGCACAGTATAATCCCTGTTGTGGCAGACACGAAGCAGTTGGCCAGTTAGTACACAACATGACACCCAGCACACAATCATAAATGTGTGATAATGTCGACGGTCACACACACCCAAATATGTGTTGGACTTCAGAGTACAACATATGGAAAGCTCACACTGGGCATGCTCGCACACTTTGATAAATGAGGCATATGTCAGACAACATGCCATGGAAAGACTGAACTGGGCATGCTCACACACTTAGGCCATATCTCCATGTAGCAGTTGGCCACACATATCTGGTATTTGTACGTGTCAGTCCAGGAACCAACCACAACACAGCAATCAGCCCAGTGCACACAGTAAATGACCACAGAGACATAAGTGATATAGTGGATCGCCGTCATATGCAAACATCTGCCACAGATACACAAGTTGGTCATAGGAACAGGGAATGCTATGGCAATAAAGACCTGCAAACAGTAGAACAGCACAACAAATATTGTGCATCCGACAATTGAACATATGGGTGTAGAGGTCAATACTAGGCTTCTTTCCCCAGGGAATGGCAGCTCAGCCAGAGTGTGCTTGGCATCTGCATCCCCAGGATAGTAGGCTACCGTGCCACTGTAAAGTAGGTCACAGAAGGCGACATGTGAGGCTAGTGAGCTGTGCCTCTGTCAAGCAGGGGCACCGTGGAGGTCTCAGGGATTGAATGTGCTAAGCCACAGCCATGTTGTCGGTGTGTGCTGTGAGAGGGTTGCTGAGGATCTCTGACAGTAGGTGTCCATCAATAACAGACTGAGGGGAGCCCTATCTGCATTCTCTGGATGATTCCACTGTCAACACTGTGTTGTAATGAGTATGTGTGAATGAAGTGCCATGCTGGAACCGTCCACAGATGTCCTCCCTCTGTGGGCTACAGCTCTGAAATGTATTAGGTCGCTCTGTCTGTTGAACGGCGCATATATGGCCGGTGTACTGCTGACAGGTGTCTTGTTGTGGAGCAGTCATGGGTATATGTGGGATAGCATGACCAATGCAAACTGTACACATGCTCATAGGATGCAAGTGTCAAGGATTATGCTGAGTGGCCAGTATAGTCCTCCAGCATGGGTCCTCTGAAGTCATCCACCCCAGTCTACACAAGTGTAGAGTCTGCTTGTGCTAAACACAGTTTGTGTGCAGTGACAACCTTGCCTGGGGGTGGAGATGAGATATGGATGTCCAGGAAAGGTGGACATGGGCAGATATCAACAATGGTGGTCTACCTCTGGTGTGGAACAGTGAGTACCCACGTTGCAGATGGACAGGTGCAATATGTATTCACCCATGTGGCTGTGGTGTGTGGTTCTGCCATAGCACATGGACCCACAAATTGTAGTGGCGGTAGGGTAAAGTGGTAGAGGCCTGAGTAGTTCTCACACACAATATGCCTGTACCTGATGTTAACAACTGGAATGGTGTATGTGAATACCTGCATATCCTGGCACTGTTCCCAGGGAAGCTAAGTGTGTGTCCTGGATGTGGGTGTGGTGTTCTGGACTGGTTGTGTTGTGTGTTACAGGTCCTGTGGTCCCAAAGCATGGTATAGAACATAACCTGCCAGTGCGATGTGCATATCTGACCCTGACGTAGGTGGCTGCAAATGCATATATATGCTATCCCCCACCTGACAGGTAGTACTACATCTACATACCTCTGTGGAAATAAAGATGTCAGCACCCTAGAAATACTACAGGTGCAGAACAGATGCCCAGTAATTCTGATAGTGCGCTCTGCTAATGCGTCACCCTCAAGTGTTATAATATAGTTAGGTAGGGGTTCGAATCCTGCAAATGCTCAGTGTGTGTGTGAGTGAGTGGGGTTTGTGTGTGTGAAAGGCTATGAAAGGAAAATGTCCCTTTTGGCAACTGGGAGGATGCACACTCCCCTTTCTAAACACAGATGATGTCAGCACCCTATAAGTACAGCAGGAGAAAGGAAACCTCCCAATAATGTGAATAGCGCACTCTGCTAATGCGTCCGTCTCGAGTGTCATAACATAGTTAGGCAGTGGTTCGAATCTGGCAAGTGTGTGTGTTGGGATGAGGGGGGTTATTGTGTGTGTGCAAAAATGTATGAGAGAAATGTTGCTTTTGGCAACTGGGAGAACACACTACAGGATGCACACTCCCCTTTCTAAACACAGATGATGTCAGCATCCTATAAGTACAGCAGGAGAAGGGAAGCTTCCCAGTAATGCGAATAGTGTACTCTCCTAATGCATCCATCTCAAGTGTCATAACATAGTTAGGTAGTGGTTTGAATCCTGCAAATGGCAAGTGTGTGTGTTTGGATGAGAGGGGTTATTGTGTGTGTGTGCAAATATATATGAGGAAAATGTTCCTTTTGGCAACTGGGAGAACACACTACAGGATGCACACTCCCCTTTCTAAGCACAGATGATGTCAGCACCCTATAAGTACAGCAGGAGAAAGGAAGCCTCCCAAAAATGCGAATAGCGCACTCTGCTAATGCATCCGTCTCAAGTGTCATAACATAGTTAGGTAGCGGTTTGAATCTTGCAAATAGTCAGTGTGTGTGTTTGGATGAGGGGGGTTATTGTGTGTGTGCAAATATGTATGAGGGAAATGTTCCTTTTGGCAACTGGGAGAACACACTACAGGATGCGCACTCCCCTTTCTAAACACAGATGATGTCAGCACCCTATAAGTACAGCAGGAGAAGGGAAGTCTCCCAGTAATGCAAATAGCGCGCTCTGCTAATGCATCCATTTCAAGTGTCATAACATAATTAGGTAGTGGTTTGAATCCTGCAAATGGCAAGTGTTTAGATGAGGGGGGTTATTGTGTGTGTGCAAATATGTATGAGGGAAATGTTCCTTTTGGCAACTGGGAGAACACACTACAGGATGCACACTCCCCTTTCTAAACACAGATGATGTCAGCACCCTATAAGTACAGCAGGAGAAGGGAAGCCTGCCAGTAATGCAAATAGCACGCTCTGCTAATGCATCCGTCTCAAGTGTCATAACATAGTTAGGTAGTGGTTTGAATCCTGCAAGTGTGTGTGTTTGGATGAGGGGGGTTATTGTGTGTGTGCAAATATGTATGAAGGAAATGTTCCTTTTGGCAACTGGGAGAACACACTACAGGATGCAAACTCCCCTTTCTAAACACAGATGATGTCAGCACCCTATAAGTACAGCAGGAGAAGCGACGCCTCCCAGTAATGCAAATAGCACACTCTGCTAATGCATCCGTCTCAAGTGTCATAACATAGTTAGGTAGTGGTTTGAATCCTGCAAATGGCAAGTGTGTGTGTTTGGATGAGGGGGGTTATTGTTTGCGTGTGAATATGTATGAGGAAAGTGCCCCTTTTGGCAACTGGGAGAAAAACACTACAGGATGCACACTCCCCTTTCTAAACACAGATGATGTCAGCACCCTATAAGTACAGCAGGAGAAGGGAAGCCTCCCAGTAAAGTGAATAGCACTCTGCTAATCGTTGCCCCCATATCGTAATGTAGTTAGGTAGGAGTTTGAAACCTGTAAATGACATGTGTGTGTGTTTGCATGTGGGGAGTTTGTGTGTGTGCATTTCTGTATGAAACACGTGTTAGTTTTGGCAATCAGGAGATCACACTACCTGATGCACATTACCCTTTCAAAATACTGATGTTGTCAGCACCCTATAAGTATAGCCAGAGAAGATGAACTATCTAGTAAACCGAATAGTGCCCTTCGCTAATGCATCCCTCTCACATGTCATGACTTAGTTAGGTAGGGGAATGAATCCTGCAAATGGCAAGTGTGCATGTGTGTGGGGGTAATAGGGTGTGTGTAAATGCAAGTGTGAGGGAACAGATCCTTTTGGCAAATACTACAATACACCAGATGCTGCATACTCCCCCAGTAAACACAGGGGATGTCACCACACTATCAGCACAGCCAAACAGGGCTAGTTGGCTAGTAATGCCAATAGTGTGCTCTGCTACTGTGTCTATTACCATTGTCAGAGTACAGATAGGTATGTTTTGGTAACCCACAACTGTCACGTGTGGTTGTGTCACACAGTATGACCTTGTGTGGGTGTTTGTACATAACAATGCATGCCATTGCCTAAACCAGCAATGGCATTGCACACATGATGTATGTGTGTGACACATACACATAAATACCTGTGACCTGCAGTAGTTACCATGTCTGACACATGCTTCATGTGGATAAATGGTATTAGCAATGTATACCAATATGACTGTGTCTTACTGTGCAGGGTCCGCACGTGGTATGTCCCTATACAGTGTGGGTGTCTATGGTGAAAGACCTACAGCAGGGGATACACATCTGGTCTGGGCCATATAGTGTACATGTAGTCGATGTACAGGTGCTGCATGTTCCTATCTGTTGTGGTAGTGGTAACATGTCATTCCACTGCAATTCGGTGACCACATGCTGTGAACTCTTCAACTAGAGTGTTGTAGCTACAGTAATGCTCACACACAATGTTTGGCTGGATGCAGTACGGCCTTATAAACACAGTTCATGAGACTGTCATATTGCTGGTGTTGTTATGGAGGATAGGTGGTCTTCCTGTGTATGTGAGGGTTGTGTGTGCCAGGCTATGAACCAGATGGCAGTCCGACACACTGTCAGCTGCACATGAGTAGGCCCTGATGGTTTGTGCTGTGCCAACAACCTGGAGGTGTGTGTATCTGTGTTACCTTGGGATACCACCCCCTATCCATGTGTGTTACATGTGTAGGGGATAACAGGCATGGTATGGAGCATAACCTGTCAGTGATGGGTAACACCTGTGAGCCATGAATCATGAATCTGGTACTGCACAGACATTGCAGTTCACCGTGCTGAGGGCAGTGTCTGGTGCATGCATCTTCCGGTGTACACTGCTGTTGTTGTGTAGCAGCACTGTTAGTGTCCTAACCTGTGTGATACCCACGGAGGTCGCTATGTAAACCATGTCCTGCAGCATAAGGCAGTATGTGTGTACCAAGGAGCCTTGCCATTATACATCGGGCCATGGGTGTCACGTGCAAGATGACCCGTGCACATCATTGTGGCTTCCTAGCATGTAAGCACACGTTGACAGCCAGTGGATACCCTATGAATGACAGTGGAGACTGAGCATAATGTAGACATACAACACCCTTCCCACATATAGTGGTAGAATACCTGGTGAGGGTATGTTGGCAACCAACATCAGGCTCATACTGGCCTGTGCCACATGCTGAGAGATCCATTCTATGTTCCCTATCATGTAGTCCAGGGAGGTATGTCTCAGGCAGCCACACTGGCATGGTCAATGAGTGAGTCATATCTGTCCATGCCTCTGACTGACCTGTATGCATGTGTGCTGTGGTGGACCATAGTGCCCTGAGTCATATCACTGTGACCTTCACCAGATACAGCCTGTTGAGCGGGACCCCAGTGCAGCACACATGACAGGTACCTGACACGTCTGTAGCAGGTGTGTTGTGTAGCCCTACAGGCTGTGAGTGTGTGGCACAGGGGATGTGCGTGCCATGTGTGGCATGTGCTCTGTTCGACGGAACATATGCCTGTGTGCCAGCTGCGGAGGTGTGTGATGCCCAGGCAGGCTGCTAGTCTGAGTCCCCACGTATGCCCCAGTGTGTTCAGCATGCTGTCAGTGTGTGTCAATGTCTGACTGGTATTGTCGTCACTGTAATATATTGTATTGATTTATTTATTTATCCTACATTTGTTGACTGGGATAGCCCAACTGGATGCATGTCCATTTCAGGGAGGCCGTGGAGACAAGCTACGAGGGTAGCAGATACAGCATTACATAATACTAGCATTACATATTACAAACAGATTATTTACAGAGATTACATAAGTAAGCAAGTCAAACATGTTCCACAGGTTAATGTTAGACCTGAGCACAAGCCAGGATTAAATTAAATTACACAGTAAAGTGGTTCACAGAAGTTACACATTCGAGTTAGCCAGGCTTGATACATTGACATAGCCAGTTAAGTGACAAATGTTGTTTGAGTCTACTGTTAAATTGACCTAAGGTGGACAGTAGGGTAATATCAGCTGGAAGTGAGTTCCAGGATCTACTTACAGGGTTTGCAAAGAGAATCACCGGCTGTCTTATTAAACTTGCTAGTCTGAAGTAGTACTTTGTTAGAGGATCGAAGCGGTCTAGGATTGTTATAGGGGTGATAATATTTGAAGTGCAGGAGTATTGTCTGGATTATAGAGGATTTTATAGGCCATAATCAGTTGGTTATACTGTATTAGGCTGGGTATTGCAAGCCAACCAAGCTGATTTAGATTGATGCAATGATGTGTCCTAAAAAGGTGGCCAGTGGCAAACCTGGCAATGTGGTTGTAGCAAATCGAGTGTTTGTTAAGGACAGTCTTGTTCATATTCGAGAGTAGAGGGATGCATACAGAAGGGTTGAAACAAGGTGTGAGCGAGCTATGGCACCTTTAGCTGGAGGGGCTAGGAAGGCTTTAATTCTGTAAAGTGACCCTAGTTTTCTATTGATGGCTTTGCTAATCTGGTTAACATGTATGTCACATATGAGATTATTGTCTATGATGACACCTAATAGTTTCGGAGATGGGTCAGGGGAGATTATTGTGCCATCAGTTGATGTTATGGTAACGGTGAAAGTGGTAGACCTACGTGTTGGTGGAATAACAGCAGTTTAGTTTGATTGGGATTTAGGATCAGACGATGTTCAGAAAGCCAGTTTGCTATTGTATTAAAGGTGGTCTGGGTAGCTGACCATAACTCTACTGGAGATGTGGCTGAGCAGATCAGAGTAGAGTATACAGCATATTGGATACAGCTGACTTTTGGGATGACAGTATAACGGTCATTAATGAAGATGGAGGACAGCAAGGGCCCTAGTATAGAGCCTTGTGGTACTCTGAGGGTGTTAGGTAGAAGGTTAGAGGGTTTGTTCTGCCAGAGGCCAGCCTGCTGTCGACCATGCAGGTAGGATTGACACCATTGGAAGGCTCCAGTATCTAGACAGTCTTTGCAGGGTGTGGAGTACAAGTTGGTGATCAACCATATTGTATGCCTTTGAATTATCCAAAAAGAGGGCTGTGGATATATAATTATTGTTGCAAGTATGGCTTATGGTGTTAGTAAAGGCTAGGAGGCCTGACGTAGTGCTGTGATGAGGACGTAAGCCATGTTGAGTGTCTGCCATAATGCGAGTTTGGATTATGTGGTGCATGACTTGTCTATGATGAACGTTTCCATAATCTCTGCAAGTGGAGAGAGTATAGCTATTGGCCTATAATTGGAGACTTCAGTAGAGCTGCCTCCTGTGTGAAGTGGGATTACATATGACATTTACCAGATGGTGGGAAAGTTAGATTCTAACATGGTTCCTTTGATTACCTTTGAGACGGGGTAAGCAATAGCATCATCTGGTTTTGATAGGTACCGGCAGGAGTTGATCAGCAGAAAGTGTAGTGGGTTGCACTGTTACAACCAAGGTGCGGAGAAGTGAAGTGGCGACTGGTTGGCAGCTGGATGCAAGTAGTTTTCTAGGGGTGCTGCTTTCAGGACCAGGGGAGCTAGGAGGTAGATGGCTAGCTAGGGCCTGAAATGTCTCAGTAAAGGACTGGTCAAAACTATCAGGAACATCTTCAGCGGTATTATCAATAGTAGCAGCAGGGATTGGGGTTGACGTTTGTCCTGGACGTAGTATATATGACATGCCACCTGACAGGGTATGGCATTACTGGGTTCAGAGAGACCAGTCCCCAGATTGGCTGTGTGGTGGCATCCCACACATGTGTTGTACATTCCTGGCCAAGGGTGATGGCTGACTGCATACATGTGGCAGCTGTGACAATGACACATGACTCACATAAACCACGACTGGACCATAGAGGCGATTCACAGGTTACCTTTGCACATGCCACCCTAGTAGTGTGATTGCCATGGTGAGTACCAACACATAGGGCCAATGGGGAACAACATACTGAAGGTGTGTATGTGTGGGTGGACTGCTACTGTTTCATAGCACTGATATATATGACTGCACACGTGGGTAAATGCCAGGTAAGACGTGTGCAATGTGTCACAGGCAACGTACATGCGTACAGGACAGACAGTGACGTTCTGTCATGTGTAAAGTTGACATACATATCGTACGCTATGCAGATGTCACTAGCAGTCTACAGAAGCACTGTAACTCTGCATTGCAGGTGTAAGCAGTGTTCCAGGGGACCCCAAGCGAACATGCATGCAAACAAAGCTACAGTAAACAGGGCTGGAAGTAGTGCATTATACAACAAAGAAGGGGTAACAATAACAGTAAGTAACAATGCAAATATGTAGGCACTATCAACATGTACCCAGGAATACAGCACAGATGCCCATGGTAGAACCGATATTATGTCATACTTATTTGTGATTTGGATTACATTGGTACTGCACACATATCTACATGCGTGAACATCCACATGGCATAGTCGTTGTGGGCATCTTGACACCATTACTGTACATGTCCACCATTGCATATCACTACTTGCGTTAGCTTTCCCCCTGTGCTACCCATGTATGTGGCTATCTGTTGACAACCTTACCACCGGCATGCAATTATGTGCAGCTGTTATACTTTGGTATGTACTATGGGTGCAGATAACAATTCAGGACATTCATACAGTTACTACAGCAGGCATGCTGGGATAAACACACAGTCATAGCAGCACACTGTACTGTTACCAACATGATACTACTAATACACGTCTATGTAGTCACCCTGTGCATCAGCAATGTGTTTACCTGTTCCGCAATGATGTTGGAGATTGCAGGAGGTGGCACAGTGTCATCATATGCACAGGGTGTGGATTAGGTATGCCTGAGTCAGCCACTGATACCACCAATTGACATGTGTGTGTATGTGTGTTGGTGAGGGGCAGCAGTACAGGGTGGGGCAGTGTTGGTGCAGTGTGTGCGTGTATGTGGTTGCCCTAAGTGTTAACATTTCGCATGTGTGTATGCACGCACACAGTTCCACCTCATGGCTGCCATATACAGGGGTTTGTGGACAGCCACAGACTGCACCTGGCAGGCCATACAGATCAGTGTCTGTGTGCACGGACACGGTACCTGTGCCTGGCAGGGCTGCTACGGACCGTATCCAGTACAAAGCCGGACTGGGTACTGTCATCAGAAGCGGGGGTGTGTTGACTGGACACATGTCCCTGTTGGGACTGTCCAGAGCCACGTGCACGTGGTCTCCTGGGGCGTTCCGATGACAGCACAGACCCAGCATTGCTGGGGCTGCTGCTGGCACTATGGGGGCGTGCGCGAGCCTGTTGTCGTCCACGCCGACTGCCAGCTGCTGCCGGCATACGGCCACATCGATGCCGCAAATGCCCACCATTGCCCTGGCTCATGGACATCTGGTTGTGGAACTGCTGTAATATGTCCCCACAACGTCTGTCTATGACATCGGTGAAGTTACGGATAGCATCCGCAATGTCACGCATACTGTCTGTCATGGCTGTGCGACATGCTCTGAGCTCCCTCAGACCCTGTCTGGTGTACCTTTCCATACGTGACTGAGCCTGCATGACAGTCCGAAACATAGCTGAGGTTGACAGACCTCTTTGGGCATGTCGGCCAGAGGCAGTACACCCACGGATGCTCCCACGAGAACCCATGGGCAACTGTCTGTGTGGTACCATCGGAGGACCCTGCCCATGGCTGCTGTGTGGGGACGCATGTGCCACAGGTACCACATTACCCTGGTCTATGCCCGCTGTATCCTGTCCATCACCTAGGGACAATGGTGACAAAGGATGTACAGGCAGGATGACTGTGTGCAATGATGGGGTTGACAGCTGTGTACTGTCAATTGGCTGACCAATGGCAGACCCTGACACACCTTCCTGTACCATTACACAAATATCATCATTACCAGTAGCCGTGGCACAGGATTCAGGTTCCCTGCTGCAGGTCACCAGAGCAGCCCCAGAACCTGTGGGATGAAGACAGGAAACACAGTTTACAGTCTCCAGACATTGTTACCAGTGATGCACTTATACACACATGCACACATGCACACATGGACACATGCACACAGGCACACATGCACACATGCACACATGCACACAGGCACACATGCACACATGCACACATGGACACATGCACACGTGGACACATGCACACATGCACACGTGGACACATGCACACATGGACACATGCACACATGCACACATGCACACATGGGCACATGCACACATGCACACATGGTCACGTGTACACATGCACACATGCACACATGCACACGTGGACACAGGCACACATGCACACATGCACACGTGGACACAGGCACACATGCACAGATGCACACGTGGACACAGGCACACCTGCACACATGCACACATGGGCACAGGCACACCTGCACACATGCACACCCCACAGTATACACACAGAGCACTACTGAGTTACACTACTGTTACTAGCATTATCAGGACTATTATAGGTTATGTTAAACACACTCACCAGCATGGATGGCCTGTCTCACTGTAACCCTGGAGGGACCTGCAGAAATGATGAGATTAATGTCAGTGGGCACATCTGTGCCATTGATATTGCATATGATACAGTGTACAGAACAGTCAGGTGTACATATGGCATATTACCTGCACGCTCCATGTCGTGCTGCTGTGTGGAACCAGCCTCCATCATAATGCAGGTGTACTGCTGTTGGTGTTCTGGGGCTGGAGCCACAACACTTAGGAGTAGCCCCTCCAGTCTGGTGAGGGGGGGATGTGTGGCCACCCCACCTCCTGTGGCGACCTGTTGCCTGCAGATATCTGATGCACGCTGCCGGACACTTCGGATTAAATCACTGCAGTGATGTCGTACCTGCTCATATGTCCTGTTATGCGTGCCAATATCATTTACCCTACGGACAAGGTCTTGCCACAGTGCGGCCCTCTCCTGCTGATTCTGACTGGTGTGGGAAAACAGGATGTCATATTCCCGCACCAGGCTCTGGTGGATCTCCTCATCTTCCATCACAGAGTAGGCTGGGTTACGCTGTCATGCCATCTCCCTGGAAGAGAACACAGACAGGATATCAGCAGACCATGTCAGCAATATATGGCACACATACTATACATGATACTCATGTGTAGTGATATACTACTACTCCCATATGTTGCATGTGTGTGTGTCGTGGTGGATACACAGGTACATGGCCAGATATCAGTGCTCAGCCAACACCTGTGCAACAATACCTGCCACATTCCACACAACATAGTAGCATGCCCCATCGGTCAGCACACACTGACAGGTGCAATGCACAACCTCACTCTGGGGTTCATCCCAAGGTACTGTATGTGGAACACCATCCACTACTGTGATGTGGACAGGCGTTACTCGGCCTGGATATACATATCCCACCACCACCACCAGCACAGTAGACTACTTTGATATGTATGTGATTAGACAGTTATTCACTTGCTGGGACTGAGATGGTATCCATGCAGCACACTGGGCCAGTGGAAGCCACAAGCCACACTGCTGACCCCTTTGCAAATGCTTACCACGGACATGCCACGGATTGCATGACACTTGCACACACATGTCTAACCCAGACCCTATGCACAAGGTTAGACATCCTGTCGGTGGACCCCAGACAGAGGCAGATTGTATAACAATAGCAGGAGGCTACTGCAGGACAGAGCACATTCACATTAAGGGTAGGCATCTGTGGTCAGCACTGGTACTACGTCACGGTCCGTCATAACAACAGCCACGGCCTACTCTGGGAGGGAAATGGACACAAACACTATGGATGACCACAAGGCCTTCTTCAGTTATGTTACACATATGGACCACATGCCTCAGATATGCTCTGTGTTAATCCACACCTACTTAACATTCACCAAACACACGGATATTGGCAACAATCCTGCAGACATGTTCGGTGCACATATCCCCTCCTTCTCTCCCACCTTTGAAATATTTATCCCAGCTGGATGTAACCTCCCTATCATCTCACATGTCCAGGTGAGGGCCGCCCTCAGCAGAGGAGAACACACAGCATCACTGTGACCTCGTGGTCCCCCTGGATGTGTGCTACCAGCACTCTGAGAGGACATACCACCGCATGTAACACTGATAGTTTATCTTGGCTGTGCTACAGGATATGTACCTGGACAGTGGCATACAGCAACAGTGGTCCCACACCACTAAGGGGGCACCTCGACTGACCCTGGGAATTACCACATCATATGCATAATGGGCCTGGTCTGCTAAGCTATGGAATTATGCAGTATGGGATGCATATGCAGTGACATCAGGTACCTGCAGACACTTGTTCCCAGCCAGTGTGCCTTTGGGATGGGCTGATCCTGACTTTTGAGCCTGGCTGACATTTCAAAGCAGTCACTACAGCCATTGCTGGGCCAACGCACAGACACATGCTGCCAGGATCCTGACCTATGACAGATTGACATGTGATGTATGGTCATCCCCTTTTGGTGGAACTACGTACACACAACATATCACATGGACATACCTATGGATACAGACCTATGACACATTTGGAGGGTTCACAGTATGCACACTATTAACCTGCTACTTTGCATTACCTCTGTTTGTCACAGCTGGTTGCGTTACCACAGCTTCTGCTTGCTGCTGCTACTGTCAGTGCTGACAGCTTCGGGTTACAGAGTCACAGTGTCTGGTTTTTTTTTTTTTTGCTCTCTCTCTCTCTCTCTCTCAATTCTCGCTCTCCCTCTGTCTGCTTACAGACAATGCAATGAATGTATTGCATGTGGGGAGTGTTAGCACTGGATGCTTTTGTAGGTATCTGCATAGGTCCATGTGATGGCCTCTGCACCAATTGTAAGCCAGCATTTGCTAATTGCATACAGCCAGTTGTGTACTGATTGCAGTTCTCACTGTGATTTCAGGTCAGTGCTATAAAAGGGTATGTGGGATAGGCGTTGCCCTTTCAGATTGTGAGGGCGGGGACCATGCTGGTATGCTGTGGACAGTGTTCTGTGACTGTAAATGTTAGTATCTCTCTCATGCTTCAGGCTGTGTTGTATATTCACAATTCTCCATTCCTCTCTCATGTTCCCTGTAGCAAGTGTGTATGCACATTGACTCCTACAACTATATATAGATATATTTATATATATATATATATATATATATATATATATATATATATATATGTACATATGCATACATATATATGTACTTTAACTGACCTTATTATCTACAAGCTGCCAACTAGCATGGCTGTTTCTGTTCACACACTACTATTATGGAAATCCAGTAGTTTTGACATTTATTTTAAATGACATGCTTTGTGTACTACACATCCTATATTCCCTTTACATTCATCCCTACTATTACATGTCATATTTATTTTAGCACAATGTTTTTGTATAAGAGTCATGGCTTAGTGGTAGGTCGTACAGACTAGTGTTTCCAAGGTCCTGGTTTCGGGACTGACAGTGGGACTTTATTTTTCTTTTGAACTGAGTACAGGACCTGTCAATCACAGTGACTAAGGCACTTTTAAGCAGTTGTAACCGGGCTAGCTCTGGTTTGCGCGGAGCTCACGCATGCGCACTGGCGGTAAGCTCCGCGCACACCCGCTTACAACCACTTAACGGTGCTTACTCTGGCACACCAGCTATTTTCTTTGAAAGAAAAGAAAATGGGGAGACAGGAAAGTGGTGAAAAAGGGGTCACAAAGAGGGTAAGACAGTAGGGAAACAAGCTTGGGATGTGCAGGAGGGATGTAGGTAAGGCTCATAGCTGCCCATTTCTTCATCAGCAACAGCTGTGCATATGTATGTAATTTGGTGTGACATTTGAAACCTTCCACCCCTGAGAGAGGTGTCAGGACAACAATAATACTTGTTGTACAGCCAATTGTAATTGATAGGTTCCATGTCCAGCAGACATGTGTGCGGAATGGGCAGCTATGTATGGGGTGTAATTTTTTTGTGGGTACAGAGTGCCCTTTTTTTTTTTTCAGGTGAGAGTGGTATGTCAGGTGAAGTAAGTCGGTACAACTGGGGAGGTAGGTTGGGTAGGTAAACAGACAAGACAAACAAGCCGCATACAGGGGCAGTGTATGACACGTGTTGGGGGGGTTACACAATTGACGGGGATGGAGGTTTGGATATCCAGAGCCCATGAGCCCACAGATGGCAACAGTGGAACTGATATCCCCACCCATAGGCAGTTGCCACTGTTCCTTCACTGCCCAGGACGGGGCTGTGCTGGGGGCTGTGTAGGTGGGGCAACAGGCATGCCCGTTAGTTGTGCCACCCGTGCCTCAAGCTGGCGTAGGTGCTCAAGGACAGAGTCCCGAATCTCCCTACGCACCACAGTCCGGATGCTACGGAGGGTGAGTGGTGGTTCTCCTCCGGCCACACTTGCAGAGGGGGGGCGAGCCCCATCCCCTGCAGTGCTTCCACCCGCAGGTGGCACAGGGCCACCGGAGGAGGGTCCGGACTCGGCACTAGTGCCAGGTGCACTCGCCAGCTGAGGTGGGAGAGGTGGGTCCGCTGGAACCCGCCTTCCCTGTCGTCCTATGTTTTGCATTATGTCATGACAGTTTGGGTTAGTGACATATAATACCATTCACAATTAGTTGTAACAGCATGCATTAGTATTCCCATTGACCAAACACCCAGATATTCACACCATTGAACAGCATGCATAACACATGCATAATTTGAACAGAAATACACAGTCCAACAACATGCAGGGTTAATTGATGGCAACAGGCCATCAGATGCGGATGTATGAACAGGGCAGATGCATCAACAGACATGCAGATATATATGACCCAACAGGACAAACGTCCAGGGGTGTTAATTGTGATTGCACATACCATTTTCACGTGGAATGGGTTATATGTGGTTATAGGGTGGGGTAAAGACAGTAATATTAACACCTTCGAATAACAATACATATGCTGTACATTTCTAATAGCTACAGTTATATACACACTATTGTTCTAACTACAGTTTCCTATATGATAACTATTTCACCTTGGTGATAGGACTGTTACTGCAACATCAATATACATTTTAGTGTTCTTCATACACATTCATATCTAGCTTTGTTCAGCTACATTATCTTGCTACATTTGCTTTATATAGCTGTAGACAAGTGTGGATGTTTGGTATATCAGACAATCATCCTATCTGCGTATTTCAGACTGAGAGCAACATATCCAGATTTTGGGATACACATTCCACATGCAGCAACACTTTGAACAGATTTCACTGTTTGGTTTTGAATCTCACATGCATTTCATTCTGTCTTGACTGCAGTATACTTTATTCAGGGGTTATTACTACTGTATTGCTGTTTTCCTGACACTTTCTCACACTCTCTCACTTGCTTTCATTTTACTATTCAGGATGGTACTTCTAGGCTTTATTGACATGTTTTAACAGTAGTTATTACAATCCTTTCCAGCAGTCTCACTTCTGTCATGTTTCAGTATTTCCACAGGGATATATTTCACACATGTGATTTCATCATCTTCTGCAGCTATACTTTTCAGCCTGCTGCAGGTTGTGTACTATTTTCTTACAGGCAGGGCATTTTTATTTCAGAATATATGTCGGACAGTTTCATGTTTAGGTTAAACTTACAGGCTGAAAACTCTTGTAATCAAGCAATGCTTGCATACACTTTCACACTGTTACTTGCAGATTTTATTCCTTACTGACTACACTGCACTCTTTTGCTGACTGTCATACTTTTATATTTCTTTACAGTTACTGGTAGTGGATTACTGACCTGCCTGTTGGCGCAACCGCACCAGCCTATCGCCATAGGCTCTGCGGTTCACAGAACGGACACCTGCAGCTGTAATATAAATGAAGTAATATTGGAATACACATCTCCATAATATCAGCTAGTTTAATTTTTTACATACATAATTAAATGTTACTTACTCAGTAGTGGGGCATTGGGTGTTTGCCGGTTCTCCTGGATCCAAAGGTTCAGTTGGTCCTGCTTGCGTCTCTTCAGGTCCGCATGGTGGTGATGGACCTGCTCACCAGTCCTTGGAATCCCTGTGGCACTGGTGAGATCATGAGCCAACCTGTCCCACGCCTCAGCCCTGTATGCTCCCCAGAGGACCTGGCCCTGCATGAGTTGGGCCTCATGATTATGGACTAGGAGCCAGGCCATGTACCTGGACTCCTCAACACCCCACCTCTGTGCTCGAAAGTGACTACCCTCTCCTACTCCTGAAATTCTGCCTGCAGGTCAGTTCTACAATCATTTATGCTGTGTATTCTCACCTATGGGGCTTATATAGTCCGTTTTTCCCGCACACATCTGTGATTGGCCATTTTGGAATTGTATCAACTTCAGTAAACCTGCATTGTCATGCTCTAGTTTGTATTCATTCCTATATATTAGCTATTATTGCATTTACAGGTGCTGCTGTTGTGGCTTAGTGGTTCTGTACCTTGACTGTGGTGTATAGTATCCTGGGTTCAAACCTGGCCACTGCTTTTTATTTTTCATGACTGTCTAGACATGCTGAGGGGTGTGTCTGTGTAAAGGCAGTTTTGATACGGCTTGCTCAACGTTGCCCATCGGTTAGCTCGTTTGCGCGGTGCGCAGCTCCTCGCAAACGGGGTACACTGATTTAAGCCTCATTTGGCTATCGGCACGCATATTACACTCAGCTCAGTTAGGGGCACATAGATTTAGCGTGTTAAACCACTGCTCAGCTACGGACACTCATTTTGCACCAGTTAAAGCACTGCTCATCTACGGGCAGATGCACTCACCCTGTTAAACTGTAGCTCACCTATGGGCACATCTGGCATTTTTTATTCTTTTGTTACCTCACATTTCTTCAATATAAATGGGCTATTTCATTACATTTTACATAACTTGTGGTTTTATGTGTACATATTTGTCAGGGACTTGTTTCCTGCTTATTTTGCAAAAAAAAAAAAAAAATTGGCATTGTGGGGGCTCAAACCATGAATGCCTGCTTTGCAGCCAACATCTCTACCGCTACGCTATGGCTTCCTGGTTTATTTTGCATATTTAGTTCTTATATGCTTTCCCACTGACTGCTAACTGTAGCTGCGCTACGGGCACGCCCGCGCAAACGAGTGCACTCACGGTTAAACATCTTTACAATTTAAAAAATATATATAACATGTTAATTTATATATATTTTATGTTCATAGTCTGTGGGGGCATGTGTTGTGTTCTGTTTATTCACATTTCCGTGGACTCTGTCGTGGGTGTTTCCTTTGGGTACTTTTCCTCTTCTGGGGGCGTGTCCGCTTACAGGGCTCGGCCTACGGACACGCCCCCTACTGTCTTACACGGACAGTGTTGGCCTTCAGTGTGATTCAGCATGCTCTCATTAATATGCAGAGCATGCTGACATCACTCCATTTAACTGCAGCCTCCGTGTATGAGTTATAACCCTTACACGGAGGCTTCGTGAATCCTGCCCTTTGGTTATTGTGGAGCATGAAAACAGGAAGATGTGAAGAAAATGGACAGAGTCGTATTTTATGTTTCATGGACTATATGGAACGAGAGACAAAACAAAATTAAATTACAATCAAAACTTAACTTTGACAAAGATCATGGAGAAAAGGTTTTGGTTGTGGATAAGAGTGGGGGAAATGCCTAAACTGAAGTTTATAATGTATGGAGATTTCAAAATAGATGTAAATAATGTAAATATATAAATATGTAGATAATATGAAATGTATATATCATTAAGAAATACTCTTTTTGAGTGGGAAATGCATTTCATTGTTACACTTCCTGCTTCAGTTCCAGACACACCGGCAGCTCAGATGAGCAGAAAGAGGCATAGAGGATGTAAACATTGTGGCAGAGTTACTTTCATTTAAACAGTCGAATAATGAAGTGGTAGCGGTCAAGCAGATGCAACCAGAGTTTCTGAGGAGAGGGCAATCAAGCCCTCACAGAAGGAAGCTGCAGAAAGTTTGGAGGTTATGATGGCATGCAAGCCTGCAGGGAACATGTTTGCAGACATTGAAAGGAGAGCAGTGTGTATTCATGAAAATGTGAAGATGGTTGAACCGTCACATGAGTCAGAAGTGTTATTTCAGCAATGATTATTCAAAGATGAAAATGATGGCCAGAAAGGATGTATAATAACAACCCTTCATTCAGAAGGGTTGAAGGATGTTTTATTGCAGGACTTATTGAATCAAAGTGAACCAAAGAGTGGGTGAACACAATGGATACAATTCAGGAAAAAAGTGGATGTGATTGTGCAGGAGACAAAGATGTCATATGTGAATACAGAGAAAAATTGGGAAAAGAAAGAGAAAAAAGAAGAAGGAATTGAAAAAAGAAGCATTTAGTAAGAATAAGCTGTAAAGAAGATAAAGAAGTAAACAGGTATGATATATGGGGCAATATAACAGCACTGCTGGGTACTTCTCCATGAGAGTTAAGAGCATTTATTCATGTTAATAAAGATGCTTTTTGTGGCATATTTGAGTCAGGACAATATATGGAGATGTTTTTAGGGCAATACGAGTTAAAGAAAAACACTATAGCCCTTGGAATGTATATATTTTCAAGCATTTAACAGAGAGACTACAAAGAAAATATATGTAAAAAGGTAATGGACATTACTAAAATTTATGATAGAGGTTTATGGACTTGGGGGTTGGGAATGTAATATCATATTGTAAATGGAAAATGGTAATATAGTGGACCTAGCAAGTATGACAAATGTAGATGGTAACAAAGGGATAGTGAGGTACTGGGGGCAATAAAAACTATTTTTTGAAAACATGATCATCTAATTTGTAACTGCAATAAAAGTAAATGTTATATTTTTGGTAAAATGAGTCATGATGCAAAAAGATGAGACTTGAAATGTCTTTAAATGTAAAATCAGTCACTTGTGAATGGTGTGTAAGGAAAATATAGAAGAACATAAGGAAACATTTATACAAGAACAATATATTAACCAAGAGATAGTACAAAAGTAAGAAATAGAAAAAGAGCAATGAAAAGAGCAGGAAAGCCAAATAATTCTAGATAATAACAGGGCAAGAGAGAGAGAAAAACAGTAGGGAAAAAAGACAAAAAGAGAAAGAAGGAATGCCAGAAATGAGTGAGGAAAAAAGAGATAATTTGGAGAGTGGCGAAGGAAATAAAAAACTTCTATTGGAAAAAAGGTAAAATGTAGGAAAAGAAAATTTAAGGCTTTGGGTACTAAAGAAAATAAAAAGGGAAAGGATGTAAAAAAGGAGATAATAAATAAGATTATAAAGAAAATGTATTAAATAAAGAATTGAAAATTCTATAAGGAAAATTTATTAAATAAAGAATTGAGAATTCTAGCAATAAATGATAGTATGAAGAAGGTTAAAAGAATTATATGGGGTATTAGGGTGTTGTACAGTATTTAATATAGATTTGATTGTATTAGAAGTAAGAATAATATTTACCTCAGAAGAACATGTACAAACAGAAATATTGCTGGGGAGGTGAGGTTTGCTCAGGTGTAGGGATATTATGTATATAATTATTAGAAATGTTGGATTTTATATTGTTAATAAGGGTAAGGTAATGATTGTTGATGTGAGGTGGAAAGGTCAGGTTTACAGACTCATACCAGTATATGCATAGGTTACAAATAAGAGAGTATATGTTTAATGACACTAGATTATGTAAGGGTGAATATGGATTTGCTATTATGGGTGATTTTAAATGTTATCTATTATATAATTTAAAAAAAAGTGGTAGCAATGTTAAAATAATGTTAAAAGTGATAAAAACTTGGAAATGATATATTTGAGATAATAAACAGTGGTCATATAAAAGAAGCAATTTAAGAACAGAGATAGATTACCTTATTGTTTCAGAAAGTTTGAAAATGACACAAGAAGGAAAAAATTATGCAGTTTTTTTTGGATTATTTGGCAATTTGGATAGATATTCAAGAAATAATTGATCATATAAAATAGGAAAAGGTATTAAAAATATTAATAAAAAGTAATTAGATAATGAACATATAGAAGTAATTAAACAATTATGGAAAGATCATGCAGGTATAAGAAAATTCTATAAAAATTGGACATTATTGTGGATAAGTTTCAAAGATAAATATAAAAAATATTATTTGGAATGGCAAAATATAAAGTGAAAAGAGGTAAAAAAGAACTATAAAGAAGTTTTTATTATATGTTTAGAGATTTAGAAATAAATACAAAAGATTTTGTTTTTGACAGAGAGAAAAAATTATATGAGATGACCCAATAGAAGATCAAAAAGCTGTTGTTTAAACAAAGGTATTTTTTACTTGGGACAAAGAATGAAGTGGCTCTGTATCTGAGTATTATGGTAAAAAACAATAAAACAATAACAAGAGTAATAAGAAATGAGAGATGAGAAAATATAAAGAGTCAGCAAGAAATAATGAATGTAGTTGGTAAATGTGCAGAAAAAATATGCAAAGAATATAAGATAAAAAGTGAAAAGTTAAGCACTTCATATACCAGGATAACAAAGAATAGAGAAAAGAAACAACTATGGAAGAAATGAACAATGAATTAAAATTGATAAATGTTGAATCAGCAACAGCAGTGGATGGTATAGAATATTTGCATGTGTAGAAATATGTTAGATTGGAAAAAGAAGTGAGATTGGGAAAAATTGAAAAGGAAATCAAGAGTAATTTATGGTAATAAGAGAAACTGTAGATGATATAATGAATAGAAAATCTGAAGTTAAAATCCTGGCAGGGGATTTTAATAAAACATTTGCTTAATACAACAAGCAATCTTATGGGATTTATTGAAAGAATATAATGTAAATGAAAAGATTTTTAAGATATTTGCTACAGCATATAAAAAATAAAGTAAGAGTGGTTGTGAATGGATATGTCATGAAATAGACATGAAGAGTGGTATATGACAAGGCTGACCAGTGAATAATACTTTATTTGCACTAGTCATTAATGCAGTTTTCAATAAAATAAACACATCAATACATGCAGTAGAATACAGAAGCATTAAAGTATTAGAGTACCAGTTATGTTTTTGTATGAAAATAATATAGTTTTAATGACTAAAAACAAAGAATGGGTGGAAGTAGCTATTGAACAACTTAAAAAGTATCTGAGAGCACTATGCATGAGTATAAAAACAGATATGAGTATAGGTTTAGGAGTAAAAGATAAAGTAGGGAATATTCAGTTTAACATGCAAGAAATAATAATATTGGGTATAACATTTGGAAATGAGGAAGTGAAGATGAAGATGCAACAATGGCAAGAAATAATAGAAAAATTGAGGCATGTGTGATTATTTTGGAGAACACGTAAGCTGTCATATAAAAAGAAGTTGTATGCAATTAATTACATATTATTGGGAAACATTTTATATCTTGTACATGTTTTTATGATGTCTTCAAACTGTGAAAAAGTATTAATGACTAGTGTGTGTTCTTTTATATGTGCATCTAGATTAAACCCAGTTAAAAGAGAAGTACTATATGTAAAAGAAGGGAAGGAGGACGATTGGGATTGATAAATCTTTTGGTTTATGCAGCATCATTACATTTGTAAAAAGTATTGAAATGGATGAAAATGGAAGATGGTGTCATTGACTAGTATAATACATAATGAAAGAAAAATACAAAAAAATATGGGGTATGATGAGTAATTTTAAGGGGGAAAAGAGTTGTGGACAGTGAAATAAAGGATTATCAAGATAAAATAGTATTGTAGAAAATAAAGATAAGGGAGGTTGAGGATAATAGAAAAACATGGTATTTGAACATAATGAATATGTATTACTGTGTATATCCATGGGCAAGGATGGAGGGAAAAAGAAAAAAAAAGCTGTAACAATGAGAATAAAAAGTTGCAAAAGATATATTGAATGTAGACATTTTTATGGAGATGATTATTAATAAAAATGCAATTGAAAACAAGTATGCCATATAAAATTTGAAGAAAGAGTATACAATTACTGTGGTGAAGCTGAAACAACTGAACATGTCTTTTTGAAATATGTAAGGGTAAAGAAAATATAGGAAAAGTTGTGTGAAGACAATTTTTAGAAGGAATTAAGAAAATGAAGGATATAACTATGGACTTTTTGGAATATAGGTTCGTAGGTTTTTACTAGGCAAATGACCTCAAGGGCTTTTTTAAGCCTAGTCATGCATCCCAAATCTCTGACAGGCTCTAGTACACTTGATAAGTGTAATCAGAGGCTTAGGAGATGAAACATTTCCAAGCAGGGGGCTTGAGAGATGAATCATTTACAGGCTGTCCATGTCCATTAGAGATATAGGTATCAATCAGGGATGAATTTCCTGTTCCCCATCTAATTGCCCAAGGTACAAGTGAATTGGGTTAGGGATGAACTCTGCTTCATATGGATAAGGATTCTGTTCCAGAGAAGGGGTATTTTCTAAGATACATACCTGTCTCTCCAGCAGGTCCTATTAATATCACTTGCAAGACTGAATATTTTAGAAAGGGTAATTCTGGTGCAGTTTGTTTTGTGGATATGCAGGAGATTGATCAGAGTGGGGTGTGATATTATCTTGTATTACAGACATAGATCCCCCTTTAACAGTATGTAGGAGACAGAATATAAAGATAGGGCCTTGAGGCAGTCTGCATAGGATGTGTTACTTATGCACTGTACTCTTTTATTGAGGAAACTCTGTGGATGTTCCAGTTGTTGGATATGCCTGGTTAGGTACATACTAAAGGGGGCATTGTACTCAATGATAGGTCTGATAAATGCTGAATGCAGTGAAACAGTGACTTCCTTGGACCTCAATTCCATACCTTTATTTATAATTTACATAGTATAGCATGATTTCCTCACTGCTGTTAACATGTGATGGTCAAAGACTAGATTACTGTCTATGTATATCCCTAAGTCCCTGACTACTGGGTCAACTCTTAGGGATGTGCTGTGAATATGATAGTTACCAGGGGTGGATGACTTCCTGAAGGATACTGTTATAAACGTAAAAGAAGGAAGTTTGTTAAAAAATAGACAAAAATGTGTTTTTCATAATGTGGAAGATATGGAATGAAAGACTGAATGAATTAAAATGTAATGTAAAATGGATATTACCAGATTTTTTAAAAAATAAGATTTTAATTATGAAAAAAGGGTCGGGTCATAAAACTGAATACAGATTAAGAAAAAGTAATGCATGTTTACATTATCTGAGTAATGGAAAATTATTATAAAACAAAAAGACAAAATAGAAATAAAACAAACTCAAAACCAGATAAAAAATGAATGAACACCAGTGGAAGCAATAAATCTAAACACAGGACCATAACTGAGTTAATCGTTAAGTGCTTTCACTCACTTTAATCAACATGACCTTCTTCAGAACAAACAGTTTTCCAGTTCAAAATGCATTTATAAACTGTTGTCAATTAAATCACATGACATTCTTAAAGAAATCTAATCACTTATAAAAATAAAAAATAAATAAATAAAATAACCAATTTAAATACAATACTCTAATATGATGTATTATAATGCATACAGTATTAATGAATAAAATAAGACATTTATTATTGTACACTAAAATAATAGGTAGTCAAAGCAATGAACTATCTATTTCGAGCTATTGTCAAGAAGCATTTAATGTTAACAGTGCCATTGAGGCTTGGAGTTTCGTCAGCAACCAAAACTATTTGCCACAAACTTTCTTTACATTCTAAGAAAGACCTATAGTCACCTGTAAAAAGATCAGAATTAACCCTTTCTAATACTAAGAAAGAAAATTTATTGAAGAGTAAACATTCTGTTGCATGCACTGCCAAAGCATTAGTTCTATCCTTTTTTCTAATGGCTAAAACATGCTCATATATTCTTTTATGTAAAGCTCTAATAGTTTATCCAATATAAAATGTGTCACATGTATCACAGGTAGCACAGTATACAACATTGGTGGTGTTACAGGTGTAATAATCCTTAGCCCAGAACCTTCTCCCTATGTGTTTGAATTCTATACTGGACAAATTACTCATAAATCTACATTGTTTACATTATCCACAGGAAAAACTACCAGCAAGCCTAGATGTAGAATCCACAGCCATCATCTTATTGTTTTCCAAAATATGCTTAATACTGGTAGTCTTCCTGAAAGAAAAATGCGGTCTTACACCCAAAATTTTTGTGAGTTTGGTATTTCCCATAATAACTTTCCAATGATCCAGTAAAATTCTCTTGATGTAGACCATCTCATTACATGCTGGTATGGGAAAAGCTAAAGAAATACCGAAAGGGTCTTTACACTGAACACTTGAGGACACTTCCCTAAGGGTGTCCCTAATGGTCAAAATGGGGCAAGCAGAAGTGTTTCTAAGTGCTAATACTTCCTGAATGATCTGCTTAAGCCAAACTAAATTGTAGCCTCTATCTCTAAAGAATTGTGTCAATTTATCTACCTCATGTAGAAAAACAGAATGTACAGTTGTGAACCTACTAAGGTGTATGAATTGACCTTTTACCATTCCACCCTTCATATGGACAGGATGTAAGCTTTCCTTGTGTAGATACTGGTTAACAAAGGTGGCCTTCCTAAATATTTGACTCTTGAAATTCATGGACACAGTTTCAAAAGTTAAATGAAGATCTAAAAAATCTATAGACTCACCAAAACCTCCAACTGTGAATTTAAGAAAGGTGATACTACAATTCAGATGCTCCACAAAGGATAGAAAGCTACTGTATTTCCCCTTCCAGAGAAAGATCAAGTAATCTATGTAACGTCTGTAGAACACAATATTGTCTAAAAAAGGCAAAACATAAAGAAATCTTAACTCCCAGTAGGTCATGACAATATTAGCAAAAGATGGAGCTACTCTGGACCCCATGGCAGCACCTGATATCTGCTGAAAGAAACTACTACCAAATTTGAAAAAATTATTGGTGAGAATCAACTCCATAAGGGTACAAACAGTGTTAACTGTGTTGTTCCCAAGAGATGTATATTGTGTCAAATATTCTCTCAGGTATTCTAAGCCTGCCTCCTGGTTTATACTTGTGTATAGAGAAGTGACATCTAAACTGGCAAAGAAAAAAGCTTCAGAAACTTTAAGTTCACTTAATAATTCTAATAAATGCCAACAATTACGCAGATAGAACTTTGATTTCTGAACCACTGGATTAAGTATATTATCTAACCAAATAGAAATAGGCTTAGTTTTAGAATGAGCTGCTGACACTATAGGTCTAAAAGGAGGGCTAACACGGTCCTTATGTACCTTGGGAATACCGAACAAAACTGCCATTTTAGGGTATTCAACCTGTAAGAACTTGTATATGTCAAAATCGATGCTAATCTCACAAAATAAATCAAATAGCCTCGTATCTACCCCTTGAAAACAGTTAAGAATAAATTCACTAGTAACTTCTTTATAACATTTGTCATCATGAAGTAAGGTTAACATAGCAGATTCATATACTGTAGTCTTCATGACTACTAATGAGCCCCCCTTGTCAGCTTTCATAACTCTAACTTCTTTATTCTTACTCAAATCAAACAGGGCCTTTCTTTCTCTTTCTGGCAAGTTATAAACATAAGGTCCTATACTCAAAGTTCTAAACTGTCTTTCACAAAGAGTGCCAAAAACTTGAATGGTAGAATTTAGAGCAGGATTGTAAGTGTTATTTTCTTGCAAACTGTCACTTCACTCCTGACGTCAGGAAGATTATCAAAAATAAATTTCAGATTTAATTTCCTTAAATATAACCTGAAGTCAACTATCAATCTAGGGATATTCACAGTATTCGAAGGTATAAAAGAAAAACCACGTTTTAACACAGATA
>NC_056730.1:1033326796-1033479296 GCF_019279795.1 Protopterus annectens
TACCAGCTGAAAATATGGATAAAAAGTATGACTATTACTTAGTGAGCATGGTACAACTGCACATCAGGAGTTTACCTCACACCACAAATGGGTATAAGAAGACACAATCATCACAGCAGCAGGTTTCAAAACTGAAGGAAAAAGTTACTCGTTCCATTAAATGCCAGTGTCTTGGGTTAGAGGTTTCCACTGTAAGCAAGTAAGCCTTGTAATGTCCAAATTTCCACAGGGACAGTTGAACAAAAAACAACAGGGGATGTTAAGGGAGGTAGCACCACAGTAGTGGTGGGTTGTCTTGAAACAACATTACACATATTATCACAAGAGTCTGAACCTTATCCAGAGATGGGGTACAGAAACTTTGGCAAAGGGGAATAATACACCACACGTACGTTTTAAGTCTGCAGTTATCAGAAAACTAGAAAGGACCATTACCCCCTAGGGAGTCTATTGCATATTGGACTATGTGAAGGTCAATCTTTCAGATAGCAGTAGCCAGGGTTCACTTGGTCTTTGAAGGGCATAGGGATGAAGGCAGGTGGCAGTGTTTACTGACATAATGGCAGCTGTTTTTGCAAAAAATTACTTTCAATATACAGCATCAAAGGTACATACAATTACATATAACAAGGCCTGTAGACAAGCATGAGAGGAAGGCAATGGGGGGATACACAGCCAGCACCTCCACCTTCAAGAGAAACTAGTGATATAGTTATTTCAAGAAAAGAGCTAGAAAATAGCATTGAGCTTAAATTTGAACCACAGCAGTTAAAAAGTACTGGACTTGCACTTAAGAGGGCTATTATAGTTAAAGAGATGGCTGCTACTTGTAAGTCAACAGCAGAGTCACACTTTTCAAAAGGTGATAGACTTCCCTTGGAATGGGGACTGAGAACAATCACAAACAGAGCATTGCAACATACAGCACTCTCATATCTCACTATATGAAACTTGAAGGAGGTAGTCATGGAGGCTTCTGACTCTGAAGAACAAGAAGAGTCTGTGTAGTAGGGTAAGGAATTACTCTACAGACAATTAACTCTTGAAGGAGGGCTATTGAGAAGTGATATAGTAATAGGTAATTTGAAAGGCCTACTGCTGGGCACTTCTAGCTATAGCTTGAGATATCTCTTTTGCAGGCCATAAATTCATGGAATATACAAAAAGGAGATTTGTGCAAAATTTTTATCACCCACATATTGGAAAACACAGGAAATAATACTGTAAGATGTGTGAAAAGTGCCAGCATGTTGGCAAGTCAGAAGACAAAGAAATGTTTCTTAGATGCCTTTGTCTGTCACAGAAAATTATTCCTTGAGTAGCTGTGCATGTTGTGCAGCCTGTTAGTACTCTATACCCCATACATACAAAATGTATCATAAAGGTGGTACATATGAAATGCATCATGGAGGTGGTACATACAAAATGTATCATGCAGTCGGTACATACCAAACGTATCATGGAAGTGGTACATACAAAATGCATCATGCAATTGGTACATACCAAATGTATCACGGAAGTGGTACATACAAAATGTATCATGGAGGTGGTACATACAAAATGTATCATGGAGGTGATACATACAAAATGTATCATGGACATAGTAAATTGGTCTACTACATGCACTAATCTAGTGATCATGTTTTCTATTGATGCAAAAAACTTGGCAAATGCTCAATTAGAAATTTTTAGCAAGTGGGTTTCTGCAAGAAATACTGAGAGTTAGAGGGGCAAACTTTATATCAGACTTGGTAACCTATTTTTGGCTGTGCTGTGAGTAAACATGTTAAATTCGACCCTCTACCACCCATAAGCAAATGAGTTGGTGGAGAGAAATTGATTCTTCTATTAAAACCATGTCAAGAGTATTCACAGACTAGGTTAAGTGAGAGCGCTATTAGCACCTTCCCAATCTGCTCTTTGCATAGGGTAAGCTGCTCAAACAATTTACACATTTTCAGCATTTGAGCTGCTTTGTAGCCACAAGGCTTGGGAAGGCATAGTATTAATTACTGAAGAATGGGAAGAAGAAAGTGATTCTTGCAAGAAATCTATGGAGATATATGAAGTGAATTTCAGGTCTAAGCTTTGCGAGTTCAAGAGGGTTGGCGAATAAGCACTGAGCACAGATGCAACCACAAGGATTGCCAAACAACAAACATCTAACAATATTCTGTTTAACAAAACGGCAATGTTACTTATCCCTGTATGGTAGAATAAGCTGTAGATAGCAAGGGTGGGAACTTTCACTGTTATAAGGAAGTATGTGATGTTAATTATGTAATGGAGTTTCCAGCCAGAAGGTAGAAATATAAAGTATGCCATTTCTCATGATGAAACTTGCTGTGATAGAAAGACATTGATATCCAGTATCTGCAGTGGGTTAGAGAATAAATCAGATGGTAATCTTGCAGTAGACCATTTCAGTATGGCTGATGTGATATTTCACTGGATTAGTTAGTTTAATGCTATCATAATGGCTATCCCTTACACACATTCAGGAATCAAAGCAGCACTACAACAGTTGGAGCATATTCACTAATAACCCAGGGTGTACTTGCCGATGCAGAACCATGCAGACACAGGAACGCAATGCTTAGTCATGAAGGTAGACTTAGCTGTATATAAAAAATTATATCAGCTGTAAATGGTAAAATTATTTTACACTATTACCATAAAAGCAAAAGGATTTCCAACGCAGGGAATTGGGTGGAATAACTTAAAATGCACTTTCAGCTAAAGTTACATTTCTTGATCATTTCTTATGAAAACTGTCTTGTGGCCTAGGAAAGGAGGAAGATGGCAAGATGCTTTATTTTCAGTAAAGAGACATAAACTTAAATGTGGAAAAAATTTTTTAGTAATGGTAAAGATGTGTGCAATAGAATTTTACTTTACACCCCCACACACACAATACTCCTCTGTCATAATCTGCATTGCTTTATTATGAATGAAGCTATGTGTTCTAAGAAGATTTTTTCAGAAAAAGAAAGACATTTTACTTAAATCTGAAAACTATATGCAGCAATCTGGAAGATATGCTGATTCAGAATGGCTGCACCTTAATCTTTGCATAGGCTATGGTGTTACTGGACATTAAACAAGCCTGGAAACAGCAAATCATTTGTGCATACTACAGATAAATGACAATAAAATCTGTTATCCTATACTCATTGACCATATTTTTGGGTCATTTGCAACTGTAAAAAGGCTATAGAAAATCAGGAGCTGGTTAGACAACAGAAACATCCATTTAGTGAAAAGAGACCATTTAGCTGTAGTTAGTATATTTCTCTTGCCATGCCATTTATCTTTTTAAAATAGTTTATCTTATTCTCTGCAAGCATACACTTGTTTTCATATTTTTAACTCTGTTGTCTAATTTCTGTTAAAAATTTTTTTTGTTCACTTGCAAGCTTGAAGTTGGTGGTTTAAATATTAATACATTGATGCATTGGCACAGTGTTGATGAATCAGTAATTGCTGTCATTCTCTTTTCAAAGAGTGAGTGACATAGCAATAGCTGTCAAAATCACTATTGCACTAGATGGCAATGGCTGACAGCAAACGGTTGAAATCATAGCTATCTATTGATTATAATTCGTCCCTGCAGCTGTTCAGTGTGAGGCTTATTTGGGTATAGCAAGTATTGGTTAAAACCCAAGGCAGTAGTATTCACATTTACTGTATGATCTCAACAGCAGTTGCCCCTTGTATATTAACTGGTGACAAGTGTTGTGGATCACAAGACCATAAATTGTGTCCCTTTTTATTACTTGCTGCTTACTTATTTGGATCACTAGACTATAGTTCTGATTGACTCATACTAATAGGTGGTACTGGGTAGGATTATAAGCCATCATTATACACACACCTAATTATGTTTTATTCATCTACTGAATAATTATATACAGACATTCTGCTTCCGAGAAAAACACCATATTGTAAGTTAAGTTGATATTCACCCAAAGTCTTTGGGGAGATATTCTACCATAATAGCAGTACATGTCTTAGTCATTCTAACAGATGTGGACATTTCTCTGCATATATCATATCTGCATTAAAGGAATGAAGTGAGAGTAGACAGAACAAATGTCACTACTTATAAATATCCTCTGCTTTTGGTGTTGTATGTGATTTATATAAATATATAAATATAGCTGTCACTGAAAATCACCTTTCTACCTTACATTAAGTTTTTATCTCTGATGGTCTTTCTCAAGAGCTTTATTTCTAAAAAGAACGAAAATATTCAGTGATTCAGACAAGGTGCCTTTCACTCTTCCTTCACCTAAAATATATTCGACCAGATTTTATGCAGTCATGCGTGTTCACCCCGCTATGCTTTGTCAATGGATTAAAGAACAAAAGGACTGAATGCTTATGCTTTTCACTTTATTCTGATTATCAAACTTCATTCACAGTAGAAATTAAAGGTAAAGGAATGCTATCAGGTTGTTGAGCTAGAAAGGAATAATCTGAGTGCTGTATTGTTTCTACAGAGGATAGATGAGGCTATGGCAGGTGTTATTATGATTGTCCAGTGGCTGGGAATGAGCCAATAAAAGGCAAATAAAAGCAGACGGCAGCAGTTTGCAATTTTTTCAGATTGTGTTTGTTCATTTATGTCTACAGCTCCACAGCATTATTTTCAGAGGTCATACAGTTAGATATTGAAACAAAGTGTGTAATCAAAGCAACATAGAATCCTCTGATATTATAAGCAATGACCAGATCATTATAAACGTCACTCAAGGTAAAGTACCTTTTCTGACTTTACAAATCACACTATTTGTTTCTTAAGTAGCCTATATTATAGTTCTAAACATTTACCTCATTATTTAATCAGATTTTAGACAACTTCTGTTAGTTTTGTACATTTAACCACATGTATTTGCTATTTATTTAGTTTTGATAACTGTACTGTCAGGCATATTTTCAACTGATACCTGGGAGCATAAACTAAATGACATGTAAAGAAAAGAAATAACAAAGACTAAAATAATGAGACATTGCAAATAGATTGTCAATTAATTCTTACAATTCAGAACAAAGATCAGCACCAAACAAAATTCATATTAGACTGTGGTCATAAAACTCAGTTATTTACTAGAAAATAACTGAACAGACCATAAAAACATGTATTTTTCTCAACAGTAATACGTATATTTGCGTTTTGATACAGATAGTGCATGATAGGATACATAAGTGTTTTGCTTTTCTTAAATATTCAGTATGTAGGATATGTGAACAGTAACAAGTACTTATAGAAATGGACCTGCATAATGAAGCCCTGAAACTGGCAATTACAAAACATTTGCAGTAATAGACCTGCATAACAATGTCCTGAAACACGCAGTTACAAAATGTTCCACAAAGTAACAATTTGAAGACACCTGATGTTAAAATTATGTCATCTAAGCTCTAGGAGACTGCAAAATGAGCAACTTGCCAAACTAATAAGCTTTCATTTGGTAGTGATGCTAGGAGACAGAGAAAGAAAGAAGTGAAAAAACTTTAACATCTTAGACTGGCAGAAGCCAATGAGGGAAACCATTTAGGATGCAATGTCACACAATAAAATCACTGTGTGAGCTTTCTTGGTGGAGTTGTTTATAAGCATTTACTATGCATTCCACATTTTTGCATGTTAGTGTTCCTAATTTGGTGACGGGACATGGTGACCTGTGACTGTTTGGCTAATGGAGAGCATGACAGCTATTTTGTAAAATGAAGTTTGTTTATCCTTGGGAGGTGAATTTAAGATGCTGTCATTAAAAAATATCAACACGGGTATGGTGGGGAAGACTGGAAACATGTAACTTACAGAGTTGAAGGCCAGGTGATATGATAAGCTAATAATGAATGATATGATAAGAGTTGGCTGCACTGGTTGGGAAAGCAATTAATACTTTTGAATGCTAAGAGCATAAAAAAAAAAAAAAAAGGTTTCATTACCATCTTGCCTATTACCTAGTTGTTGACTAGGTGTGGAATAGTTTGCAGTTGTGATTTGGACTAGTACTTACTTTTAATCAAAACCTTTTATGTAAGGGAGAACAACATTTTAATAGGGCACTGCAAGTTGTCACATCGGGGGAAGAATTTTAGATCACCTGCTCCCAGTCTACTGAAGGATCGTAGGTTTTGGCTGGGTAAAAAGCAGCAAAGCAATTAGGATAGCTGGATACACTTATGCAAGCTTAGCTACATAGTCAACAAAAAAAAAAAAAAGAAGGAGAGAATAAATGGTGACGGTAAGGTTATTTTGTTAGAATAGTATGTTAGACTGGTATGGATGGTTCTGGAAAAAACAAGATATTTTAGAGGAAAGGTTTCCAGTGCACTCATTTCATACTGGGAAAGTGTCTGAATTGAAGGAGGAGGTTAAATCAGTGCATCTGATTAGAAGAGTGGAACGGTGGTCATCTAGAGCTTTTTATCTTATATAAGATAATTACTTGTTTGGTTTGAGGATAAATTTGTTTTGGTTTTGTGGGTGAAAATACTGTCATACTGGGTCATTCATTTGTTTTCTGGGTGGTGAAGAAACTATATTGGGCTGCAGGAAGGCATGTGGAATGGGTTGTGATATGGATTTAAAGGTCTAAGATGGCAGCAGCTCGTGGTTACATTTGAGGTGATACAGGCAGCATTAGGAGTTCATCATATTATAGTAATTCATTTAGGAGGGAATGATTTGTTCGAGCCCTAAATGTGAGTTATTAGCTCATATTGTTGGTAACTCATTGAGTTTAAGGCAGAGATGCCCAGGGATGATAATAGTGTGGTCAGAGATTATACCGAGGTTGGTGTTGTGACATGTGATTGCATTACGTTTATGGATATTGAGAGAGCTAGGTGTTTTGTCATGGAAGGCTGGTTAGTTCAGTAAGAAAACTTCAGTTGGAGCCTCTCTTCTGTTCCCCCCTGTTTTACTGATAGTGGTTTTGGTTATGGAATTTGTGAGGTAAGTGTTGGCATGCTGCCTCATAATCTTGGATTTTGTTCAGAGTGAGCAGAGGAAATTAACGATGCTTATATTTCAGAAATAAGGATGGTGAGCAGTTCCAGCTCTGCATATTAAAATGTTAGTTTATATGGATGTGCTCTTTCTGTTGCATATTTCATATTTTATCCATGTACCATTTGTTTTAAATGTTTATAGTTTAATAAGTTGGCTGCTATTGCAGTCTTGGAAGGTTTTCTGTCTAAGAGTTTTATATGGACAAATATAGTTTGTTCACAATCATATTTGCCTGGAGACACCTGATGAGGTAAAGGTAGTGGGGCAGAAGGTGAAAGCTGTTATTATGAATGTGGTTGGATGGGCTGCAGAACCAGTTAAGTGTTTTGAGGAAGTTTAGTGGGGTTTGGTAGAAAGAGAGGTACGCAGGTTGGGGGTTTTATAATTTTTAGGTCTAGTTTGGGGAGTGATCTAATCTTTCAGGCATGGGATTTGTGCTAATCATCCCTTCCTTCCTTTCCCTTAATTTAGGTAAAGTTTTTGTTTACTTGTTAGGCTGCATACAGTTGGGTCTAATTTGGGCAGAGTAAGATAGGTTAGGTTGGAAACCATCTTTTATTTCCCCCTTTTTTACTGATGGTGTCTTTGGAGTTTTATGTCTCTGAGAAATATATGGAAAAATGGTGTTAAGTGATTTACTTTTCATCACATGTAGAAATGTTGGTGTTTTTTGTTGGTGGTACAGCTGGTTAAATAATATAATGGTTGAAGTTCGTTAGATTGATCATTACATAATTCAAAGGCTTTTCCCCTTTCCTTGAGTTTGTATATTTAATTAATGCCCCCCCCACATTAAAGTTGTTTTTTGTTATACTTTTGGTAATGTCAAATGCAATCAATTGATCTATATTTCCGATTACTTTCTTTTGATTATTTTAATAGCAATGAGTTTGTTTGGTGTTTTCTGTTTCAAACTCAGGTGATTATTCATTATAAACGCATACACACACGCACTGTCTCTCACATACACACACATACACACACACACACACACACACACACACACACACACACACACACACACACACACACACACACACACACACACACACACACACACACACACACACACACACACACACACACACAAACACACACACATACACATACACACGGACACTCTAACTCTGAGATTGTACAGCGATGTAGAAAGAAAATATTCATAAATGAGGTTTGGAAACAAACCGATTTGTCCTGGGACATCTTCGGGGAAGGATCAGGTAGGAATAGTAATGGCAGTTAAGATGGTAGTGGAAGAAAGTTAAAGTGGTGGGAGGTTAGCATAGGGGGTGGGAGGTTAGCATAATGCTTAAGATGCTTACCTTACAAACACAAGGTGAAAGATTTGATTGTCACATGGGGTAAATGACTAGGCTTTGGTGGCCCATGAGGGCAGTTAGCCTAGTCTAATCAATGAACCAATGGTAGGGATGAAAGAGTCAAACTGGGAAAGTAGGAGAGCTGGGAGGAAATGAGGTAAGTGCAAGGAGGGGCTCAGCTTTTTTTGTGTGAGTGTATCTGGGTAAAGGTTCAGATTTTGGCATGAACTTGCTAAGACAAGGTTATGTCCGAGATGACCTGTATGTATTTTGGTGAACAGATAGGTCTCTGGCAATAGTCGGTGGTAATGGGTGAGTGATTTTTTTTTCTTCTCTCCACTGTATGATCACTGACTAGGTAGGTTGGGTGTGTGCTTGACTGGTTATATTTTGTGTTGAATAGGGTGTGGGTTGGCTGTAGAGTTTTAGTAATTTGTTTTAATTAAGGAGTCTATGAGGGTGTAGTGTCTTTTCTGAGGCTTTGTGTTGATAATGGCCTCAGGCTTGATTTTGCTTGATGTTCAGTGCTTTGAAGTTGGGCCATGTGTAGCATCTCTTTGGTAGGTTTTATTTTGTTGCTGACAGTATGGCCATTATGGGTTGGTGTGTTGTTGCTAGGGAAAATTGAATTGCTAGGGAAAACTGAATTACTTAACTGTAAACTGCTTTTTCATACTGAGAGTTGTATTTTCTGTTTGTGAGTGCTGTATCCGAGCTTTTCTGTGTATTTTTGCCTAGTGTTGTGGCGTTCTTATACTTGGTGGCTTTGCAGTTGCCCACCTATACTGTATATTTGATTTGTGACACTCCTCCTAGGCTAGTGTCATTAGTTCATTCAATCTAATAGAGAACATTTGTGAAGGCCAACCCACTCAGACTCTTAACTTTGAATTAATTTCTGTTCCAGCTTTCTCCATTTCCACTTTTACTAAAAAAAAAAAAATTCTAAGCTTGCTTCCCCCCTTTCCTGTGGCAGGTCTTGTCCAGATATGGATTTGCTGTGTCCAGGACTGTTTGTGAGCTCCTGGCCCCCACACTTAACTAGGGTTAAACTATTCTTGGCACCATAAAGTCTGCTCTTCAAATTTTCCCTTGCAATTAGCCAGCTTTTTAGTTTTAGAACTCAAATCTCTTTCTTTGAGCTCAGCACTTGTTCAGAACTCATTGTAAGCACTAAATAAGTTACAAATTGCTATAGCACTCAACTTTCCTCACTTGTCTAGAGGAAAACAGTTTTTAGTACTTAATAAATAAGCACCTATTCAGGCATGTCTAAAGGTCAGCTCCCGATGTTTTCTCCTGTCTACTTGATTAATCTGGGCATCTTGGGACAATGCAGCAATTGCCTCATGTACACAGACAACCCTCTCCTCCTACCACCCAACACTACAACCTGTGAGAGATGCACTTATATAGCCAAACTGGAAGCAAAGCTCTCTTCACTGAAGACTGGACTAGACAGTCAAGAGGAGAAGGTAAACACTTGCACCGCACCACACTCATCACATAGTCCCTCAAAGCCTACACCATCAAAACACACACACAGAAGCACAAAACACACACCTACATTCGCGGAGGCTCTCAGTAAAAATCTGCCCAAACAACCGAGACCTCCAAAGCAGAAATGCAAGCAACGTCCACCCCCCAACATAACCCAAATGACACATAGCCCACATACTCAGTGTGCCACTCAGCTACAGCCATAAGGCATAATGTACCCAACATCCAAGTCATGGGTGACTCTATAGTCAGGCACACTGGTGTCCCCCTCACCAGGCTAAACAAGGAAAAAGTTACTGTCAGCTGCCTGTCGGGGACAAGGATCCACCACATAACGCACGCACTCAGGTCACTCCACAAGAACAAATATGACTCTGGCATTGTCCATGTTGGTGTGAATGACCTGAGACGTACCTCCCTGGACTACATGAAAAGAGACATGGAGGAGCTCTCTGAACTTGTAGCCCAGGCAGGTATGACCCTAGCCCTGAGTAGCATCCTGCCATCACCCAAAATGATACCACAGTGCAAGGACAAAATGATTGACTTTAACAATTGGCTAAGCTTCTGGTGTCATTCTAATGGAATCCAGTATCTGTCTGCCTGCGATGACATGATCGACAGACCATGCTGCTTTTCCAGAGATGGCCTGCACCTGTCGCTCTTGGGATTCTGGATACTGGCAAAGGCTCTTGCCACTCCTATAGTGCCTTTTTTAGGCAAGGTTCAAAAAACAAATTCAGCACCGTAACAGGTACAATCAAGCTAAATCTGAGGATAATGCTACTCAATGGTAGAAGTCTAAACCTCAAAATGCACTCACTCGAGGCACTCCTTAAAATGGAGAACATTGTCATCTGTGCAGTGACAGAGACCTGGTTCAAAGCTCCAGAGAGCACCCCTGCATTACCAGGCTATAATTCATACCACACCTTTCGGCCACCAAACCCGGACTGAAACACTAAAGATGGAGGCGTGCCCATATTCATTAAGGATATCCACACCTCCAAGCTAGTTGTTCAGCATAATGCATCCGAGATTATCCAAGTTCAACTAACTCTGGGCAAAACCGCAATCCAGATTGTAGCTTGCTACAGACCCCCAACCATGCCCCAGGATTCCCATTCCTCTTTTCTTGATACACTGGAAAATATTAAGGTACAACCCAACACTCCAATAATGGGTGATTTCAACTACCCTACCATTAACTGGGAAAACTACTCATGTACCAACTCTTTTGCTCAACTTCTTTCGGAAATCATGAATTCCAATGCCTTGTATCAACTTATCTACACCCCCACCAGGGGCAGCAATATCCTAGACCTGGTCATCACCAACATGGGTGACCGGAATTCCACACCAGAGGTCATCTCCTCGTTGGTCAGATCCGACCACAAGCTAATCACCCTAGACATCCACATCTCGCTCCCACCCCCCATTAGGAAAACAACCATAAAAAATTTCTCCAAAGCCAACTTCATGCTTCTTAAGACAGAAGTGGCAAACTTCACAACACTCATGCAGATGGACAATAGAGGTACGACTGCTGAATCCTAGACAAATGCACTTTATAAGCACTTACACGAGTGCATGGCTCGTGCTATCCCTAACAGAACCAAGATGCTATCCTCCAAAAAAAGGAAGCCAATCTGGTGGTCTTCTGCCATAAACAAACTCTACAACAGAAGAAAGAAGCTGTTGCAAAAAAAAAGAGTAAAATCCCATGATTGGAGGCATTCCCTGGTCAGCCTCAGTAAAAAGCTGAGATCCCTCATAAAATCCTCCAAAGCTAGTTATGAAAACAAAATCACCACTGATTCTAAAGACAACCACAAAGCATTCTATAGCTATGTCAAGAATCTCAATGGCAACACTCAGATCTGCTCTGAGTTATAGCACAATGACACTAAATATACAGAACCAACTGATATTGCCAACATCCTGGCAGACAGGTTCAGTGCTAACTTTACCCCCCTCTCACCCCCCCTAAAGGGCCCATCTTTATACCAGAAGAATGCAAAGTTCCTGTAATCCCGGCTGCACAGGTAAAAACCTCACTCTCCAATGCCAAGAACACAGCATCCATGGGACCTGACAACATCCCAGGCTGCCTTCTACATGAACTACAGAATGAACTGGCACCCCACCTAAGTACCATGTTCAATCATAGTCTCACCTCTGGCTTTGTGCCCATTGAATGGTGCACCAAGATGGTTATCCCACTCCACAAAGGGGGGCCACAACAGACCCTGGGAGCTACTGCCCCAATAGCCTGATGAGCCTGGTCTGCAAGGCCATGGAATGTATCATCACGAAACTCATAAACAAAGACATTGGAGATCTCCAAACTCAGGACCCCACACAGGTTGGGATTGTAAAGGGCAGATAATGTCTCCTAAACCTGATAGACTTCTTTGAAGTAGTCATCAAAGCCATAGATGAGGGTAAGGTGGTTCACACAGCCTATCTAGATCTTGCCAAGGGGTTCAACACCATCCCCCACTCTGGAATTATAGATAAACTCACTAAACTAGGTATAAATCCCTATGTCACAAGATGGGTTGCCAACTGGCTTACTGACAGAACCCACACTGTGAAAGTAGCAGACTCCAAATCAGACTTCAGACCAGTGACAAGTGGAGTACCACAGGGTTCAGTCCTGGGTCCTCTCCTGTTTGGTATCTACTTCTCTGAAGTACAGGCTAACACAGAAGGTCTTTGGCTAACTAAATTCACAGATGACTGCAAACTAGGAGCCATAATCGAAACTCCTAATGATGTGGACATCCTACAAAAGGGCCTCACTGAGACAGATGCATGGTGTCAAAGCCATGGTCTCAAGCTCAATGCCAAAAAGTGCACTGTCATCCCCTTTGGTAAAAACTCTGTACCCCTGAACTACCACATAGGTGGTAGTCTACTTAACACTGAAAGTGTGATAAGAGACCTTGGGACACAGCTGGACAGTAGTCTCTGATTTGATAATCGCATTGCCACAGTGGTCAGGAAATCCTTCTGTGTCACACCTCATCACAAAAGGTTTCTCATACAGAAAAAAAGAGGTCATTGTTCCCCTCTACTCATCACACATTAGACCAATTATAGAGTATAACACCCCTTTTGGTATGTAACTCACAAGACATCAACGACAACTGGAATGCCTGCAAAAATACCTCACAAAGAGGATTACTGGCCTCAAACAGATGCCTTACACAGACCGTTTAAAAAAACTCCAGCTTTACTCTGTCGCATATCGCCTACTCAGAGGTGATCTCTGCCTAACATACAAAGCTATGTCAAACCCAGAGCTGTTGAACATGCTCCACTTAAAGAAATACCAATCCTTCCGAGCTACATGCTCTAGGGACCTAAGCCTTGTCACCACAATAAACAGAACATGCTGGAGGGATAGATTCCTTTCCCAGAGACTTCCCATACGCTGGAACAGACTACCTATCTATGTCAAACAGAGCTCCTCATTAGCACTCTTCAAGAAAAATCTTGATGATTGGATGGGTAATAGGAAATTCACCTTGGGGATCACTTCTGTGGTTCTGCTTGACAGGGGCACAGGAAAATTATTTTTTTGGGTGGCGAAAGGCAGGGTACCTTTTTGTCTAGGCTTGTATAGGCCCTAGGGCCAATAGCCTAATACCTACCTATGAACCTATGAACCTATAAATCGTTGGTCACATTGGTGGATGTGGTGCAGTAAAATCTTTGGGGTGGGGATGTTTTTTCCAGTCTGCAGAAACAGGTTTCTGGGGCTGTGAGATGCCTATAAGTGATAGCTGTTGTTCGTGCATAAACATAGAGCTACCTTGGATGAAGAAGAACATTGGGCTGGGGGTCGTTTACTGTATACCTTTCAACTGTCCAGATTTTCACAGAATGTCCAGATTTTTGCCTTATATTTTTGATCTTTTCTTCATAAAATCTCTGGTTTTCTAGCAAATCACTGTGATGATCTGAGGATTGAAATCCCTAAATAATGATATACATTTGCATTTCAGACTCTAAATCTTTCAGACAAAATGTACATTAACACAATCCTGTTACTCTAGTAACTTTCTAAGTTTATAAGAACAATACTTAAAATCTGTCCCTATTTTGTGCATTTGTCCCTCCATTTTTTCAGGCTTTGTCCAGAGTTCTTGCACCATGAGGTTGGGAGGTATGGTTTGCTGTCTGCCAAGAGGAAGCAATGTAAGGGTTAAATGATTACTTGGCTGTGTTCTTAGCCACATTCCCTGGATTTGTTTTGTGAATTAAAAAAAAAAACATTTGATTGAGACAAGGATAACTTGCTGGCGCTGTGGGTTATGCAGTGTGGTGCTGATGGTGGTGTACAGCAAGAATGTTTATTTTCATAAGCCCCTTTCTGTGCCTTGCCCCAGCCAGATTTCACAAAGGAGATTCTGAACTCAGAAGCTTTGGTGCAGTTTGGGTTTGAATAAACAGACCTGGAGTTGCTCTGGCTGAGTATGGAAAGATGTGAAATGCTTGTTGTTGATTTGAATGTTAGTAAGGCAGTGTTAGCAGCAGAACAGGTAGTGGGCAGAGGGACCATTGCAGCCATTATGGGCATACTTATAGGTTCATAGGTTCATAGGTTCATACTAGGCTATCTGCCCTAGGGCATTTATAAGCCTAGCCAGAATGTGTTTGGCTTTCGCCACCATTTTAAATTTATTTTGCTATGCCCTTTTTCGAGGTTAGTATACTGTGCCTCTGTCTAACAGTGACACAGAAGTGATACCCGGGGTAAACCTACGATCTCCCATCCACTCATCAAGATTCCTCTTGAAGAGATTCAATGAGGGACTCTGCCTAACCTGGACTGGGATTTTATTCCAGAGTGAAGGGAGCCTCTGGGTTATGAATCTGTCCCTCCAGCATGTCCTATTTATTTCAGTGCTGAGGTTCAAGTCTCTCGTGTGCGTGGCTCGATGGGATTTGGATTTTCTGAGGTGGAGCATGTCCATTAATTCTGGGTTGGACATGGCTTTATACGTCAGGCACAGATCGCCTCTGAACAGGCGGTATGCCACTGAGTAGAGCTGGAGTTTTTTAAACCGGGCAGCATATGGCATCTGTTTGAGCCCTTTGATCCTCTTGGTGAGGTACTTTTGGGGTCTTTCAGTTGCTGCAGGTGTCTGGTAAGGTACATCCCAAAAGGGGCATTGTACTCAATTATGGGCCTGATGAGGGATGAGTAAAGAGGCACGATGACCTCCCCTGATCTAGATGTGAATTCCTTCATGATTAGGTGGGCTATATAAAATGTTTTTCTAACCACTTTGGCCACGTGGTTGTCAAATGAGAGATTGCTATCAACTTGGGTCCCCAGGTCCCTAATTACTTCTTCTGTACTTAATGGATTACCACCTATGTGGTAATTTGTGGGCACTTTGTTTTGCCAAAGTGGATGACTATACACTTTTGGCATTTAGCTTGAGGCCATGGCTCTGGCACCAGTTGTCTTGTTTCTATGAGGCCCTTTTGGAGGATGCTTGTGTCGGCTGGAGAGTCAATTATGGTGCCCAGTTTGCAGTCATCTGCGAACTTGGTCAGCCACAGTCCTTCTGTGTTGGCCTGTACCTCTGAGAAATATATACCGAACAAGAGAGGTCCCAGGACTGAGCCTTGTGGGACACCACTTGTAACTGGTTTGGAGTCTGACATGGCTCCAGCAATTCTAACCATGTGGGTTCTGTCCTTGAGCCAGTTTGCAATCCATCTAGTGACATAGGGGTTTATATTTAAGCTGGTGAGCTTATCTATAATACTTATAATGCTTATCTATAATATACTTCTCAACTGTACAGATTTTGCAGAATGTCCAGAATTTTGCCTCATATTTTCTGTCCATTTTTCATAAAATTATGGTTTTCTGACCAATCTTTGGCAGATCGTTGAGGGTTACATTCAGAAACTAATGGCAGACAATCTTTGAAGGTTAAATTTAGAAAATAATGGCAGACAATGGAGTTTCAGACTTCATACCCTTCAGAAAATTAATGGTATTGCAAAACTTGTTATTCTATAAATTTTGTAAGTTGTAAGTTCAATATTTAAAAAGTGTCCCTATTTTTTTGGGCTTTTGTCCCCCATTATTGATGACCTTTTCCAAATTTCTTTCTTTACAAGGTTGAGAGGCATGGTTTTGGTCTTTGGCATGGAGGACAGGTTTATTGTTTGTTTAAGTAAGTATGCACATTCACTGAACTAGTTTAGCAGTTGGCACAGTGGTTAAAGTTATTGACTGGAATTTGTATGTTACAGGGTTTGATCCACTTATTATTTTAAATGTGTTTTTTTTTATGCCACAGTACTTACCGCAGTCTTTCATTTGGCAGAAGTGCAGAACCTGGTGGTCCAGTGGGAGGAGAAGAAGTTAGTCAGGGAAGTCACATGTGAAAGCAGGCACAGCAGTCAATGGACCCTGTTGCAGGGGATGTGCCCATCATTGGAGTGGTGCATGATATGGTTGCAGGTATGTTGTTGGGAGTTCATGTAGGAATGTCTGACTTGGTGTATGTTAGGTCTAGTTCAAGGACAAGGGGGGTCGGGTCATGTCAGGAGTCCAGTGAAGTGGCAGGAGTTAGGGAGAATCAGCAAGGGCTTAGTGAGATTCATAGGTGTGTACTAGGCTAATGGCCCTGGAGCCTTTACAAGCCTAGCCCATAGGATTACCCTGGCATCATGCCACCTGACCTTAGTCCCCTGTGCCTCTGTCGAGCAGAGTCACTAGAGTGATCCCCGGGGTGAATTTTTTATTTCCCGTTCACTCATCAAGATTTCTCTTGAAGAGGACCAGTGAGGTGCTCCGCTTGACATGTATGGGAAGTCTCTTCCATTGTATGGGAAGTCTATTCCATTCATAAACAGCCCTTGCAGGTCTTGAACCCAGAACCCTGCACACCACAGCCAAAACAATTTACCAGTAAGCCACCTCAGCCGTCAAGTGGGGGCAGACATGGGGGAGGGTAGTGTAGGGTTATCTGTGAGAGTTTGGCATTGTCCATATGTGGGACGGTGGCACAACTATATGAGGGTGTTGCTCATGGGTGGTGGGTAGGCTTTCACACACCTGCTTGAAATGTGTGGGTATGCATTCAGCTGAGCAGGTGGCAGATGGAAAGGCACATTAGTTAATCTAAGTTTGCATCAGCCTGATTCAGATGGCTTACCTTAAGCATTTCGTGGATTTCAGTGTAGTCAGGGCTATGGGAATTTTCAGAGGCAGAGAAGGGGGATGTCCTTTTGTGGGTCAAAGGGAAGATTGAGGATTGCATCTTCCCATTAATGTGCAGGTATTGTGTCAGCTGTTCATGCACTGTCCTAGTTCAGTGGTTGCGGTCGAACTGATAGATGGATTTCTAAGGAAATTTGTATTAAATCAGGGGTAGGAAGGGAGGAATCAATTTGTAGAAATCTGCATTCCTTGCTAGGGAAGGAAGATATTTCAGAAGGCTTGGTGGAGAAGGAATGGTGGGTGGGTAGGTTATTGGGTCAGTTTTGATATTCCTGTCTTTAAGAGCTTTAATTTTTCTCCATTGAGGTTTGGTTCCTAAGAAGTCAGCAAGTAATTTCATTTGAGCCACCACTGGTCTTATTCTGAGGGGAATTCTGTCTAGGCTTTTATTTCAGGAGATGACATAAAAGGCTGTTATGCATGTCTGGATAATGAAGTGCAGGTGCTTTGGGAGTTTACAGATCCATGTTGGTGAAAGTGGATACTGAATCCGTTTTCATTTATTATCAGTTTGAGAGGAAAAGTGGCCATTGTTGGGAGGGTAATTGGGTTTTAGTTTTACTTTGACAAGGCTATGCCAATGGGATTTTTGGTGGCCTGTGATACTTTGAGAGATTCAGCATGGCTCTCCATTGGGTTTTGGCAGTAGAAAGTGAGCAATCAGGAGGAGGTATGTTATCTGGATGATTTCTTAAGAATAGGTGAAGGGTTTGATGGAACTTTGGAAGGTATGACATTGTTTTGGGGATATGTAAGGAACCAGGTGTTTCATTGGATAAGTAGAAGTTAGAAGGTCAAGCAAGACATTGTGTCTTGGTATTATTAGTGGCAAGACGTTGTGCCCTGGGATTATTTGTGGCTGCAGGTCATGACGGCTTTGTTTACAAGATGTGAAGGTAACCCCTTTGAAAAAGTATCAGGGTGAAATCCAAGGACAAAGTGTGGATTAAGGATGCCATGGAGCTCTTCAGGCATACATCATTGGGTGAGGGTTACTAAGCTGCTGCATGCTGATTTAGCATTGTGATTATATATTTGGAGCAGTTTAATGGTATTTTTTTTTTTGGTAGGAAGATTGGGTTGTCAAGGGGATTTTCAATTGTTTATGGATACAGCATGAAGTATTGGGATGGGGGCATATTTTGGGGGAATTGATTTGTGGCCCACTGGCTAGCAGGATGGAAGGATGATTGGAGGAGGGATGTTTAATGTTTGGAGTTAGTTTCAGTTTGGCTGGCGATGAAGGTTTATCAGGAGAAGTTGCAGGGAAAAGGGTTAATTTTCATTCGGACAATAGGGCAGTGGTACGAGCCCTTGGTGTTGCCAGATGAGCTGTGTCAGGTTGGCTTGGAATGATCAGATGCTTGGTACAGTCAGCTTTTAATAGGAAGGTGTATGGTAGGGCTTTGCAAGATTTTGTTAAGTTGTGTGTTGCAGCTGCTTCAGGAGTAAGGAGTTTGGTGGGAGGGATTGTTGTTGAAATATTGGGTTCAGGCCTGGGAACAAGGTAAGGCAGTTCATTTGGTCAAGGTGGACTTGGCTGTGATTAGTATAGCTGCACAGGTAGCAGGGTTACGTGACTTTACTGAATTTTGGACCATGGTCATATGTTGAAGTATTGTGGTAGGTTAATAGTGTGAAGACTGCCTGATGATGGCCATTGACAAGACAAGTTTTAAAGGTTTTGATGCAGGGATTTGTGTTGGTAAATGGAGATTCATTGGACTATACTTGGTGTGACATTCACATTATGGATGGATCATGGATCTCTTAGGGTGTTGGAAGTGTTTTTGTAGTTAGTTTAGTGGGATTTTTCAGTGTTTGTTTTTTGCTTCCATGCATATTTGGTTGGTTAGATCTAAAATGGATCAGTTGTGGAAGGGCAGGCAGATATTATTGGGAAAGGACTGGAAGGAGTGGTTGTGTCTGGTGGGTTGGGTTTATGGGTTGTTTTGGTCTCATGTTGGACACTGTCTGGACTTCATTTTGATCGACAGGGGGCAAGATGATGACATGTAATCAGTTTGGGTATATGATGAGGAGAGCTTTTCAGTGTGCTGATGTTCTGATTGAGAGGTTTTCCACACATTCTTTGTACATTGGAAGGGTATTGGATTTAGAGAGGGAAAGTATATTAATTGAAGTCATTAAAATGGTGGGTTGTTGGTCATCAAATGCTTTCTTGACTTATAGTAGATAATTAGAAACAGTGACTGGCTTACTATTAAATTGTATTTATTTATTATCATTTTGTTTTTAGGGAAGTTTGACTGGGATAGAGCCCATTTTCAGCGGAGACTCAGGGAAAAAACCTCTGGATGCATGTCTTTGAAATTAATTAATTTTCTAAGAAAGGAAATCTCATTTTGGTCATGCTTATATCCAATGAGCAGAAAAAGGGGACTACAGTTAGGCCTGCAATTGGGTTTGCACTGTTTTGGATGACAATGGGTTCCTTAGCATTATGGTGGTACATTTTGCAGTTAATGATCTAGGCATAATACCGAAGCTACAGTTGGTAGTTAGGATAAGTAAGGATCTTTTTATTTTAAAGAGTTTATATGCAGGTATGTGTACTGTGTGATTGGAGGTAGTAACATGGTTGTTTTGACTTTGGATGAGGCACGGTTTATTAATGGTAGTCTAGTTAGGCAACTGGCTGTTTTGGGTATTTATATGATAGGGCATTGAGATGTTGATCAGGGATCCAGTTTGGTTCAGAGAGGATGACGTACACCTGAATGATTTTATTTATTTTATTTTATTTTATTTTACATTTGTTAACCAGGATAATCCAACTAGACCAGGTCCATTTTCATTGGAGGCCCTGGGAGAAAAGCTCCACAATTAGATAGATTAAGTAACAAAAATAGGCAAGCAGACAATGATAGCACAGACACCTGCATAATAACAATAGTGAGCTTAAACTGTCCTAATAAATTATGAAATAATTACAAGTCTAGACCTTATGATCTTGTGTTATTTCGACAGTAGGAAGATTAGGAAGGAAGCAAAGTGGAATAAGAAATACAGTCATCTTTATGTTATACATGGGCAAATCCAGGTTTTCTTGAGGTGTGATATGAGTGATTTTTTGAATTGTGTGATATTCAAGGAAGAAGTTATGGATGAGGGGGGGTTATTCCTGTTTTTAGCTATGGTATGACAGTATAGAGCATACCGGGCGGCCATGGTAGTGCAGAGGTTAGCGTTGCCACCTCACAGCAAAAGGTTCTCCGGTTTGATCCTTGGCTGGGGTGCCTTCTGTGTGGAGTCTGCATGTTCTCCCTGTGGTCGCATGGCTTTGCTCCGGTTTCCTCCCAAAGACATGCTGTAGGTGGATTGGACACTCTAAATTGGCCCTAGGCATGAGTGCGTGTATGTGTATGCCTTCTGTGGAAGGTTGGGTGCCGGGCTGGCAACTCAACACCATAAAACTCCACTGCCAGTCATAAGCAGACAGGTGATCCGCTGTGGCGACCACTAACTGGGAAAAGCAGAAAGAAGAAGAAGATGAGAGTATAGAGCTTTCCCTCCAGTATTGTTGGCACTAGTTATATAGAGGAGAGATTTATTGGTAGAATGAAGTGGACGATTAGTAGAATAGTAGGAAAATAGTTGTTGTAGAGCTGGAGTTTTGTCAGGGTACTTCAGGATGTTGAAGGCACCGACTAGCTATTTGTAGATGAGTAGTTGAGGAAATTCTAGCCATTGAATATCCCTAAGTGCCTGGCAGTGATGGGTTCTGAAGGTAGAGTTGTTAGCAAATTTGGCAACTTTGTTATAATATGACTCACTTTTGTCAAGGGCAGTTTTTCTAATGTGGGTCAGAATTGGTGCTGCATACATTTAGTCTTCTTTAATGTACCCTTAGGTTTGTTTGGAGGGTTTGCTGAAGGTTTTGGAGTGAATGATGGAGAACAGTCTGTGTCAGGCTGGTTGGCAGACAGAGAACACGCTGTGTTGAGCTGGCTGGCAGAAAAGAGGGGCAGGCTTGTCCCTCTTCTGTTCCCCTTCTGGTGTTGGATGTTTAATTAAATGAGCTGGGTAATGAAAGTGAGTGATGAGACACTGCTTGATAAATAAAGTAAGCGAGCAGAGGTGAGGACGCAGCTTATTTGGTTAGGGTGAGTGAGATCATGCTGCCCTAGTAAATGGTTATATGGATGTTCATGCTGTGATCAATAAAGCAAAATACTGTTCAATAAAGATGTTCATGCTGTGATCAATAAATTAAAATATTGTTCAATAAGTTTATGTTTATGGAAGTTTAATAAAGGTCGTCAGATGTCAGTTGGTGTGATGTATTTATTGAGGGGGACTGGGGCAGTTCCCATTGTACTGCAATTACATGCAAAAAGCTAGCTATACTTTGCTATATACACATATATGTATATATAATTAGTCATGACACAAATGACCTGTTTGACTATCAATGCTTTCAGCTACTTGCATGTAACTCATAGAGATGAATGTAAGGATAGGTTTTGTTTTTTGTCTGTATTAAACCAAGTTTGCTTTCTATCACTTTGAAACTATATGCCACATTAAGATATCCCTAAGCCAGTAGGTGTACAAAGCATATTCTTTTATGTTATGTCAGCAATGAAGGAGTAAGACAAAAATTATAGGTTCATAGATACTGATTAGCCCATTGATCTGTTAGGATCTTAAGAAACATAGTGTCCATCCCTATGAAAAGTTTAGCCCAGTAACAATTTTAAATGTTATGACCTGCTTGAGTGAGTCCTGAAACATATATATATATATATATATATATATATATATATATATATATATATATATGTTCAAGGGTGTTGGGGGCATGCCCCTCACATCACTGTGGATTAAAGATCTTTGAGATTCACTCTTTTTCTGGGACATTTGTTGTTTCTTTTTTTTTGGACTTACCGGCATTTTGAATGTTAACATTTCATAGGGAACCTTTTAACCCTTGTATTTTAAGTTTGAATAATCAAGAGATGAGCAGAAAATTTGCATGTTGTCACAATTTGTGAGGGACAACGGTGCTAAACCAGGGGTCAATTTGAAGTTAACAATTCATTTGTTCTGACTATGTTTAAACACCTAAAGAAAGCACTTTGCCTTATGTGCAGAGACAAATCTAAAGAAGCGGCATTTTCAGTGATACATATCTATCCTTCCAACATTTTATGTTGGATAAGAGATTTTATATCTCTTAAGTGGTTGTTAATACCCCCACTGAAATTATAAATGTGAAGTAGGTCTGACAAGATAGGGTCTGCTAAAATGCTTTATGAGGGGCAGAGATCTCCCCTTAGTAGCCTGTATGACACCAAGAAGAAGACAATGCATTTGGATTGTCTACATAGTTTTTAATATATAGACCCTTGATATCCTTAGTAAGAAAGCATTGTGGACATTCATGTTGTATCAGATGTTTGGACAGATATATATGGAAGGGGGAATTATACTCAACGATGTCCCTCATGAGTACTGAATACAGTGGAATGATCACATTCCTGGCATGGACACCATTTCCTCAGTAACATGCTTACTAATAAAAAAGCACAGTCTTACAATACTGGATACATGGTGATTGAAGGGCAGTTCATTGTTTACACAGGTTCTCAGGTTCCTCACTACTGGATCACATTTCAGGGAAGTGTTATCAATGTGATACTTGCAAAGGAATTCTTGTTTGCCAAAGGATACTATTATACATTTCTTGGCATTCAGTTTTAGTCCATGTTTTAACATCAGCTATTGATTTGGCAAAGGACTACTTGCAGGATGTTTATGTGTTCTGGGAAGTTTATGATGGCATTGAGTTTACAATCACCTGCAAACCTGATCAGCCGTAAACCCTTAACTGTCACTTTGAGCTCTGAGAAGTAAATGACAAAGACAAGTAGCTCTAGGACAGAACCCTGAGGACACTGCTAGTGACAGGCCTTTTGAAGGAGGTAAAGTAGCTCACTCTAATTTCCTGAGTTCTGTTTATGATCCAATTTGCTGTCCATTGAGTTATATAGGGAATGACATTTAGCTGGAATAGTTTATCCATGATAACTTAGTGTGGGATGGAGATGAACTCCTTTGGAAGACCTAGATATGCAGGAAGTACTAATTTGCCCTCATCACATTTTGAAGGCAATAAAGGTGGCAGTGTCTCCATATTTGTTAAAAAAAACACCATCAGACTATTTAAATGAGATAACAATATGGAACACATCCACATCCAACCTACCAATAAAATATCTCTATATCATAGATAACTACAGGACCTCCCACCCTGTGTCCCTCTCAGCCCATAACTCCTAACTAAATATTATGGAGTCCCTATATGTTAAGCCAAATATCATTCTCCTAAGGGACTTCAACTATCCTTGCATTAAATGGTAGGTATATATATCCTCTTAACCTGCACACCTAGAGATTTCTAGACTTTAGCAATAAAAACTCTAGCCCACATCACAACCAAGGGTGATCAAATCCTGGATTTGTTCTCACCAATACAGGACTTTCTGCCAATTGTATCCTCCCTCCCTGGTGAAATCAGGCCACTAGTCAGTCACATTCACTTTAAGATTAAAGCTAGAGGCATAGTATAACATCTTTGTATTCATAGAATATGTTGAGACTAATTTACTGAACATTAGTGATGACCTGGCGAAATTCAATTTCCCTTTCCAAGTCAATGACCTCACTGCTTATCCTGAATCCCTTTGTGATAAGTTCTATGCAGATATGAAAAACTGCATAGCTGTATATATCCAACAAAGTAAATACAATCCAAAATTCAAAAACAAACCTTGCAGTGGAAGCCAAATATAATCAGGCTCAGCAATAAAAGAAAAAAAATCCAAAAAATAAAAAAATAAATGAATGTAACTGTCCATGGCAAAATCTACTGATCTGCATTCTCTTGACTGCTAGGTTGAAGAATTAGAATTATTTTTGAACTTTATATAAGTAGTTTCCTTTTTATGTATTTACTTGGGTCTGGTCATTTTTGCCAGTCCCTTACTCACTGACTTTAATCTCATCAAGTCTAATCTGTGCTAGTAAGTAAGCAAATGCTGAACAAGAATATTTTTTCTCTGTATGTATTATTTTGATGATTAAAGACTATATGTTTCTTCACTGCAATGAACAAGAGGAGGGTGATTGTTTTTCACTTGTCAAAGGCAAAAATAAAGGATATTACAAATGTTATATGTATACGGTTGCCAGCTTTCTTTGTGGCTAAAATTGGTCTAAGGTCATGCCCCTTGCATCACCCATAAATCCACCCATCCCGACCCCTCTCCCAGCCATGCTCCGCCCAATTTGTGACATCATAGTGACAACAGCTGATGGGAACACACCTCCCAGCTCACATGCTGTTTTCTTATTTACTTCTACAATGATTACAGCTATTGATAGAAAATAGCACAAACACTGATAGCCATTTTCTAAGCAAACAATACAGTCTTGCAATGAAAACAGACTTAGCATGAGCAGTAAACTTCTTTGCCCTTGAAACTCACATTCATTGAAATGGCATGAAAACCCACATTCATTTTACATCAATTTATAAAAAGGAATGTCGGTTTATCTAAATGGTCAGCACTACCTACAAGATGACTACATTTGGGAGGAAATAATACTACATAATGATTATATATATAAATATATACACACAATTTATAATGATTGTTGGATCACATCAATAATCAGTATTACTAAATTTGAGGAGACTATTGACTGTATATCATCTGCCCTTTCTACCATTTAACCTCCTAAAATGTACTTCTCAAAATGTAAATGCAGCATTCAAACTTTAGATTTACATCAGTGATTCAAATCGGACCTCAAGCTAATTAATACAGTTAATGCACAGATTAATAAGGACAGTGTTTTGTCATCAGGAATTCACAAATTATGGTTCAGGATTTACAATAAAAAAGAATGTGCTAGATTAATAACATACATTTGTAAGTTACAAATGGAGTACAACATGCACTTAAGAGCAAACAGTAGCCATACGCCAGTTTAATGAAGTCACTCATTTTACTACTTATCAGATAATATAATATAATAATGCAAACTAATCTTCAGGTATACCATCATTTGAAGGTCCATTGACAATCAAACATTTTCGTTTTCTATTCAAACCTTGTACCATTACTGCTGCTCCACCATAACACAGTTAAGAGTTAAAAACATGTACAGCTTTCCAGGTGTTGCCCCTACATACTTGAGACATGTACACATTGTTTTCAGTTACTGCCCATTTACCATGGATATCAGTCAATAAAAAATTCCTAACACTGAATGCGTGACAGACCCTTTCACTGTGGAACTTTGAGGAACATGATGTTTTTAAGACCCCAAATGAGGTACATTCCTCATAATGAGGTACACTTGAGAGGTATGTTAATTTAAATGTGTTAAGTAAAAAAAGAAAAAGAAGTGTTACCCTTAAGCAAATAAATATCTTGAAAACAAATGCATGTTAAAACTGAAGATAGATATAATCATTCTATCATCAGAAAAACAACAATGACTATGCTGGCATAGGCGTTGTTATTCTACTGATGATAGATGACTAAAAAAGACTATGCTAGCATGTCAAACAAATAATCAATACTGTCTAACTAGTTGGGCATTAGGGAAAATAACAAACCACCATCGGAAATTCTGAGGCCTGAAGCCACAAATAGGGAGGGTTGTTCCCGATATTGATTATCACCCACAACGGCCTCATTTTATCAAGAAAATGGCAGCAGTACACTTGTATATACCCAATACAAATACCATATGGTACACCATTATCAACCAGTTGTATCATCACATGACTCAGAATCAGGAAGTGTAACCATACCTCTAAAAACTCTGAGCAGCATACCTCTCAACCTCTTATCACAAGAAATCTGGACAAAGCAAAAAATAATGGGGGGGGGGCAAAGGCCCCAAAATAGGGACACATTTTAAATACTGCTCTTTAAAATGTAGCTACTACAATAACAATGTTTGCATTAACATGCATTTTCTGAAGGATTTCTGAAACTCAAATGTCTGTCATTATTTAGTGAATTCAATCCTCCGAGATTTGCCAGAAAACCACATATTTTATGAGCGCCAGACCACAGATATGGGGAAACAGTTGCGACAGCTGAGAGGTATGCTGAACAGTAAAAAGCATAGCACCAACCTTCATATATCATAGCACACAGTCAGAGAGAGGATTACTTTCATATTTTTTTTAGAATGGTTAATACTTATTTGCCACGCCCACAGTTACTGATAAGGAATCTTTGCATAAGCTTCATTTAGTTAGTCAATAACATATTTAGCCTTAAGCCGGTCTAACCTTATGAATAACATCAGTAGATTATGAGAAATAAAGCTAAAACCGAATGTAAAATCACAGTACTATGCCTAAATCATACAGTTGAAAGGCATACTGTAACTGGTGTAAACAAACAGCAACACTTAAAACACGTTTAGCTTTTTAACACTGACTAAGAAAGTAGTGTTCTGGTAGCCTCAAAGCTTAACCCAAACTTACTAATCAGACATTTACCTTATCTCTAAATCTGCAATGCCAGTGTACACACAAAGCAGAGGTTTGTGTGCCTTATTAATACATTTATGCATATATAAAATCTTAGACACGTGTTGCACTGTACATGTAGGGTTGCCACCTTTTCAAATGCCCAAAGAGGGACATTTTCTGTAGAAATGATTTTGCATACCCATGACCAGTGCAAAGGACAGAACTTCCATTTTTTTGCCAAAGTAAAAGCTTATGTTTGTAGCATTTGAGCTGCTTATGCTATTTCACATAATAGTTGTGTGTTTCAGATACAAAATAACTGTTTTATGCAACTATTAAAGAAAACTTAAGAAACACATTTTGTCTTAAAATCTCAGGATATTTGCCATTTTTTAGTTTTTTTCATAGGACACAACTGCCCAAAGTCTGACTGTCCCTCCTCACAAAGAGGGACAGGTGGTAACCCCAAACATGGACTTGTTCACAAACTGTTTCTGTAAACAAACTTACTTTTTTTACCCTAAATTTAACTGAATTTTGAAATAAATAAATATGTGAAGTTTGTTTGCGTCTTTTGGCTTTTCCCGGTTAGGGGTTGCCACAGCGGAACTCCGGTCCGCTAATGATTGGTAGTTGATTTTTACGTGCCGAGTTACCAGCCCTGACGCACAACTTTCAACAAAGGTACACCCATTCACGCATGTCTCCACGCAGAAGACGCTCTAGCTGAGAATCGAACCGGACAGAGTCTTACTGTGAGGCGACAACGCTTCCGCAGCACCACCACCGCGGGCTCAAATAAATATGTGAAGTACAACTTAAAAATCAAAATACATCGGTCCCTCAGTTATAACGGGATGAGATAAAACTGTCGTACATAGGAAGTGGATCTTACTGCATCCTCTAAACAGCTAATAAAGTAGGTAACAACCCAAAGATTATGGCACAGGTCAGTCAGGAGGATTCCAGCTGTCACTATTTAACTTCAAATAGAAAAGGAAGCCACCACAACTACAAACCTATCCATTTCTTTCAAAAATAAATTGTACAGTTGCTGCTTTTCCGTATCCCTGCTAGTCTTTCATATTAACACAAGTGAGATTCCACCCTGTCTGTGCATACACATATCCCGCACTCCTGTTTGCTCATTCTACAGTAGTAGTACCTCTTACCGGTACATCTCAAGCTTAACAACAACCAACTCACACCCTGCCTCCTAAATTCTGCACACGACTTTTGCAGCTCACCTACTGTTCTTCCTCCTAGTGTCCACTCCCAACGTCAGCTGTAAGAGACATGGCATACCTGTTAATTCAATGCCCATGAGATTTTGATACTTTCTCACAATAACAAGTTATCCCAAGCATTCTGACCTATTGTGCATGTAAGCAGTGATTGGAGTGCTACTGTACTATAAATTCTGGTACCGGAAGTGTATTGTATGTTGTGTTGAAACGTGGAATTAAGCAAAACAAATTGTGCCAGTCACAGTAGCATAAAACCCAGACTTCACACGTGTCCGGTTTTGAATGAAATTTGTAACTAGACAGTTTGTTAAAAAAATGGACAGTCCGGTCAAAAACTGGACAGCTGACAACCCTATATATGTAATGTGTGTTCTCTGGTACTTAGCATAAGGTATTAAGGATATAAACCTGTTAATGAGCAACTTCCTGTCCTCCAGTATTTGATTCCCTGTGTCTCCATTTGTCCACAGGGTAACTTTGACTTTGACATTGTCCGCAGAGTAACTTTGACTTTGACAGACCATACTTTATGAAAACTACAAATTAGGCTATACTTCTAAATGGTTTCCTGGGATGCATGCCTAGTAGTAAATACCTATGTATATATGATGAAATCACTGCAGCTCTCCATTGAAGAATAAGAACTTATTCTAGCATATGCACACACTATTTAATTTGCATGCAATCTTTTATTGACTGAGTATGTGGCAGATCCATGTGCACCCGTTGTAACCATGGCACAAATCACCAGTGCAATAATATTGGCAATAGTCATACTGAGACTAGGGCAGCCAATCAGCTACTGTGCTTTTGAGAAAGCAAAGGAAACTCTCAAGAACATATGCAGAACCAGTCCATGTACTCCAGTCATAAAAATCCATTATTAAAACTTTATTTTTTCTTGACCCTAATGCTTGCATTAGATAGCAGGAGTGAATTGTGAATTACAGTTGTTAGGCATCATCAATGACAAATGATGCACTCTGCCATGACAAACTAATAAATGCACAAATAAATAATATTAAGCATTGCTGTCTCACTATTAGAAGTGTACCAGTCACCAGTAACTGTACAAAATTATCTATATGTGAGATATAGTAAATTTATTCTTAGCAATGTATAGCAGCAATTTGTTGTTAGACCAAGCATTTGAAAATAATATTCTGCTTTTAGAAACTAACTAAGAAACCAGCCAGTATCATGGCACATATTAATAAAGCCCTGATTATGCCCAGGTAACCAGAGTGTGATTAGTGACTTAGCTGTTTAAGATGCTAGCAGAGGAGGATAGGTGTGTACATTCTGAGAGAAGCATGCATGTAGGCTCAACTTGTGGATGATCCTTAGCAGAGGCTGGGGATATGCACATGTGGGATGATTCACCAGCATATCCCCACTGCATGTCTGTTCCCATCTGTTAATGCATGAGTGTGGGATGGGGTTATAGAACAGAAACAGAAAACATTCCTCAGTACAACTAGTGCTGCACCAGGAGCTTCAGCCTACTTAACAGCATACCTCTCAACCATACCGAATGCCTTGGTATTTACCAGTTTTGTGGGCAAAGTAATGGGGTGTCAAGAATTACTGAGTGGCCCCTTTAATTCCTGATTTTTTCTTTTTCTTTTTTGGGGGGAGTACAACTTTAAATTTATTGCTGACATCACCACACATCGCCAGCATATCCTGCAATGTCCTCAATGTGCAGCTGATGTGCGTGATGACATCAGCTTTGTGCCTGTAAAAGAAAACTGCTAAAGAAAAAAAAGTACTGTTTTTATCAAAGTCGAGTAAATTTAGTCATGGCTATCCAATTGTTTTTTTATGAAGATTTACTTTCTCTATCTGGATATTCAGTCTGCACTGGTGATATTTTTCTTTAGCTGTTGGCTTGTTCTCCAGTGCTTACACATGGCTGATGGGAATCTTCCCTCAACTTCTAAGGATGTTCTACCTGGCTCGAAGAAACATATGCAAGAGAAATGGAATAAGATCATTAGATGTCAAGATAATCTACTTTTAACATTAACCTTTGGCCAAGAAATATCGCCTATAATACAACAAGACTCTGGTGAGTTAGAGACGTTCTCTAAAAATCTTAGAGCTCTAGAAAATGACTGATATAAACTTAAATGCTATACTTGGCAATGGTTACATTTGAAGGCATGCCTACACTTTCGAGTTATACCAAGAGGCATTCGTGTCTTATGCATGCCAACCTGTGGAGATGTCTATCCTGATCTCCTCAAGAGATGGCAGCAACTAAATTTGGACTGTGGTTTCAACTATATTAAGTTAATGATAGACTACTTCAAAGCCCTAGAAGATCAACTGTTAACACAAACAGAACAACATGCTGATCTACACATGCATTTTAAGGGTGAGCTTTATAATAGTAGAACTGACAATGTTTACTCTAACGTTATCATCTATGAGACAAGACTTAGACAAACAAAACAGAAGAAATTGCAGAGAGATTTTGGTGATTTTTCGTCAGGTAATGTGTCTGTGTGGCCGAGACATATAAACGAGCAACACTCTGATGTTAGGAATGGTGACCAACAGAGAGCTGTAACAGAGACGCTGGAAACCAGAGAGGAGTAGGGTTACCACCTGTCCCACTTTGCGAGGGACAGTCCCTCTTTGGGCAGTTGTGTCCTGACCAAAAATATTAAAAATGGCAAATGTCCTGAGAGTGTAGGACATAATTATGTCCCATATTTCATGTAATAGTTGCATAAAATAGTTATTTCTGTATGTAAAATACCTAAATGTTACAAGAAACAGAATAAGCAACTAAACTGCTACAAGAATAAGCTTTCATTTAGGCAAAAAAGTAAAATTCTATCCTTTGTACTGACTGTGGGTATGTGTCGGCCTGTAAAATCTGATGTGTGTCCCAAAAATGTCCCTCTTTGGCCATTTGAAAAGGTGACACACCCTTGTCTTTGACCAATAACATTGTACTTGGTACAGCCAACAGTACAGATGAGTTGGCTTGTGTCCCGATGCAAAATACCAACACTAATCAACCGGGCATTAATGAAGATGATAATAACACACCTCCCCCTAACCAGCAACTTTTGAATTGACAACATAATAACTATGCATCAACGGGTGCTAGACCTAAACAAATCGGTCCACTTGATGTGGAAAGTTTTTACCACTTCCTGTGCAGTCATGGAGACCGCAGTATAGGCGTTCAACCAGCAGGGCGAGACAGAAGAGAAAGGTATCTACAGAGAGAGATCTGACACAACGAAAGATGAAACGTTAGAAAATTTAATAGTGGATTTGTCTAACTATTGTTTAGACCAACATGAGAGAACTGTGCTAAACATCGGACTAACTTTTGTGCCGGCAACCATGACTTGGATGAGTGATGTTTTAATTGGCCTGAGGTTGTTTGCGAGAAGGATAGCATTAAACTTGATTTTTGGTGGCTCACAAAATACATCTAATGCTACATATAAAAAGCATTGTACATTTTCACCAGACTTGCCAGCTCATGTTGAACTGTTTGTACAAGCTTGTGAACGGGATTTTATTGAAATTTTAAATCAAGATAAACAAAACAGATTCTATAACCTGAATATTAATGAACATCAAGCTTTGCAAAACTTGATGCATAATACAGAACTGACCATTAGACCATCTGATAAAGGAATACCAATGACTATTTGCGTGCAATGTTTGATTTATTGAATGATGTTGAAACTTATTGCTTGATAGATTGGCCACAATATAGGATTGTTAACTATGTAGGAGAATGCATGTATGCTCTACTTATGAGCCGAGAGATTAATGAAGAGCTATATCAGTTTTTTCATGTACTTTCTCCTAATATACCTGTTATTAAGGGACAGCTGAAGATACATAAGTCATTACCCTCTCCACCAATGAGACCTATAGTAGCTGGAGGGGGTTGGGTAACTGAACCCCTCTCTATCTATGTGGAGGGCCAATTAAGTCCTGTAATAATCTCCACTGGCACCATTCTGAACGATACTACACATTTTATACATGATTTATCAGAATTTACTGATATGAATGATGTTACCTCTCTACTAATGGATACAATGGATGTTAAAAACCTCTTCACCTCCATACCCAATGATTATGGGGTTGAGGCGATCAGATACATACTTGATAAAGTTGAACATGAATCACATTGTAACATCGGCTTAGTTTGCACATTACTAGATTATTAGATTTTGCATAATAATGTGTTCATGTTTGAAGAACAACTATTCTATCAGAAATGGGGTGTCGCTATGGGCACCCCATGTGCCAATTCATATGCAAATTTGTTTATGTACTTTTGGGAATGTAACCATTTGTATGATAGTGCTTTGAGTAGAGGCATCAAATTCTATAGGCATTTTGTGGATGACATCTTTATACTTTGGCAGGGGGACGCTACATTTCTTTCATTATTTGTTGAATATCTAGAAATCACTATGAATTTTTTGAAGTTTACAGTTACATACTCTGATAAAGAAGTGGAATTTCTGGATGTTACACTTATGAAGAATGGTGCCAGTGGAATCAATACGACTCTATATAGGAAACCTTGTTGGAGAAATGGTATCCTATCTATAGACAGCATGCATCCAGGGCATGTATCTTCCAGTATAGTTAAGAGTCAATTTCTGAGGGCAAAAAGAATTTGTAATAACAAAACTGACCTTGCGACAGAGTTAGATGCCCTGGAAAGGATGTTTATTGATAGAGGGTATAATAGTGCTACAGTTAGAGTGCTACGTTTAATGACAATAGGGAATCAAGGCAATGCTTCTGGACCTATTACCCATGGGCCCAATGTAGAATGCCTTGATAATGATCAACAGGGAATGGTAACAAATACTGTAAATGATACGAATTATAGAATGTATATGCCTAGAAGAAATGCTATGAATAATAAAAGTAGACGCCCCACCTCCTTTGTGTCCAACTATACTAGGAATTATAAGATTGTAAGAGATATAATACAGAAACATTGGCATCTTCTAACATTGGATAACAAAATTGTCAATTTCGTTGGAACACCAGTTTTTTCATATAGAAATAGTCAAAACTTAAAACAACTACTATGTAATGACAAGAAAGTAATGCAGAACAATGATCAAAGGTTAGGGACATACTCTTGTAGGCACTGTTCTGTATGTAAAGTGTTGAGCAAGGAACAGGTTTGTGAACATCCTACCCTAGATTTTGTTTTTCGACCTAGATTTTATGCTGACTGCACTACTACTACACATTTGGTATATTTGGCTACATGTGACTCTTGCCCATGTTTTTACGTGAGCAAAACTATCCAAAAATTAAGAGATAGAATACTTAAACATCTCTCAGCTATAAGGAAGGGAGATACTAAAAATACACTAGCCAAAGATCAGCTAGTTTCCTAAACACCAATTTACATTTAGGGTATTACAGTGTATACATAAAACTTTGAGAGGAGGTGATGTGAACAACTACTTGGAACAGAATGAGTTAAGATTTCCTGACCTTAACAATTGTATTAGTATTAAACCCGCCCTTAAGGGGCAGAAGTTAAAAAATCACAAGCACAAATGAGTTGAGATGTAATGTTCTCTTACTAATGTTGATGTCATTTTGGCTCCAATTCTTAGCATTGTGATTGGTCAGTTTGTATTATAAATATAGTATGTACTGTTTTGTTAAATATGAGGATCTAAGGAAGCGTTTGTTTTATGCAAAAGCACTTGTCCTATATGTTTTCGAAGTACTGTTTTTATTAAAGTGGAGTAAATTTAGCCATGGTAATCCAGCTGTTTTTTTATGAAGACCTGTATCAGAAAACTCTGTCTGAGATTGAGACTTGTCTCGGAGTCGTACATGGACCGATGAGACCCTAATGTGGATTAATACCAGCAGTAGCCAGTGGAGCGGAACTGTGCGTGACTGTGCACGTTATCAATCATCATCATTACAACAACTGAAAGTTCTATCTATCCACCAGGATGAAAAAATTTATAACATATTCATAACCAAAAGTGAGCAAAGGAATCGGAAATAATTCTGTAATATGCTGTAGCCTGCACAACATTTCCAAAGTGTTTATATCTGTTCGATGTTTTTTTAATAAAAGAATTCTACTGTAGTGATTCGTGGTTCCTGATTTGAATGATGTGTGTGTGTGTGTGTGTGTGTGTGTGTGTGTGTGTGTGTGTGTGTGTGTGTGTGTGGACTGGTATGGCAAATCAGAAAAGATCAAATTTACCTTTGTCCAGATTTATTATGTAGCAGAGAATCTTCAGACAACTTATGTAGGACATTCTATAGAAATGAGAAGTGTACTAATTAATTCTCTGAGAGAATAGCTGATGCATGGAACATACCTTCAAATTACATTAAAGCAAGCACTAGTTCAGATATTATTAAAAACAGCCTGGACACTTATAGGAATAACTGTTCTTCTGGTATATTGCCAGGCTAGAAGGGCATTAATATCCATGTGGCATGCCTGCAAGTTTTGTAGGTATGTTCAAATTTCACAAGTGTTGCATGCCTGAGTAAGATTTATACTGTTTATTGGAGATGCACTACAGTGTAAAGCAGGCATGAATATACAAATGGTGACAAATGCAGATTTTGACTTCACTGCAGAACTTAACTTATACTTCAGAATTATAGAACATTTTCCAGTTAGGGTCAGTATATGCTTCTTTCAGTCAGTCTCTGCTTGCTGTGTTGTGGACCTTCTGTAATGTGCTAGTAATTGTAGATGTTATTTTCAGTGATGACCTGATGGTAAGAAAGGCAATAACTTTTCAGAAGTAGACCAACTGCTTTCCATTGGCTCATAACACTAACAAACTGATCAGCTGCCCTTAATCTTTTATTTGATTATTTGCAGTTGCTTTTATTCCTGTATTAATCACCTAGTGCATAATCCCTTATTGGTGACTCTAACATGAATCTACTAGTGTTGTGCTGGTGCTAACCTTTCCTGCTGTTGGTGCTGTGCTGTACTATAAACAAACTAAAATGGTGGGTGAGATGGGGTATGAATAGTACTTGTTTAGAAGAACAAAATGCTGCATTTGATAATAATACTAATATAAATAAAACCTTTTTGTTTTGGTTATATTTGGTGCTTAATAGTTTGTTTGTTCTTCAATTCGCATTTAAAAGTTGTTATCCTACAATTCCATTGGAATGGGTGGGGTTACATAACTGTGTATACAAATGTTATGTTAATCACCATACAGATTTTTGGCAAGTTGTACCTGCTTTTCATGGGCCTTTGTCCAGATTTTTGATGATTCCAGGTTTAGAGATATGCTTAGCAGCCCTGAGCATGGGTCAAGGCAAGTCCAGAATACACAAAGGTTGCCTGGACTGAGTAAGTAAGAAAATGGTATCCTGTCAAGGAATTTATTCCTTCATATGCTGAAAGGAAACATACAATACAGCATCTTTATCTCTGCTGACTGATGCCACCTTACGAGAAGATGCACTGTCTGATCAAAAATTTCTGCAAACCAGTCCTGAGTTATGTTCCTTCTTTTTTTCTCAACCATCATAACTGTAATAGATTTGGTATACATCTTATGATATTCTGGACGAGTTCATGTGTCAGACTACGTGTCCTAGGCAGGTATGAGCCTAGTATAGAGCAGCATTCTACCTTCTCCAAGGATGATGCTGCAATAACAGCAAAAAATATTGACTTCAGTAATCAGCTTAGTTTTTGGTATCATTGGAAGGGTGTCCAGTATTTTCCAGCCTTGAAGGATATGATCGGCAGGCTACTCTGCTTCTCCAGGGATAACCTAGAACTGTCCCATCTAGGGACCTTGTCCATCTCCGTAATACCACTTTAGTGAATACCAATATGATAAACCTACCTACATAACAAAGCAAACAAATGAAAATATAAAAGTGATACTGATCAATGCTAGGAGCCTAAACAAGAAATTTCCCTCTCTATAAGCCCTTTTCACCCTGGAGGATGTAAAAGTCTGTGCAGTGACTGAGACATGGTTTAAAATAGAGAAAAACACTCTTAATGGGCATGGCTATAATATCTTCTATACTTTTAGACCAGCTAATGTGCAGAAGGGAAAAAAAGGCAGAGATGTTTCAGTCTTCATCCATAAGGAATTCACAGCAAGGGGCTGGTAAAGCAGCATGATGCACTAGAGTTTTGTCATGTTCAAATAACCATCAGAAATGTCCTGTACAAAATATTAGCTAGTTACAGAACTCCCTCTATGACCCAAGGAAGTCACAATGTCTATCTACAGGAACTAGAATAACTCATTACTAACCTAATATCATCTTCCTAGGTTATCTAAACTATCCAAGTATAGACTGGGAAATCTACATCACCACAAGTACACAAACACAGAGATTCCTTAACTTTGTCAGCACAAATACCCTGAACTAATTAGTCTGAGTACCCACTAGGGGAACAACATCTTGGATTTTGTCCCTGCTAAGATGGGGGCTGTGACGTCCCCACTCTGGGCCAGTAATTAAGGAGCCTGAATCCTCACCACTCACATGAAGAGGAATGTTCACTTAGAACAAAAATGGATGCACTCAGTATTTCCAGATGTAGACCTCTCTGTATCAAGCACAATTTCCCTTAAGAGCATGCAGGGATACCCTCAGCCCAGGGTCTGGGTTTTTCACTCTGTCTCTCCCCCGGTCCCCATTAAGGCTCTCCACTGGCACATCTGTAGGGTTAGGTCCTCAGCTGAGTGCCCAAGCCAAGTTCTCCAGCACCCTCTATGTGAAACTTGTCCCTGCTCCAAGTAGCTGACACACACGCTTTGAGATTTAATTTTCACACACACACACACACACACACACACACACACACACACACACACACACACACACCTGGGAAAGACTGGCACAGTTTATCTGCTGTATCAACCTTGCGAAGACTATAAGGCAGATTCACTTTACTCAGTGAAATTAATATTAATACAAATGGTAATGTTGACTAAACAACCAGGCTTCAGGAGTGGCCACAGTGTCATCAATAGATATAAGTACACTCAAAGGTTAAAATATTTTTCTAAATGGCCAACTACAATGAAAAGTTTAAATATATTTAATAATAAATAATAAAAGAACACAAAAATACAAAATATCTATTTACAGTAAACACCAGAGTTTCACCCACAGGAAATATTAAAATGACACAGATGAATAGATTCACACACATACAAAAAACAGTACTTAACTAATCTTACTATATTTTCCTGACTAATCTAAAGAGTTACTATTCCCTCGTTCACTTACTAGAGCAAGGCGAAATGAAGTAGGTGAGTGGTCTTCCTTCTTTGTCAGGTTCCAAGACCAGACTGCTCAGTCTGACTGATAGACTTCTCAATACAATATCTAAATGTTACTTGTAGGATAGCTTACAGAATGACATCACATGCGATCATCTGACTCTGCAACTTTACAAATACATTTTCAACACAAGCATCTGTACAAATCAGTTTGACATTCAAATAACATACAATTATTTACAAAATTGCAGCTAGCTGTGCTGGCAAATGCTACACATCCAGTGTCATACTTCTCTTGGTATAGTTGGCAAAACCTTACATCATCCCAGGGCATTATGCTCATACCTTGCATATCTCTATCCATGTAGAGCAAAGCTCAGCCCTGTCCATAGCCAAGCATGGCTTGCATCTATGAATGAGTAGGAGAAAATTTATCTCATGACTACCCCTTATATTACTAATGGACAGTGGGAGCTCCTAAATGCATTATCCTACACATAGGGCCCCCTAAATTTATATGTGGCATGATCCCAGTTATTTCTACTTGGGGTAACATATCATTATCAGCCAAGAGATGAATAAGGCCAATCTAATATCAAATAGGGTAGGTAAATTCAAGCAGCAAGATAAATTAATTAGGCTTAAAATGGCCTGCATGGCCAGGTAGCATTATACTTATCTATGAACCTATGAGTGTAATATTGTTTAATATTTGGAGTTTGACTAAAACAATGACAACTTTACAGGTAATATTGTTTTAAGAAGACAGTGGTGTTGTGCATGATATCTCTGAAACATGCTTTGATTAGGTTCATATATAGTTACTGACCAAATGGACTAGGAGAGCATTGATGAGCAAATCTCAATTTCCCCAGAGCCATGTCAGTTAAGTCAGTTGCTCAGAGTCACACAGTGCGCAAGTAAAGGCCAATGGTATTAAACTGTGGACTATAGGAAGCAACTTCTTAATAGACCATAGTCTGAATCCTCTGCACTGACAACCAGACAATGCAACAAACTAAGTAAAATAAACTTGCATAAAGATCATTAAAAGTTACAGGGAGACTACAGGTGTGTCTGCATTTCTTGTCTCCTTTTGTTAGGCTCCATCAAGAATGAACATTGGTAATTCTGAAATACTAGACACATGATGCTGTTAACATTATAATAATGACAAACATTTGGATGGCTTAAGTGTACCTTGGGCCCTGGACTGTTTTCCAATCATTGCCCCCCACTACACATACTTGTTTTGGATCTTGCCTAAATGTGCATGCTCTTTTGTTTTCATCTTCATGACTGTTTTGTGTACTCACCTGACACATTGCTATTGAGTGGTTAATAAAGAAAAATGTATATTTGTTTATTTTAAGTTTGAATAGTCTTGAACATTTTTTCCATAAGAAATGAAACATAATTTACTAATCAACAGTAACAATATTATCCAGTTTAGAACATATTAACCATTAAAGACCACTTGCAGTGTTGTCATTATAATTTACCAATGTCAAAACTGATCAGTTACAACCGTTTGGATGTATGCACCTCAAATGTCCAATTGTAATTAAAAAAGAGCCACAAAACCACATCAAATTTGTTTTACACAAATGCACAATAGTCTGTCAAAACCAGAAAATAAGCAATTAACTTTATCATGGTGGCAAGGTCTGTCAGTCTAACCCACGGTACCACATTCAGCAATTATAGCCACATGGTTCACTGTGTGCACCTCAGATGTGTGATTGTGGTAAACAAATAATTATGGGCATAGTAATGTACTTCTTGTTTGTTTCATACTGTCAGAAATAGCCATAGTAATATATAGTAACTCATTTCATACAAATGCCACTAGTCCTGCAAAACCAAACTTTTTAAACTGAACAGACAATAGGAAGATAAGCTGTTTTCATTTACAAATACAAAACCACCCCACCCTCATCCAGCAGTTAGTGATTTTGCTTTATACCTCTGAAATAACTGTGATGGAACAATGATACTACTCAAACATGTAGTATAAAAATTAAAGAAAAAACAAATAAAATAAGGGACAAAAGCCCATAATTAGGGACAGATTATAGAAATGTCTCTTACATACTTAGAAAGTTGCTAGAATACCTATTTATGCATTAGCATATCTTTTTTGATTTCACAGTTAAGCATTTACCAGCATATTGCACACAAATTCACATTAGTCTTGCAATGTCACGTTGCTTAAATTACACTCTCACACTGCTTAAACTAAGCAAACAAGAGGGTAAGTTATTTTCATCCATAAACATTTTCCATTTCCAGACAGCAGTTATAGCAACCTTGCTTTGTAAAGCACATTTGATTGTGATTAAAAAATAGTACCCTTCAACTTCTTAGTGCAACAATTAAAAAGAAAGTAAAAAATAATGTGTGCTAAATACCCAAATCATGGAATGGCTCTTATATAACCAAACACTTGCTAGAATAACAGTTTTTGCATTGACATGTGTTTTCTGGTCCAGAGTAAAGTATCTTTCTAACTAGTTTTATACAACTGTTCACAGTCATGCACTGCCAGACTGTTTAGGCTGGACAAACAATAACAGGGCAAGTTAGTTTCATCCACAAGCAACCTCCCCTCCCAATTCTCACCCAGCAGTTACAACCACTTTGCTTTGTAAACTTCCTTATCTGGATTATTATAAAAAATAAACGTTTCAATGTCTTAGCACAAGAATCAATGAGAAACTAAAAATAATGAATGTCATATAGAGCTGTTACTACCTAGAAGTTGGTGGAATAACTGTCTGTGGCACTGACATGCCTGAACACATTTGCACTAGCATGGATTTTATAACATATATGAACCATGGCATTCAAACATCTGTCATCTTTCGGTGACTGTAGTGCTCAATGGTTAGCCAACAAACCATGTGAATTTTAAAGAACACCAAAAATAGATGGTAAAATCATGTATTGTGAAACCAGTTACAAAAGAAAGAGCTCTAAATGCTACTTACCACTTAAGTTTCGTAAGATTCATAGACATTTCAAGGCAAAGGTGTGTTTTGTGACCATTTACACTTTGCCACTTCACCCTTCAACCCCTTCTCTACACACTTTATTATCTCTAAAAAATAGTCAATTCTTGATTTAGTAATCATTAAGTGAAAAGTTTCTTTAGACATTTTTCGTATTTGTTTGACAGTGGTCTTGTACCTCTTGGCTGACATCTGCACTACAATATCAGATAAGAGCTGCAACAGGGAGGGTTGTTAGTTAAATGAAGCAGACTGGGATTAGTAGTAAGGCAGGTAACTATTTAGAATACATGAATTAGCTTGAACCATCTCCAGGTTCCAAAGTCTGTCTCAGCATCTGTCATAACTTTCAAATACCTTTTGCTGTTAATCAGAGAAAATGTAAAAGGGCTACCTACTTGTACACAACACACATACCCATATATATATATATATATATATATATATATATATATATATATATATATATATATATATATATATATATATATATATATATATATATATATATATATATATATATATATATATAAACACACACACACACACACACACACATACACACTGTATATACTGCATTAAAATCATACCATAACGTCATATATTTTGATGTAGAATGTCTTCATTCACTAGACAATGCATAACTGATATGACAGGAAGTCTTTATACAGGTTTACATATAGTATTTAGTACTGCATGAATGCTTAATATGTGGTAACTTTATGAAGAAAGCTGGTAAATCTAAGAAAAGCAAGGAAAACTCTATGGGTGAAAATCACCACAAACTGCCTAAATCACAGGAGTTGATGATGCTATGAAACATTACAAAATCCAGTCTTATTCTTACTGACACCCCTGAGTTCAACATAGTACTCCATTCTGAAACAATAAAACATGCAAAATGTCATCAATAAAAAATAAAGCAATCAGAGAGTGCTCACTTAATTATGTAGCTGGAGTATAACACCCAAACTTATCCTAGAATATTCAATAAACATACAGTTTAAGTTTACCAATATTCTACTTACAGCTGCCAACACAGGAAGACAAAAGCTGCAGAACCAGAACAAAGGAAATTCAAATCTATAATTAAATAATAAAGAAAAAACAGAGATACTTTTTTCTCCTCCCAAAGTAAAAATATAGAGTGCCAATCCCCTGAGTTTTTTCTTCCCATTTTTTTTTTTGGCATTTGCTTGTGACCCAATCAACTGCAGAAGAGGGCAGGTTTAGGTAGGGTGGATCTGTTCATTGGTTTTCCAGAACTGCTCTGAGGCCAAGAATGCATAGAATGCCTGAAGACATGGTAAACATGGAAAAAGAAATTCTAACAAATGTGTTTTTTGCCAGATAGTCTTTTCAAATTTGAAAACTGGAGAATCAGGATTTAGGCACATTCGATTACAAAATAATCTACAAAAGGCACATACTGAGTGGCTGCTAGCCATGAAATACCCCCAGAGATGTGGGCACCATGTAACCACCCAGCTCATCCCTATTATAATCCACCATAATGCAGCTCCAGTCTCTAATAAGCTGCACTCTTGGCCTAGGAGGTGAGCATTGATACTGGCTGAGCAGAGATTGTATGAAAGGGTTGTGCTATACATGACCATCGGACAGGAGGTCAGGCAACCATTAAAGGCATTTCATCCCCTTTGAAAGAAAACTACATCTTTCACTGTGTATATTAGTGTCTGGAACATTCCAATTCCCATAAGGATGACTGAATGACTTCCCTGCAATGCCACCTTCCATAATTAAGATAATTTTATGAATTTTATTTTCAATTATGCTGAGACTATATGTATTGGTCCCATTAACAACCATCAACAATAGCTCAGCAGCAGGCAGTCATGAGTGGATTCTATGATGTAGCAGGTCTCCCGAAAGTACCTGGGGTCAATGATTGCACTTAGATCACAAACATGTCAGACAGCAAACAGGGAAATATGTAATAAGGTATATAAACTATGAGGGACAACATTCCTAGAAATGTATCTTAATTGCAAGATTGATGGAATCTTAATCTATTTGTCAGCATATTATCCAGGTGGAGTATATGGTGACCATGTATGGCACATTTCTGGGTTATGCAGTTGCTTTTCTGAAGGGTACATTGCAAATGAACACTGTGCAGAAATTGAATGATTAATGCAGCACTATAGAGAATATCTGAAATTTAATGACACTTGCTATCCTCTACAGCCCTGGCTGACAACAACAACCTGACCTTCTCATACAGAAGTAAAAAAAAAGGCATTTAATAAGGCACATGGCCAGTCACACATGGTGATAGTGATCAAGCATACATTTTATCATCTGCCAACCACAAAAGGAGGGGGGTATCCATATTCATCAAAGATACCCACACCTCCAGGTTAGTGGCAATGCATGAAGCATCGGAGACCATCCATGTGCAACTAACCATAGGCAAAACTGCCCTACAGTTTGTAACATGCTGCAGACCAACCTCTCAAACTCAGGAACCCCACTCAGCCTTCCTGAAGACACTGGAGAGTATGAATGTCTCTCCAAATACCATCATATTGGGAGACTTCAACTACCCAAACATAGACTGGGAGCATTACTCAAGCCCCAACACCCTAGAACAAAGGTTCCTAGAATTCATAAACTCAAATGCGATGGAACAACTAGTCACCACTCCCACAAGAGGAGATAACATACTAGACCTGACCATCACAAACATGGGGACACAATGCTCCACACCAGAAGTATACCCCTCATTGGTGAGATCAGACCATAAATTAATCTCACTGGAAATCCACATCCCGCCCTCACCCCCAGCACAAAAGACCACAGTGAAGAATTTCTCAAAAGCTGACTTCACACTTCTTAAGACTGAAGTGGTAACCTTCAAGGCCCCTGGGCCAGTGGAAACCACAGCCCACACCGCTGAATACTTTATAAACGCTTTCTACGGACACCTCCAAGAATGCATGGATCATGCAATCCCAAATAAAACCAAGACCCATTCCCCCAAAGGCAGGCATCCTGCCTGGTGGACCCCAGCCATTAACAAGCTTTACAACAGGAGGAGGAAGCTACTACATGACAGAGCAAAATCCCCAAAAGGGAAGGCATCTCTGATCAGTACTAGCAAAAAACTACGATCACTCATAAAATCATCCAAGGCCAACTTTGAGAGAAAAATTGCAAAAAACACTAAAGACAATCACAAGGCCTTCTTTAGTTATGTTAGAAACCTGGGTGGAAACTCCCAGATATGCTCAGAGTTAGTCCAAAATGACAAAAAATACACTGGACCCACAGACATTGCCAACATACTGGCAGACAGGTTCAGTGCAAATCCCCCCCCCCCCCAAAGGAGAAATATCTATCCCAGCAGAGTGTAGCCTCCCTGACATCTCAGATGCCCAGGTGAGAGCCGCCCTCTCCAAAGCTAAAAACACAGCATCAATGGGACCAGATGGTGTCCCGGGTTGCATGCTACATGAACTCCAAGAGGAACTAAACCCGCACATAAGGCTGCTGTTTAATCTTAGCCTTACTACAGGATACGTACCCAAAGAATGGCGTACAGCAACAGTGGTCCCACTCCACAAAGGAGGTGCTTCCTGGAAATTACCACCTCATAAGCTTGACAAGCCTGGTCTGCAAAGCTATGGAGAGGATCATTATGGAACACATAAACAAAGACATTGTGGACCTACAGACACTGGATCCTACCCAATTTGGCTTTGTCAAGGGCAGATCCTGCCTTTTGAACCTGGTCGACTTTTTGAAACAGTCACTACGGCCATTGATGAGGGTAAGGCAGTTCACACAGCCTACCTTGATCTTGCAAAAGCCTTCAACACAATACCCCACTCGGGCATCATAGACAAGCTCACCAGCTTAAATGTAAACCCATATGTTATAAGATGGGTTGCAAACTGGCTCAAGGACAGAACCCACAAGGTCAGTATTTCTGGAGCCATGTCAGACTCTAAGCCAGTCACAAGCGGTGTCCCACAGGGCTCGGTCCTGGGACCCCTCTTGTTCGGCATTTATTTTTCTGAGGTGCAAGCAAACATAGGAGAATTGTGGCTGACAAAGTTCGCAGATGACTGCAAACCGGGCGCCATAATTGATACTCCAGCGGACACAAGCATCCTACAGAAAGGCCTCATAGAAATGGATAACTGGTGCCAGAGCCATGGCCTTAAACTGAACGCCAAAAAATGTATAGTCATACCCTTTGGGAAAAACAAAGTACCCACAAATTACCACATAGGTGGTAATCCATTAAGTACAGAAGAAGTAATCAGGGACCTAGGGACCCAAGTTGACAGTAACCTCTCATTTGACACTCACATTGCCAAGGTGGTTAGGAAGACCTTCTATATTACCCACCTTATCATGAAAGGATTCACATCTAGATCAAGAGAGGTCATTGTGCCCCTATACTCTTCCCTTATCAGGCCCATAATTGAGTACAATGTCCCATTTGGGATGTACCTTACCCGACACCTGCAGCAGTTAGAAAGACCCCAAAAGTACCTCACCAAGAGGATCAAGGGTCTCAAACATATGTCATATGCTGCCCGGCTGAAGAAACTCCAGCTCTATTCAGTCGCATACCGCCTACTCAGAGGCGATCTATGCCTGACGTACAAGGCCATGTCCAATCCGGAATTAATGGACATGCTCCACCTTAGAAAATCCAAATCCACCAGAGCCACGAGAGTGAGAGATTTGAACCTCAACACAGAATTAATAGGATGTGCTGGAGGGACAGATTCATAACCCAGACGCTCTCTACACTCTGGAACAGAATCCCAGTCCATGTTAGGCAGAGCCCCTCACTGACTCTTCAAGAGAAACCTTGACGAGTGGATGGGAGATCGTAGGTTAACCCCGGGGGTCATCTCTGTGTCACTACTAGACAGAGGCACAGTAAACTAAACCCTAAATGGGCATAGTATTCTCATTCCAAGGGGTGGCAAAAGCCACACACACTCGGGCTAGGATTATAAATGCCCTAGGGCAGATAGCCTAGTATAAACCTATGAACCTATGAACCTATGCTGAACAATATGATGATATATGAATTCAGTAGCATCAACGATGCAGGGGGTCTAATAGCATTTCTGCAGCAGCAAGAACATCAACAGGGCAAAATAAATGACACTCAGGAAGTGGCTTAGGAGGAATATGATCAGTGAGCAGGAGAATGGTGTACCCATAATGCTCAAACACAAATGATGTGGGCTATGTCGGGTAGAAAATTGTGTACATGTCACTCATGCAAAGAACACACAGAGTAACATAATGCATATATCTGCAGTGATGTAGTTGTGTTATACAGAGCACAATAACAAGTGCACAAACAGACTACCTGTAGCCTGAATTAGTATCAGGGCTTGAGTCACCATGAAGAGCTTGCAATGACAAAACTGTCATTATTTCTCATACGTCACAAACATGGGAAAAAGCATCCCATCCCTGACCAGGAAGAAGCTCAGCGGTGTTGCCACTAGACCTTGACTGCCTGAAAGGCAAGTAGAAAGAAGTAAGCTTACTATTTGTGAGAAGAGGTTTGGCATATACATTCAGGGGATAGATTTCATGGTGCAATCACTTTGTGGTGTAGCTTTTTTTTTGGCTAAGAGATCAACAAATCTGTATTAGACAGATGATAAGTTATCAGAATGATAACCTCACATTCCATACCAGTCCTACACTCAGCATTTTTTGGCCTAGCCATGTTAAACAGTATGTGCTGAGGTTTACAACTGGCATTTTAAGATACAATGTCCCAGAAAATGTCTTACAATTTTATCATTAGTTGATGAAAAATAGTGTTCTGCATCTTCTTACATGGCCTGGATGGACTAGCTCTACATTGTGCTTTTCTGTACCATCATGGTTGGTGGTTAGCATGAAAGACCTACCTCAGGAACCCACAGTGCTGTTGCATGGCTGCTTTCAAACTGCTGAACAGGTACTTAACAGACTGTAACAGAAGGCAGACAACTAAGGCAAAATGCATACTCAAGCCAACTCCCTGTTCCATGTGCATTGGTATCCACAGGCTGAAATCTCTACTAGATACATACTAATTAGTCACTCCAGCAAGATTGTGCTGTTGTATGGATTGTAATTATAATTACAAATGCCATGCATCAGGCAGACTTGGCAAAGCTCATTGTGTAGCAAAGCAGCAATGTCTGGATCATCGGCTATTTCAGCTTACTATGGTATGAAAAAAAAAATTCCCAGGTTGAGTTTTTTGGAGAACAACTGGTTGGACATCAAGAGTTTCATCATTCATTAGTGAGAGACATCTGTGGTATGTAATGATAACAGCTCATTCTTGTGAATAATTGCACGGCCAAAGAACGAGGACAGCCAGGTGCTCTGCTATTATATTGTGTGGTTATGTGATTTAAGTTCTATTTAAAAGTGAATTTCATATAATGACATATTAAAAGATATTTAGTACCTAAATTACAGGTTTCCAGACCCTGTGATCATATATTCTGAAATCACACCCCACGTTTGAGGGGCTGTCAGGAGAACAAGTAAGATAGATTAAGGTTTGGAAATGTATAAAGAGAAGGCTGTCTAGGAAGGTATGTGAAATTAATGTGTGAATGGTTAGACACTCTGATCTGAAAGATAAAGTTCCAGACTAGTTTTGATGAAATGGGACTGATAATATAACAGAGGGATGACTGAATGTCTTTGATTGCATATCCATCTGTTGCTCTAAGATTTGTCAGAACTCATAAAACAAGAAAGAGCCCATCAAAACACTGGCAGTAAAGGAGATTAGAAACATAGGGACATTAGGTTTCAAAACAAGTAGTGAAGAATATAGTTGGTAGGATTAATAGGAAGAGAGGGCAATACAGTATATAAATAAATACTTAAATAAACACCAAACAAGTAAATGTAAATAAACATAGCAGAGGGGAGAAATCATGTTTAGGTTTTAGGGTATGGATGAGAGTGACAGTAAGCATGTTAAGGGGATATGATGAAATGGGAGAATAACTTGCAATTTTATGGATTCTTAGCAACAATTACAGGAATATAGGAACAGAGAAGATCCATTGGATCCATAATAATATCCTTCCTATATTTCATGAATTTGCCATCCCTCTTGCAGTTGAGGTGCCTTTGTTGCCTGGCAGATAGGCATTTGAGATCTGATTTAGGCATCATTTCCCTCCCATTTTTCATCATGACTGCAGAAGGAGAAGGATGTGCTCCTTTTAGAAAACAGAGGTGTTGAGTGGAGGATACAAACATAGCTCTTCATCTTCTCTAGAGGTTACTGTATGACAGATATGAAAGGCCTTAGTATAAGGCTGATGTATGTAATAATCTGTGCAAAGCTGTCACCTGTGCAAGTGTCATTCTACACATGAGAGAGTAGTGTCATCACCACTGTAGAGACCGGATGTGAGGCAATCATGACTCCTACAATGATGGGAGGATGCTAAATAAAAATAAGCAGGGTCACAAAACAAGACTGCCCTTTGTTTCCTTAATTATTCACTCTTACAATTGATCCTCTTGCCAAATACATAAAACTTTAAAATGATGTTTGATAATTTAAATAATTTCCAAGTTGTTGTTGTTTTTCTTTCATCTTTTCCCGGTTAGGGGTCGCCACAGCGTAACTCCAGTCTGCTAGTGATTGGCAGTCAATTTTTACAGTGCAGTGGTGCCAGCCCGATGCCCAACTTTCAACAAAGGCACGCCCATTCATACATGTCCTTCGAACACCACTCGACCGCGGGGAGGACATGCAGACTCTACACTGTTCCAAAATTCAGTTATTTGTGGATGATATAATCTTAATAATGTGTAACACTGATTCTTCTCTAATCTAATAAGTATTAAAAATATGCATTAAAACATTTTGAATTGATATCGGGTCTGAAGTGCATCCAGAATAAAACTAATACCTTAATTCACAGAGTTAAATTATTTGATATATCTACATTTATATATATATATATATATATATATATATATATATATATATATATATATATATATATATATAAATATGCATATACACTTACATACATACACATGCATATATAAAATATATATATATATATATATATATATATATATATATATATCTATATATTTTACTATTGTTTGTGCGAACAACATTCTATTGGCTGCAATGTGCCAAAAAACAGAATGTCGAACGCGCAAGCAGTTTTGCACCAGATAGTCGATTCCACTTATGCGAATGCACAACTGCATTCGCATTAGTGGAAATCGACTATCTGCACGGAGATCGTACAGTGGGATGTGGAAATTCATCCACATCCCCACTGTAGTGCGATCTCGGAGTTGGAATATATAAGTAGGGGGGGTGGGGGGTGCAGGGGTGCTTGCCCCCCTGCAAAAACATGATAGCTGTATAGGAGTTTGATTTATATCAGCTCCTATATGGCTATCACGTGGTGGTTTTGACAACAATGTCGAGTCAAATACATCGAGCATTTGGTTTGACATTGTGAACGGTATTTTTTTTACTTTCTGTATTACCATTCGTTTATTTGAATGGAAAATGTTTTTCCATTCGAATAAACAATAGTAAACATATATATATATATATATATATATATATATATGTGCACATATGCTTATAGTGAAAAAGCGGAGCAGCAAACATCACAATGTTCTTTTAAAACAAACATCTTAGTGTAATAAACACAAAGACAAACTGCCAAATCTGAAGATGAAAATGAAGTGATACGTTGAAACTTAGACTGCTTTGCAAAATGCTGTGACTTCTATTTAGCAATGCTACAGCATTAAATAGCAACTTGTATAGCACTATTCTGGAAAAAAGCTCTGAGGCAAGGTACGTAGACATGCTTGTTGGCACCTTATCATAGATTCTCGGGTAATGGTTCTTAAAGAAGTCAAAACACAATTCTCTTTTTTTCTAGATTTTACAGTAGCAAATAATCACAGTTTTATTCCTGAAATAAAATAAGAAATACAGAGTCCCAGGAAGGGAAATAACTCAAACTAAGTTTTTTTTTTTTTTTGCCAGGCTTCTTGCTAAGAAACAGACAAAACAAGAGGAGTAGAAAGTTTTCTAACAATAAATAATTTAAAATTTAAAATTAACATCTAAATGGTTTGCACCATTCACATACTTAACCAGCCATTATGGCGCACAGTTGAAAAGTCTCAGTAAATGGTGCCTTATGATGTATGAAAGTCAAATTCTCTGTCACACATGTAAGGTTTTTGACGCATCAGCATAATTTCTAGATAATAACAGTCTCTGGCAAATTAAAAACTCTGGCAAACAAAAGTCTTTTGTCAATCAACATCTCTGGCTCACTTCTTCTTAACAGAAAATGTGGCTCTTGATTGCAACTAAAAGGACTTGCTCTGCCAGCTGTACTACCGGGGATAACGACCCCTCATTTGGGAGCAGACTGCTCTGGCATTGGTGCTCCATACTTAACAAGATAACTTTCCAGACTTCTCTAGACTCTCAAACTCTGACTTCTGCTATGTTGTCAGTGAACCTGGCCTATGTAGGTGACTGCCATCACCTGCATCTGATTACCTGCCAGCTCAGGTGATCACTAAAGCAGACTATCTTCACATCCTTGCTTCTAAATATGGTTCCTGCTAAAACTGTTCTTTCTCATAGGTACTCCACATACCCTGTTCTAACTGATGTAGCTAATGTTCCTCCTCTTTCCTGTTGGTACCATCTGCTAAACAATTCCAACTAGTGTCATTCTTCTATAATTTACATGGTTATTATCAAATTCATTCTCACTGATATGCATATCCGTGGGAGAAGGATATCAAGAAATAAACATACCACATCCAACCATGTCAATTTAATGGACCTTCCCTCCTTTATGAGAAATGGCAGCGCTAGTTCCTAAGCCTACACAGAGACAGAAGTTCAATGTTTCATGCAAGTACCTGCTACTAGATGTAGAATGTCTATTTCTCAACATTCTTGTCCTGAGTGTGAGCACATTGGTAAGAATGTGCTCAGGAATGCTGGTGTAATGTACTTATAACTGAAAAAGGAGGGAATTATATATGGGATATATAGTTTTAAATGATAATTGGTAACTACAGACATTTGCACCTCATGTGGTGCATCTTCTAGAAAGTTCAGTTTGATAATAGACTTCATAGATGCCTCAAGTTCATCCACTGTGCTGGTAATATTAACTGATTAGCTTCACAAGAACTCATCTACAAACCAGACAACCATCAGGGAATTTTCTTTTTGCATAACTCAACATCTTCCCTACTAGCTGTTTTGCATAGCAACAGAAAAGTTACCTGTTTTGCCTTTCCTTGTTTGAGTTTGAACTTCTACACATATCATGTGATGAAGGCTGCCATGAGGACACTGCTTGAATGACTCCGACATGGGTTTCTGGTCCATACTCTGCATGGCATAGATCTCTCCATCCACTAAGTGAAAACACACTGTAGTGGGCTGGACCACATCTCTTCCTCACAATGGGTGAATGGGGTCAGTCACTCACCACCATCGCTGACTGGTTATCCAGTCCTGGGTGTCTATGTCATGGTCAGGGCTTTATCCTTCAGAGCCACAGAGGCAGAGGCAGTCTGGAAGCTCTCCATAGTACTGTGCAGTGATTTTGTACCAAGCAATGTATGCAGTGCTGATGCAATAAATTATATATTATTCCTTTTCTGGTTTCAGAGCTGATATTAGTAGTATCACTTAAAAGGTTTACCTCAAGCAACATTATTTAGGACTCATACATTCATAGGTTTATTGGTGTTCACTAGGCTGATGTGTTAACACAAAGGCATTTTTAAGCCTAGCTATGCATCCCAAGTCTCAGACAAGTCCTGGTACCCTTGATAAGTTTAATCAGGTGTTTGGGAGTTGAAATATTTACAAGCAGGGGCCTTTGAGATAAAACATTTGCAGTCTGCCTGTGTCCATTAGAGACAGAGATGCCAAACCAGGGATGCATTTCCTCTTCTCTATCCAAATGTCCAAGTTACACTTGAATTGGGTTAGGGAGGAAATTTGCTTCACATGGATAGAGAGGCTGTTTTTTCCCCAAAAAAAAAAGGGTAAAAAAAAAATCTGGGTTTTAAAAAATCCTGTGTTTCCTTTTTCCCTTTAGGTCTTTATGTTAAAAAAAATCAAAGAACACACAGAGTAATAGGGAAAAAGCACAATAACAAGTGCACAAACAGACTACCTGTAGCCTGAATTAGTATCAGGGCTTGAGTCACCATGAAGAGCTTGCAATGACAAAACTGTCATTATTTCTCATACGTCACAAACATGGGAAAAAGCATCCCATCCCTGACCAGGAAGAAGCTCAGCGGTGTTGCCACTAGACCTTGACTGCCTGAAAGGCAAGTAGAAAGAAGTAAGCTTACTATTTGTGAGAAGAGGTTTGGCATATACATTCAGGGGATAGATTTCATGGTGCAATCACTTTGTGGTGTAGCTTTTTTTTGGCTAAGAGATCAACAAATCTGTATTAGACAGATGATAAGTTATCAGAATGATAACCTCACATTCCATACCAGTCCTACACTCAGCATTTTTTGGCCTAGCCATGTTAAACAGTATGTGCTGAGGTTTACAACTGGCATTTTAAGATACAATGTCCCAGAAAATGTCTTACAATTTTATCATTAGTTGATGAAAAATAGTGTTCTGCATCTTCTTACATGGCCTGGATGGACTAGCTCTACATTGTGCTTTTCTGTACCATCATGGTTGGTGGTTAGCATGAAAGACCTACCTCAGGAACCCACAGTGCTGTTGCATGGCTGCTTTCAAACTGCTGAACAGGTACTTAACAGACTGTAACAGAAGGCAGACAACTAAGGCAAAATGCATACTCAAGCCAACTCCCTGTTCCATGTGCATTGGTATCCACAGGCTGAAATCTCTACTAGATACATACTAATTAGTCACTCCAGCAAGATTGTGCTGTTGTATGGATTGTAATTATAATTACAAATGCCATGCATCAGGCAGACTTGGCAAAGCTCATTGTGTAGCAAAGCAGCAATGTCTGGATCATCGGCTATTTCAGCTTACTATGGTATGAAAAAAAAAATTCCCAGGTTGAGTTTTTTGGAGAACAACTGGTTGGACATCAAGAGTTTCATCATTCATTAGTGAGAGACATCTGTGGTATGTAATGATAACAGCTCATTCTTGTGAATAATTGCACGGCCAAAGAACGAGGACAGCCAGGTGCTCTGCTATTATATTGTGTGGTTATGTGATTTAAGTTCTATTTAAAAGTGAATTTCATATAATGACATATTAAAAGATATTTAGTACCTAAATTACAGGTTTCCAGACCCTGTGATCATATATTCTGAAATCACACCCCACGTTTGAGGGGCTGTCAGGAGAACAAGTAAGATAGATTAAGGTTTGGAAATGTATAAAGAGAAGGCTGTCTAGGAAGGTATGTGAAATTAATGTGTGAATGGTTAGACACTCTGATCTGAAAGATAAAGTTCCAGACTAGTTTTGATGAAATGGGACTGATAATATAACAGAGGGATGACTGAATGTCTTTGATTGCATATCCATCTGTTGCTCTAAGATTTGTCAGAACTCATAAAACAAGAAAGAGCCCATCAAAACACTGGCAGTAAAGGAGATTAGAAACATAGGGACATTAGGTTTCAAAACAAGTAGTGAAGAATATAGTTGGTAGGATTAATAGGAAGAGAGGGCAATACAGTATATAAATAAATACTTAAATAAACACCAAACAAGTAAATGTAAATAAACATAGCAGAGGGGGAGAAATCATGTTTAGGTTTTAGGGTATGGATGAGAGTGACAGTAAGCATGTTAAGGGGATATGATGAAATGGGAGAATAACTTGCAATTTTATGGATTCTTAGCAACAATTACAGGAATATAGGAACAGAGAAGATCCATTGGATCCATAATAATATCCTTCCTATATTTCATGAATTTGCCATCCCTCTTGCAGTTGAGGTGCCTTTGTTGCCTGGCAGATAGGCATTTGAGATCTGATTTAGGCATCATTTCCCTCCCATTTTTCATCATGACTGCAGAAGGAGAAGGATGTGCTCCTTTTAGAAAACAGAGGTGTTGAGTGGAGGATACAAACATAGCTCTTCATCTTCTCTAGAGGTTACTGTATGACAGATATGAAAGGCCTTAGTATAAGGCTGATGTATGTAATAATCTGTGCAAAGCTGTCACCTGTGCAAGTGTCATTCTACACATGAGAGAGTAGTGTCATCACCACTGTAGAGACCGGATGTGAGGCAATCATGACTCCTACAATGATGGGAGGATGCTAAATAAAAATAAGCAGGGTCACAAAACAAGACTGCCCTTTGTTTCCTTAATTATTCACTCTTACAATTGATCCTCTTGCCAAATACATAAAACTTTAAAATGATGTTTGATAATTTAAATAATTTCCAAGTTGTTGTTGTTTTTCTTTCATCTTTTCCCGGTTAGGGTCGCCACAGCGTACCTCCAGTCTGCTAGTGATTGGCAGTCAATTTTTCCAGTGCAGTGCTGCCAGCCCGATGCCCAACTTTCAACAAAGGCACGCATTCATCCATCTCCTCCCAACACCACTCGACCGCGGGGAGGACATGCAGACTCTACACTGTTCCAAAATACAGTTATTTGTGGATGATATAATCTTAATAATGTGTAACACTGATTCTTCTCTAATCTAATAAGTATTAAAAATATGCATTAAAACATTTTGAATTGATATCGGGTCTGAAGTGCATCCAGAATAAAACTAATACCTTAATTCACAGAGTTAAATTATTTGATATATCTACATTTATATATATATATATATATATATATATATATATATATATATATATATATATATATATATATAAATATGCATATACACTTACATACATACACATGCATATATAAAATATATATATATATATATATATATATATATATATATATATATATCTATATATTTTACTATTGTTTGTGCGAACAACATTCTATTGGCTGCAATGTGCCAAAAAACAGAATGTCGAACGCGCAAGCAGTTTTGCACCAGATAGTCGATTCCACTTATGCGAATGCACAACTGCATTCGCATTAGTGGAAATCGACTATCTGCATCGAGATCGTACAGTGGGATGTGGAAATTCATCCACATCCCACTGTAATCGATCTCGGAGTTGGAATATATAAGTAGGGGGGGGGTGCAGGGGTGCTTGCCCCCCTGCAAAAACATGATAGCTGTATAGGAGTTTGATTTATATCAGCTCCTATATGGCTATCACGTGGTGGTTTTGACAACAATGTCGAGTCAAATACATCGAGCATTTGGTTTGACATTGTGAACGGTATTTTTTTTACTTTCTGTATTACCATTCGTTTATTTGAATGGAAAATGCTTTTCCATTCGAATAAACAATAGTAAACATATATATATATATATATATATATATATATATATATATATATATATGTGCACATATGCTTATAGTGAAAAAGCGGAGCAGCAAACATCACAATGTTCTTTTAAAACAAACATCTTAGTGTAATAAACACAAAGACAAACTGCCAAATCTGAAGATGAAAATGAAGTGATACGTTGAAACTTAGACTGCTTTGCAAAATGCTGTGACTTCTATTTAGCAATGCTACAGCATTAAATAGCAACTTGTATAGCACTATTCTGGAAAAAGCTCTGAGGCAAGGTAATGACATGCTTGTTGGCACCTTATCATAGATTCTCGGGTAATGGTTCTTAAAGAAGTCAAAACACAATTCTCTTTTTTTCTAGATTTTACAGTAGCAAATAATCACAGTTTTATTCCTGAAATAAAATAAGAAATACAGAGTCCCAGGAAGGGAAATAACTCAAACTAAGTTTTTTTTTTTTTTTTTGCCAGGCTTCTTGCTAAGAAACAGACAAAACAAGAGGAGTAGAAAGTTTTCTAACAATAAATAATTTAAAATTTAAAATTAACATCTAAATGGTTTGCACCATTCACATACTTAACCAGCCATTATGGCGCACAGTTGAAAAGTCTCAGTAAATGGTGCCTTATGATGTATGAAAGTCAAATTCTCTGTCACACATGTAAGGTTTTTGACGCATCAGCATAATTTCTAGATAATAACAGTCTCTGGCAAATTAAAAACTCTGGCAAACAAAAGTCTTTTGTCAATCAACATCTCTGGCTCACTTCTTCTTAACAGAAAATGTGGCTCTTGATTGCAACTAAAAGGACTTGCTCTGCCAGCTGTACTACCGGGGATAACGACCCCTCATTTGGGAGCAGACTGCTCTGGCATTGGTGCTCCATACTTAACAAGATAACTTTCCAGACTTCTCTAGACTCTCAAACTCTGACTTCTGCTATGTTGTCAGTGAACCTGGCCTATGTAGGTGACTGCCATCACCTGCATCTGATTACCTGCCAGCTCAGGTGATCACTAAAGCAGACTATCTTCACATCCTTGCTTCTAAATATGGTTCCTGCTAGAACTGTTCTTTCTCATAGGTACTCCACATACCCTGTTCTAACTGATGTAGCTAATGTTCCTCCTCTTTCCTGTTTGTACCATCTGCTAAACAATTCCAACTAGTGCCATTCTTCTATAATTTACATAGTTATTATTAAATTCATTCTCACTGATATGCATATCCATGGGAGAAGGATATCAAGAAATAAACATACCACATCCAACCATGTCAATTTAATGGACCTTCCCTCCTTTATGAGAAATGGCAGCGCTAGTTCCTAAGCCTACACAGAGACGGAAGTTCAATGTTTCATGCAAGTACCTGCTACTAGATGTAGAATGTCTATTTCTCAACATTCTTGTCCTGAGTGTGAGCACATTGGTAAGAATGTGCTCAGGAATGCTGGTGTAATGTACTTATAACTGAAAAAGGAGGGAATTATATATGAGATATATAGTTTTAAATGATAATTGGTAACTACAGACATTTGCACCTCATGTGGTGCATCTTCTAGAAAGTTCAGTTTGATAATAGACTTCATGGATGCCACAAGTTCATCCACTGTGCTGGTAATATTAACTGATTAGCTTCACAAGCACTCATCTACAAACCAGACAACCATCAGGGAATTTTCTTTTTGCATAACTCAACATCTTCCCTACTGGCTGTTTTGCATAGCAACAGAAAAGTTACCTGTTTTGCCTTTCCTTGTTTGAGTTTGAACTTCTACACATATTATGTGATGAAGGCTGCCATGAGGACACTGCTTGAATGACTCCAACATGGGTTTCTGGTCCATACTCTGCATGGCATAGATCTTTCCATCCACTAAGTGAAAACACACTGTAGTCGGCTGGACCACATCTCTTCCTCACAATGGGTGAATGGGGTCAGTCACTCACCATCACCATCGCTGACTGGTTATCCAGTCCTGGGTGTCTATGTCATGGTCAGGGCTTTATCCTTCAGAGCCACAGAGGCAGAGGCAGTCTGGAAGCTCTCCATAGTACTGTGCAGTGATTTTGTACCAAGCAATGTATGCAGTGCTGATGCAATAAATTATATATTATTCCTTTTCTGGTTTCAGAGCTGATATTAGTAGTATCACTTAAAAGGTTTACCTCAAGCAACTTTATTTAGGACTCATACATTCATAGGCTTATTGGTGTTCACTAGGCTGATGTGTTAACACAAAGGCATTTTTAAGCCTAGCTATGCATCCCAAGTCTCAGACAAGTCCTGGTACCCTTGATAAGTTTAATCAGGTGTTTGGGAGTTGAAACATTTACAAGCAGGGGCCTTTGAGATAAAACATTTGCAGTCTGCCTGTGTCCATTAGAGACAGAGATGCCAAACCAGGGATGAATTTCCTCTTCTCTATCCAGCTGTCCAAGTTACACTTGAATTGGGTTAGGGAGGAAATTTGCTTCACATGGATAGAGAGGCTGTTCCAGTAAAGGGGTACTCTCTGGGATACATCCTGTGTCTCCATCAGGTCTTATGTATATTGCAGGCAAGGTTTAAGTCTTTAGAATGAGTAATTCTGGTGCTGTTTGTTTTGCAGATATACAGGAGGTCCATCAGAGTGGGGTCTGACATTCCTTGTATGCCAGGCATAAATCTCCCCTTCAACAGTCTGTAGGAGACAAATTACAAGGACAGGGCCTTGAAGTGGTCTGCATAGGATATGTTACTTATGCCTTGTATTCTTTTAATGAGAAACTCTGTGGATGATTCAGTTGTTGGATATGCCCAATTAGGTGCATACCAAAGGGGGCATTGTACTCAATGATAGGTCTGATTACTGCTGAGTACAGTGACACAATGACTTCCTTCAACTTAGATGTCATATCTTTGCTTATAAGTTGTGCAATATAGAATGATTTCCTCAATACTATAGACATGTGATGATCAAAGGCTAGATTACTCTGTATGTGTATCCCAAGTCCCTGATTACTGGGTCAGCTCTTAGGGGTGCATTACCAATATGATAGTTACCAGGAGTGGATGACATCCCGAATGATGCTGTTATGCATTTCTTGGCATTTAGTTTTAGTCCATGGCTTTGACACCAGTTGTCTGTCTGTGTCAGTCTTTCCTGTAAAACATTTGTGTCAGTGGGTGATTCAATGACAGTTTCTAATTTGCAATCATCTGCGAATTTAGTCAGCCAGAGGCCATTGACATTGGCCTTAACTTCAGAGAAGTAAATGCCAAAAAGGAGCTGCCCCAAGATTGATCCTTGAGGGAACTCGCTTGTGACTGGCCTCTTTGTAAAGGTGGACTCCCCAATTCTAACTTCCTGGATCCTGTCTGTAAGCCAGTTACCAATCCACTGGGTAACATAAGGGTTTGTACGTAACCTGTTAAGTTTGTCAACAATGCCTTAGTGAGGTATTGTGTCAAATGCCTTGGCCAGGTTAAGGTAGGCAGTACGATACATTTTGCCTTCATCCATTGATATGGTTACCTTCTCAAAGGAGTCCACCAGGCTGAGTAGGCATGACCTGCCCTTGATGTAACCAGATTGGATTGGGTCCAGTGTCTGGAAGTTTCCTATGTTATTATTGATTATTTTTTATGATAATTCTTTCCATGGCTTTGCATATAAGACTAGAAGACTTATGGGGCTGTAGTTCCCAGGGTCTATGGACTGCCCATCCTTGTAGATAATAAAGCTAATTATTATCTGAAGATTCACTGATAGTATCAGGTAGTGTGAAAAGTTAAAGAATTTAATTGTTTGACTTAAAGTTATCCAAACTGTAGCTTGCTAGTATAGTTTTAATTGATATTCCCTTTAGCAAGACCTTCATGAAATTAATACATTACTTTAATGTGCAGTAAATGACAGAGCCTGAAGAAATGTTCTTACCACCATACTAGCCCTACCTAGGTGTAATAGCATCAGTTGCCTATGAAAAGATCAGTAGTAATATGGAAGCAAACTTAACACCTTTTGCATAAGTAACTTACAATTGCTTTCCTTTTACAATCTGTAATGCAATAGAAATATGAAGAAAATGTGAGGATTTCCAGAAAGAAAGAAATCAACCCAGTCTATTGTAATTTCAGTTTTACATCAGCACACAATGCAGTTTGGTGATAACACACATCACCACAAAATCAAAACATACTCTTCATGCTAAAAAATGCATGCATTGTGATGTAATTGCACAGTAATCTCAATGTCAGAAACTGTCTTACATTGTATTCCAGAAATGAATAGAATTAGACTGAAATGGCATGAAAATGTCTAGACAATTTAAAAACAAATCCATCAACAACAATAGTCACTCTGAAATAGCATACATTTATTTTCAGTGTGCCTGTAACAATGACAAATGTATGGACAATAGAAGTGGGTGTACTGACAAGTATGGCACTGCTATGTGAAAATTAATATCAAAGAAGGCAATGTTATGCAAGACTTTATACAAGACTTGTGTAGTTTATGTAGCACAACACTAAGAGAGTCACAGTGCAAAGGTTAGCAGAGCTCTCTTCTTTTATCTAATACATCAGAAATGTTATACAGTTTTAATACTTTTTCTTGAAGTGAAGCAGTTTACATTGCCACATGAACTGCCTCTTTTTAAGTGATTCTACCTTAGACTGCATTAGAAGCACTCTGTTATGCTGCTCATGAGTTTAAATCGATTTAGAGCTAGATGAAAAGTAGAAATTGAGAGAAAGTGAAAAAGAAGTGTGAATGGAGGAATATTTAAATGTGACATGAAGTCTAAATGTCAAGCATCTTTTGGAAATGTAGGACTCCCTACTACAAAGTACATTAAATGTTATCAAGCAATTGTATCTATTAGCTTATGGCAGTACAAACTTAATATGTTGCATCTTCTCATGCTCAAGTTCATAACAAACATAAAACAAGATTTATTAGCAAGATTTCACTAGGCCTGCTATCTGTCGGTATGAATTTATATTGACATTTCTACCTCTCTGGATCTAATGTGAGTTTAAACGCATTGATATTTAAATGGCATTAGATTGGGTTTTCCACCAGTTCAATATCCTCTGGCTGGTTTGCAGTTATTCAGTACCAGAATTATACAGTAGCTCTAATAAGACAGCATGACTTGCCATTGCTCATGTCACCATTTCACGAAAAACAAACAAGTCAGATTCTCTTATTCACATGTGTCTGCTTAGTCAATCCTCTAATCTCATAGACTCACAGGGAAAGAGCATGACAACCTTTTCAATGCCTGTCAGTGACTGTTCTTTCTCTGAGGGACAGTAACTTTGAACTGAGAATAATAAAGCATGGTGAATGTGCAGGGAATGTGGGAAAGCTTGTCCCACTGGAAAATTGTTTATTTTAAGATATTGCATTTTCCCGTGTGCAAGTTTTCTAAGACTGTCTGTTTATGCAGTGTAAGATGATTTTTTTGGCTGCGTTTTTGAGTTTTGAGCTTGAATGAGTCACTGGAACCCCACTGATTAAACCCCCACACTCATTTTGACAGTATTGCTTGCACTTTTATGCAACCTTGCACTAAATCTCATTATTGCTTTGCAACTACATATATTTTCTGACCCAGGATACGCAATCTGTCAACAAGTACTGATGCAAAGTTTTACACTGTGTCACTCTAAACATGCAAATATACTAGGAGAGGCATATCCAGCTTTTTCAACTTCCATTACACAAAGCTGCCATTCTGTATACTTTGGAATTGTCATTTGAAGTCTTTCAAATCATTTTTATGTGCTTCATTTCTCTACCTTTGTGCAATAATTTGAAATGCAAGGCAGTTTTCTTTTACTTCATTTAAGAAGGTGAAAAAAAAAATTAAATGGACATCAACAAATTAGTCTTTTTTGTGTCATAAGGGGCAGCACATCAAAAGTATTTTAGCTGTCTTAATCTGGTTAATTGATACGTTCAAGATTTCTGTTATGATTATTTTAATGTATTATTCTGTCTTACCCATCCGAATTACACTGCAAATCCGAATGATATGTTGGTATACTCATTTTAACTTTCACAAGTAGATCTACTTAAATAATACTCAACAGAGTGTTGCTTTCTATTATATCTGATAAATGCTTGGTAATCCTGCAAATGTGACCCCCACATCTGTTGGTGCAAAGTGCTGACAAATGACAGTACATTCTAAAAACTTTTGCATCAGAAAAAGCTGCAGTTTCATCTTTTAAACTTAGTATAATTCATAATATGGATACTTAATTGCTTTCCATCGATAAGTTATCACTCACATTGGGTCCAGGAAACCACATTAAACCACCATTCTATTAAAATACTGATATGTAAAATGACAGTTTGTCTGCAGGGGGCAAAGCAGTAAATTTCACACTCCCCATGAATGAAATGTGCCACCATGTGCCTAACTTGTTTAAATGCCAATGCGTTGCCTTACTACATGTAACAGAAAGCCCACATTTCTGACTAATATGACTTCCAGCAATAAATGCTGATTTCCTTTAGAAGCAGCACATGTTGATCCAGAGTACCAGTTAGTTTTGCCTTTGATGAGTCACTCGCCTCCTACTACACATTAATCTGGTCACATCCTTAAAAGATGCTGATGCAATTTGTGACACTCTTGGATCTATATCTGTTTTGAGGCCAGATATTCATAACTTTCTTCACAAACCAGAAGGAAATCTTTGAGGGTTTAAACGTGATACAGTGAAGAGTACAACAATTTTATTTTGAAGTGAACGGACATCTGTAAGAAGGAATTAAGTGATACTGTTGAAGCATATCTTTTAAAGCTTATCTTTTTCTCTGTGTTTAATTTACTTATCCTATTTTCCCATGAGCTAGCATATATTTTTAAAACTCCATAATGTGTCAATAGCAAACCACAGGTGATATTCAATTATGAAGTGATAAGACAGAATTCAGGGAGCAAAATCCAGACTTTGATATTCACACTAGTGTGTGAAAGTCACTACTAAAACAAGCACACTATGTCTTTTGTGATACATGTGTGCAGTAGGAATTTAAAAATCTACAATAATATGTCAGAAGCATAAAATCTAAAATGTTAACAGAAAGCCAAGTTGTTATGGTGTCTAAATACATTAAAAAAGGACATTTATTCTTATGCACATACCATACTCGAGTCAGACATTTAGTTTTGCCTAAATGTATGAAATGTAGTTCTGTGTAAATCTGTTAAACAGCTGAACCATTTTTCATGCATATGTTTGCAGGAGGGTAGCACAGAGGTACAATGATTAGCATTGTTGTCTCACTCCACTTAGCTGCCCGGTTCCTTTCTTAAGCTGTTTTGACTTCTTTGTGTAGTGCATGTTACTTTTGTCTTTTTTTTTTCTCCAGGTTCTCTATTCCCACCCCCCACACACGCACACACCAGTATTATGCCATAAATGAAATAATGATCCAGTACATATGGTGCCCAGTCCAGAATGCGTTTGTCTGCCTTGCTTTTAGCCTACTATGTTCCAACTCTCCTTAACCCTAAGGTTACAACCTGTCCCACTTTGCCAGGGATAGTCCCTCTTTGGGCAGTTATGTCTTGTGAAAAAAATGGAAAAAAATGACAAATGTCCTGAGATTTTAGGACAAAAATATTTTCTAAGTTTTCTTTAATAGTTGCATAAAACAGTTATTTTTATCTGAAATACTCAAATGTTGTATTAAATAACATAAACAACTCAGATGCTAGAAGAATAAGCCTTTATTGTGGCAAAAAAGTGAAGTTCTCTCCTTTACTGTTCATGGGTATGTTTTGTCCTGCAAAATCTGACATTTCTACAATAAATGTCACACTTTGGGCATTTGAAAAGATGGCAACCCGACAAAAACCCTAAACTGGATTAAACAGGTAATCATGTTATAAATTATGGTTTGAAATGTATAATATGTTGCTGAGTTCTTCAACAAAAACATGTCTCTTTATAAAAAATTATATGAAGTATAACACAAGAAAGGCTTCAATAACCCATTCTAGACATTAAATATTATGGTAGATTTAGCACAAACTGGATAAAAGATAACAAGCTGTTTAAATTTGGGATGATTGCCACATCTGAAAGGGGCTTTCACTTACAACCCCATCATACAACCCTCCAGGACCATTAAGGTAAATATGCATTAAAAATAAATCTAATGTTGAGTTCTTCTCTTTAGCAGACCTATGCAGTCACATCAAAATATGTATACCAGCACAAAATACTTTTGCTCATAAATAATATTTAAAATCTAATAATTAAAATCCAAGATATATATATATATATATATATATATATATATATATATATATATATATATATATATATATATGTGTGTGTGTGTGTGTGTGTGTGTGTTTATCTATTAGTCAACTAGACCAGTTGACATCATGGTTAAGTTGTGGAGACCAACTGCTTTAGGCATCTAGTCTGGTGGGCAGTAACTTCAAGACAGGAGAGCATAGATCACAGACTGCGCTAACCACTCAGTGGTATAAAAATATGGATCTGGGTGAGAAATCTCACCAAATGGGTCTGCCTGTCTTGGTGATAAGTGAGTTTTGGAAATGGCCTACTCCAAACTACACCATGGATCTGTGATAACAGTTGACGAGAGTGTATGCACCCCTATTGGCTAGTATGTGCCTGCCAAAAAGCCCAGAAGCCCTGGGTTAATAAGCTGCTGGCCAACCAGTGTCCAGTTGCCCAGCTTGGATTACCTGGGAAAACTCTGTTGAGCAAAAGATAGATGTAAACCAATCAACCTACCAAACATGAACTGAGTATTGCAGTACATTTAGATGTACATTCACTGACAAAATGGAGATTGCAAGTGGATAACATGATGATAAAGAAAAAGCAGGACATCCTCTGTATCCGTTAGACAAGATGGAAGGGCAGTGCAGTAAAGCCACTTGACCTGGGATCCAGAGTCTACTACTCAGGAGGAGAACAGGGTAGAAATTTGTGTGGGAATAGTGATGAGGGAGAGGCTTCAGAAGACAATGAGGAATGTCATCAGATTTAGTGACAGACTCATGGCAATCTCACTCCAGCCTAATTATAGGGCAGTATTCATAATCTCAGCCTGTGCTCACAGCAGAGTTGTGATAGTGAGGAAAAGAGTGCATTCAGACAGCAGTTGCATGACCTACTAGACAAAGCAGGACAACATGAATTGGTGTTGATAATGGGTGATCTGAATACACATATTAGAACACAAAAAAAAAAGAGTATGAGGACCACATATGTCCATATGTGTGAGGCAACAGGAAAGTCCATTCTAATCTTCTGTGTGGAAAATGGCTTGATAGTAGTCAACACATGTTCAGAAAGAGAAACAGTCACAAGATCACGTACAAGAATGGCCAAAATGAACCTCAGGTAGACTTCTTCATAGTAAAGAAAGGGCACTGATGTAGAATTAGTGATTGCAAAGTCATTGCCAGAGAAACAGTCATTCCAGAACATAAACCACTGATTGCCACAGTGAGGTGCAAGCAGTGGTCAGAGAATGCTCTAAAGTCAGCAGGGATAAGGCTGAATACCTGGATGTTTAGTGGAGAGAAAGCACAACAGTTCAAGGAATTACTCAAGACTCTAGCACCTGAAGAGGAAGAGGAAATAGGTGAATCTGAAGAAGTATGTCAGTGCCTCAAAAAAGGAAGTGTGAAGACTACAGAACACATATGTGTCTCTACCAGGTACAGAAATAAGGCACATAAGGAAAACTGGTAGTGGAATGCAGAAGTCTAGGAAGTCAACAAAAGAAAGAAGAAGTGCAGGAAAAAGTGGAATATAGAAAAGATGGACCAGGCTAGGAAGAAATACTGGTTGGCTAACAAAGAGGCTAGGAAAGGAGTTGAAATAGAAAAGATCAAGGCATCAGAGACACTTTATCAACCTATGAAAAATGACTCAGTAGATGGTACAAAGAAATTAAGTCAGGTTGCAACATACACACACACACACACACACACACACACACAGATATATCTATATATCTATATATATATCTATATATATATATATATATATATATCTATATATATATATATATATATATATATATATATATATATATATATGTATTTATATATATATATATATATATATATATATATATATATATATATATATATATATATATATATATATATATATATATACATACATAAATATATATATATATATTTATATATGTGTATATATATATATATATATATATATATATATATATATATATATATATATATATATATATATATCTCCCTATCAGGTTATCAAAGTTTCAAAACTTTGAAATTCATATTGTCGAGACCATATTATCGAAGTTTTGAAACTTCAATCATTTTGAATGCAGATCACGGTATAGCATGGAACAGGAAATTTACCCTTTTCTGTAATGTAGTATGATCTTGGAGTTGGTATATTTAATTAGCTGGGAGTGTGGGTGCAGAGGGCCTTACCCCATGCAAGAATATTAAAATTAGAATTTTTTTGTTTTGCATTTTTTATTTTTAATGTTTGAAGATCCAAAACTTCAATCATATGGTCTCGGCCATATGAATTTCGAAGTTTTGGAACTTTGATCATCTAAGATATACATATATATATATATATATATATATATATAGATAAATATATATATATATATATATATATATATATATATATATATATATGGTTCCCATTCAGAAGCCTGAAACATCATAAGCCTGAAAATCAAAATCCTGAAACCAAAAGCCTGAAAATTCAGAATCCTGAAAACTCAAAATCCTGAAAGCCCAAAATCCTGAAAGCCCAAAATCCTGAAAGACCAAAATCCTGAAACTCAAAATCCTGAAAACACAAAATAGACATACTGATGTCATTGTGGCTTTGCTATTGTTAGCCCTGTGGTGTTAGGTCATGCGTTGGGGTCAGGTAAGTGGGTTGGTTTTATTTTAGGGTTAGGGCGGTTTAAGTGAGTTAGGGTTAGGCAGGTTAGGCATGTATGCAATAGTGACAAATATTGGGGTTAGGGCGGTTTAAGTGAGTTAGGGTTAGGGCGGGTCAGGTGAGTGTGCGATAGTGACGGACCTTAGGGTTAGGGTTAGGGTCAGGGTCAGTTGGTAGATATTAGTGTCTTTATAGTGACATATTAGCATTATTTGTGTTTTCAGGATTTTGAGTTTCAGGATTTTGGTCTTTCAGGATTTTGGGCTTTCAGGATTTTGAGTTTTCAGGATTCTGAATTTTCAGGCTTTTGGTTTCAGGATTTTGATTTTCAGGCTTATGATGTTTCAGGCTTCTGAATGGGAACCATATATATATATATATATATAGATAAATATATATTATATATACATATATATATATATATATATATATATATATATATATATATATATATAGATATATATAGATATAGATAGATAGGTTTACTATCACATAATCGAATGCACTATGTTCGAGTGTTAAGATATACAAACAACATGTTTGGAAATAAAAACACTGAACACAGTAAATGTTGAATGAAGCATTTCAGAAAAGTAGAATGTAAAAAATGTCGACTTTACTGAAATGCTCACATCCAGTCAACATTCAAAAACACTTTTTGCAGGCGGGCAAGCCCCCCTCCAACCCGCATGCCCCTCCCTCCCTGCTTATATATATATATATATATATATATATATATATATATATATATATATATACAAACTAGTGAGGGAAAGGGTGCATTTCTCGATCCCCACTATAGTGCGAGCTGCATCACAATGTCGAACCTTACAACAGTGAATGCATGCTATTTTAAGGTTCGACATTGTAGCACTCGCATTTACGGTTATGCTTAATTATAGGTAGGTACTAGGCTATCAGCCCTGGGGCCTATAAAAGCCCAGCCAAAAAGTACCCTGGCTTTTGCCACCCAAGAAAATTATTTTCCTGTGCCACTGTCGAGCAGAGCCACAGAAGTGATCCCCGGGGTGAATTTCCTATTTCCCATCCAATCATCAAGATTTTTCTTGAAGAGTGCTAATAAGTAGCTTTGTTTGTTATAGATAGATAGATAGTTTAGTCCAGAGTATGGGAAGTCTATGGGACAGGAATCTATCCCTCTGGTATGTTCTGTTTATTGTGGTGACAAGGTTTAGGTCCCTAGAGCATGTAGCTCGGAGGGATTGGGATTTATTTAAGCGAAGCATGTCCAACAGCTCTGGGTTTGACATAGCTTTGCATGTTAGGCAGAGATCCCCTCTGAGTAGGTGAATATGCGATGGAGTAAAGCTGGAGTTTTTTGAGATGGTCTGTGTAGGGCATCTGTTTGAGGCTGGTAATCCACTTTGTGAGGTATTTCTGCGGCCTTTCTAGTTGTTGTAGATGTCTTGTGAGGTACATACCAAAAGGGGCATTGTACTCTATAATGGGTCTAATGAGTGATGAGTAGATTGGAACAATAACCTCTTTTTTTCTGGATAAGAAACCTTTTGTGAAGAGGTATGCCACGTAGAAGGATTTCCTGACCACTGTGGCAACATAATTATCAAAGGAGAGACAACTGTCCATCTGTGTCCCAAGGTCTCTTATCAAACTTTCGGTGTTAAGTATATTACTGCCTATGTTGTAGTTCACGGGTACAGAGTTTTTACCAAAGGGGGTGACAATGCACTTTTTGGCATTGAGCTTGAGGCCATGGCTTTGACACCAGGCATCTGTCTCAGTGAGGCCCTTTTGTAGGATGTCCTCATCGTTAGGAGTTTTGATTATGGCTCTTAGTTTGCAGTCATCTATGAACTTTGTTAGCCAAAGACTTTCTGTGTTAGCCTGTACTTCAGAGATGTAGATACCAAACAGGAGAGGACCCAGGACTGAACCCTGTGGTACTCCACTTGTCACTGGTCTGAAGTTGGATTTGGAGTCTTCTACTTTCACAGTGTGGGTTCTGTCATTGTGCCAGTTGGCAACCCATCTTGTGACTTTGGGATTTATACCTAGTTTAGTGAGTTTATCTATAATTCCAGAGTAGGGGATGGTGTCAAAAGCCTTGGCAAGATCTAGATAGGCTGTGTGAACCACCGTACCCTCGTCTACAGCTTTGGTGATTGATTCAAAGAAGTCTATCAAGTTTAGGAGACATGATCTGCCTTTTAAAAACCTGAACTGGGTGGGGTCTAGAGTTTGGAGATTACCAATGTCTTTGTTTATAAGTTCCATGATGATACGTTCCATGGCCTTGCAGACCAGGCTCATCAGTCTAATGGGGTGGTAGTTCTCGGGGTCCGTGGTGGCTCCCCCCTTGTGGAGTGGGACAACCGTCGCTGTGTGCCATTCAGCAGGCACAAAGTCTGAGGTGAGGCTATGATTGAACATGGTACTTAGGTGGGGTGCCAGTTTGTTCTGTAGTTTGTGTAGAATGCAGCCTGGGATGTTGTCTGGTCCCATGGATGCTGTGTTCTTGGTTTTGGAGATTGTGGTTTTTACCTGTGCAGCCGTGATTACAGGAACTTTGCATTCTTCCAGTATAGATATGGGCTTTTTAGGGGGTGAGAGGGGGGTAAAGTTAGCACTGAACCTATCTGCCAGGATGTTGGCAATATCAGTTGGATCTGCATATTTAGTGCCATTGTGCTGTAACTCAGAGCAGATCTGAGTGTTGCCATTGAGGTTCTTGACATAGCTATAGAATGCTTTGTGGTTGTCTTTAGAATCAGTGGCAATTTTTTTTTTCATAACTAGCTTTGGAGGATTTTATCAGGGATCACAGCTTCTTACTGAGGCTGACCAGGGAGTTCCTCCACTCATGAGATTTTACTCTCTTTTGCAACAGTTTCTTCCTTCAGTTGTACAGTTTGTTTATGGCAGGGGACCACCAGATTGGCTTCCTTTTTTTGGAGGATAGCATCTTGGTTCTGTTTGGGATAGCACAATCTGTGCACTCATGTAAGTGCTTATAAAGTGCAATTGTGTAGGATTCAGTAGTCATAACTGTATTGTCCATCTGCATGGGTGTCATGAAGTTCACCACTTCTGTCTTTAGAAGCATGAAGTTGGCTTTGGAGAAATTCTTTACCATGGTTTCCTTAATGGGGGGTTGGGGCAGGATGTGGATATCTAGGGTAATTAGCTTATAGTCGGATTGGACCAATAAGGTGTTGACTTCAGGTGGTCACTCATGTTGGTAATGACTAGACTAGGATATTGTTGCCCCTGGTGGTGGTGTGGATAAGTTGATCCAGGGCATTGGAGTTTATGAATTCCAGAAAGCATTGAGTGAAGGAGTTGGTACATGAGTAGTTTTCCCAGTTAATGGTGGGGTAGTTGAAATCGCCCATTATTAGGGTGTTTGGTTGAACTCTAATATTTTCCAGTACATCAAGGAAAGAGGAGTGGGAATCCTGGGGCATGCTGGGGGATCTGTAGCAAGCTACAGTTTGGATTGCAGTTTTGCCCAGAGTTAGTTGCACCTGGATAACCCTGGCTGCATTACGCTGAGCATCTAGCTTGGTGGTGTGGATATCCTTAATGAATATGGACACACCTCCACCTTTCGTGTTCCGGTCCAGATTACATGGCCGAAAAGTATGGTATGATTTATAGCCTGGTAGTGCAGGAGTGCTCTCTAGAGCCTTGAACCAGGTCTCAGTCACTGCACAGATATTGATGTTCTGCATTTTAAGGAGTGCCCCAAGTGAGTGCATTTTGAGATTTAGACGTCTAGCATTGAATAGCATCACCCTCAGTTTTTGCTTGCCTGTTCCTGTTACGGTGGTGAATTTGTCATTTGAACCTTGCCTAAAAAGGCACTATAGGGGTGGCAAGAACCTTAGCCAGTATCCGGAATCCCAGGGGTGACAGGTGCAGGCCATCTCTGGCAAAGCATCGTGGTATGTCGACCATGTCATCCCAAGAAGACAGATACTGGATCCCTTTAGAATGGCACCAGAAGCTTAGCTAATTGTTGAAGTCAATCATTTTATCCTTGTACTGTGGCATTATTCTGGATGATGGCAGAATGCTACTCAGGGCTAGGGTCACACCTGCCTGGGCTAAAAGATCGGAGAGCTCTTCCATGTCTCTTTTTATGTAGTCCAGGGAGGTACATCTCAAGTCGTTCACACCAACATTAGTTTTGCACATATGTCGATCGCACAAAGTGCGATCAACTATGTGATAGTAAGCCAATAGATATAGATATATTGATAGATATAGATGTGTATATATAGCTAGATATATGAATGACCACAGACAAAACTGATATTTGTGAGCAACAAAGCTGCTGGTTGAGAATCCTACAAAAGCAAGAAAAAAGAACCATGCACTGTAGACAAGCTCAATTGAGCCTTCACAGTAATCAAACAATTATAACTTGTTTAGACATCAAAATTTCTTTATTGAAAAACAAATAGATGAGTGCTTTCACCCTTAAATGAGCTTTTTCAACTCTAAATCCAGTTTATATGACAATTAGTGCATCATCATATCTGTGATGTGACAAAGAGGTGTTATTTGCCATGCTTAGATGGGGCAACAAGTACTAAAAATATGTGACAACGAATCAAATTAAAATCCTGAAGTATTATAGTAGTAATTATAACTGCAGGTAGTCAGGATAATCTGGCTGAACCTTTGAATAGGATTATCTGCTTTGTATTCTATATATCAGGTGCATACCACCCTTACCATCTACTTATCACATCACTATAGCTGGCCTTAGGCATAGGCCAACTTGGTGGCCTCCTACGGCACTGTCCTAACAGGGGTGCTTTTCCAGTAATTTGGATTGTGTAAGTAGACCAGGATGGGGACACAGGATGGTGCTGGGGGGGGGGGGTGCTGTGGAGAACTTTTGCCTAGAGTGCCAGTTGACCAAAGCCCAGTCCTACACATCACAGATACAATGAGGTACTAATATTTATACATTGTCAAGGTCAGAATTTATGTGAAGTGTTTTTTATCAACTGGGCAATAGCCACATAAGACAGGAATGCAGACCATAAGCTATAACATGTTGGCTGCTAATTGGAGCAGATATGCAAAATAGTTATGAAAGATGAGACTTATCCTAGTGTAGCTTGGATGAACAGCCTATGTGACATACACTGATGACCTCAGCTCAAGTTAATTAATAATGATCTCTATGTTATAAGCAGATAAATACTGCATGTTATGTAAAGTTTCCCATTTCCTCAATGATTATTTGGTAGAAAAATGCCTAATCAGTTTCCTTTCCCCTTTAATCCTCTTCAGCATCTACTTATTTTATAGTGTTGTACTTTTGTGTGGTGTACCAGTGCCTATGTTTGACCCTTTATTTTGCTCTTAAAGAAAAAAACAGTTTAGCTCCATTGTTTCCTGTCTGTATGGTGAAGTCCCCTGCTATAATTTGATCTATGCCTCATTATTTCTTTAGACTGGGCTACTTTCAATAATAAAGGATCAAACCATCATTACAATTATGTAGCTGGCCTCTTACATTCTCCACCCATCCACCAATTCAAAATATTCCACGATAAGTCTTAGCATAACTGTAATTTTCTGATTTCTGTCCCTGAAGTCTGGTAACTTATTCAAAGTGGGGTCTACCACTGTATTGCAGTTCACTCTAAATAGGACTGTATTCACAGTTTCATTGTTTTCGCCTGTTGCATTTAGTTCCTTGAATGGGATGGCATTCTCCATATCAGGAGTATAAAAATTCCCAGTCAGTAATTTATGATTTACTATTATAACCTTAACAATGGCTCAACTGTCTGCCTTATCTGTCAGCTCAGTCAAAGAATTATGTATGAGTATTATTATTCCTAATTATGTATGAATATTATTACACCTGATTATGTATGAGCATCATTACACCTTTTTAACTGACTTACAACAGCTTGCATATCCCCACTGTTCCATAACATCTGTAGCCAGGTTTTAGATTTCCTCTTCAGCTTCATTTCCTTTTCACAAACTATCTTTTCTTTAATTGTATTTATGTAGATGAAACTTGTACTTGAATGTTAAAATGCCACATACATGAAAATATGTCCTACTACTGCCATCTGCACTAGTATATTTCTCCTAGCTTCTAATTGATCATTTGTTGCACTAGGAAGCTCGCTGGTCTCTAACCTATGAACACCTACTTGTGAGTCATATACAGAGCCAATCTGATTAAATTATGTTTTTGTTGTGGGCCCTTTTAAGACAATATGTGTTGGACCAAGCTGCATACAGATAGTACCCTTTATCTATGTGTTAAATAATACCCTCTCTTGCCTCATTAATTTCACTGCCTTGAATGAAGATAAGTCTTGTAAGAAAACCCCAAAAGTATCTTTGTCTCACACATTATTCAGTAACTATATATTTACAGTATTATTACATCACTGAACAAGTCTAGAAACGATATCCTAGTATCCTAGTCACCTCCAAACACTGCCATCACTATACTGGCAAACCACACATAAAACATAGAACGTCAGACCATCGTATTGTACCAACTTTACAAGTATGTTGAATAAATCATCTTGCAGTTCACAACTGTTTATTTATAATATCTAATATCACAACAAAAAATGCTTGACTTGCACCACCAACAAACTTTCACGCTCAGCCCATGCCAGCAGGAAGGCTGACACTTCAGCATCAGGGATCTCTTGTGCTACTGCTGTTTATAAAGCCACTCACATCCATGTAGTGGTAAGTCTTTTATTACTGGCTAATTCTTACTATACAAACCAACACAACAACAAAAAAAGGGGGGGGGGCAGTCCACAGTTCAGTAGTCTTGTAGGTCTTTTAGGTTTACTAACTTCATTCACACATTTGTTAATGTCTTGAGTAAATCAGTGGATCCTGCTGGTGTACTGAATTGGGATATATTCAAAACATTCTGAATGTTCAGTCCATAAAGATTGAGCCTGAAAGGTTGAAACCACAATGTTAACCAGCTTTAGTATCAGGTTTAAAGAAGACAGTAACTTCTTGTCCGAGATCATGGTGCAATGTGGACTGGAGTTTTGCCATTTCTCCACTGTAGTTCAATCTTGGAGTTGGCATATATAAGTAGCAGATGGTGTGGGAAGTTGCAGCCACATAAACCCCCTGCATTGGTTGTGCAGAAGGGGCCTTGCTTCCTTGCATAAGGCATGTTTTATTTGTTTATTTTTTTGTGTGTGTCATCAGTGATGGGAGTTTCAGTATTTCATGGCTAACCTTTGTGGCTCTGATACTTAGAATGTTTAACATTCTGAATGTATTTCCACTGAATCTGGCATTTGCTGACTTTCTCCTTGAAGCTCCTAAAGATTCGACCTCTGCTACCTCTATTTTGTGGCCCTGAAAATCTACTTTCACCTGCTGATTTTCCTCATCCAAGCTGAGAATGTTGCTAGTGGTTTATATTGATATTACACCTCCCCCTACATGTAGAAATATATTGCAGCCATGAGATCCAAATGTTATATCACTGCATATCCATATGTGAAGCTTTCTAAGCTTTTCTTTTCTGCACTTCCATAATCTTTGAGGGGGGTACCATTGACCTTTCACTCTTTTTTTGAAAAAAATTCCAAATGGTCCCTTTAATCCTGGGAACAGAAGTTACCTCTGAAAAACAGCTTTTTTTTCTTAAGATTTGAAATGTATTTTTCCACTTCCTATGTAGAAGTAAATGTATGCACTTTATTGTTTTTTCCTAAATACAAACATACTGGAAATCTTAGCTGATTTATAAAAAACATCTTGCTTTGAAAAAAAAAACTGTGGCAGGGGCAAGAGCCTTTCTTTTAAGAAATAATGTACTGTAATCATGCACTAGCCTCACTGCAGCTCCCCCTAATTTAAACTCATTTGCTGATATTCTGGCTTTTAGAATCATGTTTTATTTTCATCAGAATAATTTAAGCATTTAAATATAAACTGCCTGGGATATCTGGCATTTTGCATTCTGGGAGTTTTTCTCTGAGCATGCTCATTAACAGTTACTGTTCCCAGTACAAATATATTTTAAGGTTCAACTGCTATAAAAGGCTTAAGAATTATTGCCCTCTATGTCTTCTGGCATCCATAGTATTCAAACATAATAATGTTGTCCTGTTTTCCACATCATCCAGTCTACAATTAAGTTTGCTTACTGTTTGTTGTAGTTGCATGGGGTTAGCTTCATACCTCTTAAAATCACATTTATTTTCTTAAATTCCCTTATGCTGTGCTGTAATGAGGGACTGCCTCATGTGCATCTGTAATACGTCTGATATCTCTGATGTCCATTGTTGAGATTATTATAATTGGCCAATGGCTCTTTTATTTTCTTATACCCTTCGCAATGTTCTCAGCTTGCATCTTGTTTCTCTGTTTTTCATTCCATGCAGAAGCTTCACATAGATCAATGCATAAACCATGGAAAACGAAAACTCCTGGTAAATAGCTCAAATCATGATACTGAAGGATTTTGCCTCTTAAACTGCAGCAGCTGGAGCTCAGTTTCATCAATTATGGGTATTTTCTTTTCCAGAAGAGAGGCGGAGTGCTCATGGAGCTGAAAGGAAGCATCCTGCTATGTGCAAATGTCCATGTGAGTTCTTAATATACTAGCAAAACTGTGTAGGTTATTTTCTGTGTTCCACAATACACTTACTAAATCTTTACTAATATTAAACCTTAACTGGAGAATACTTTTGCGAACTGAAAGAAAACAGCATGAATTTGACTGTTCTAAGTTTAAGTGTAATACAAGTGCTATTAATGTTTAATTAAAGTATATAACAGCAAACAGAGGTTAGTAAATAATCATATATGTGGTACTGTCCAAATGTTTTCCAAAGTCTTCAAAAGGTACATCTTGGATTTATGTACTGCTAATGAAACCTGAACTACTTGTGCTCACCATTTCATCTATATGAAGATAAGGAGTATAACACAAAGGCCAGTTCCTTTTTATTTAGGTTTTGTCAGCAAGTTTCTATACATATAAAAAAAAAAAAATATATATATATATATATATATATATATATATATATATATATATATATATATATATATATAGGTCCACTTTTAAATGTTGAGATTCTGAAATCTCAATGTTTTAGGTACTTTTTTTAAAAGTCGCGATTTTGGAATTTCGAAATTTAAAAGTGGATCCATATATATATATATATATATATATAAGAGAGAGAGAGAGAGAGAGAGAGAGGTACACACATCTATATATACATTTACACACTCCTGTTAAAATGCCAGGTTTTGTGATATTAAAACAATGAAACCACAATAAATAATTTCTAGACCTTTCCCACTTTTAATGTGACCCATAACCTAAGAAAATACAAAGCGAACTGGACGACCAGGAAAAATAAAATTTTATTGAGCGCTTTCATCAATTTTTAACTATGACTACTTCAGAATAAAATCAAGTTACATACTGAGTCTTATATAACCAGTGTAATAAATCAATTAAAAAAACTGTAAAAAGTTCATCCACTTTTAAAGGTACAGACTCCCTTAATGCATTGTACTAGCAAGTTATGTAAATTCTGACCATAGGTATTATATCTCTTTGTAACTATATTTTCATAACCAAGAACAAATAAAATCAATAACATTCTTGTCATGGTTGTAAAAAACATGGAATAATGCATTAGCCAAACATATCAACCTTCATCCAGGTCACTATTTCAAGTTTATAGTTCTTGAACAGATCATCATAGACAAAAGGGGTGGCCCTATTGACCATTTACTGGAGTATAAAGAACTATTATGGCAACTGAGGGTCAATGCCACCACTAGCCTAGGTTTTAATGATATGGTTTCACTTAGCAGTTTTTTTAAATTAAAAGCAGGCTTCTGCATTTAAATATTCCATGTTTTTTTACAACCATGACAAGAATGTTATTGATTTTATTTGTTCTTGGTTATGAAAATATAGTTACAAAGAGATTTAATACCTATGGTCAAAATTTACATGACTTGCTAGTAAAATGCATTAAGGGAGCCTGTACCTTTAAAAGTGGATGTACTTTTTACAGTTTTTTTTAATTGATTTATTGCACTGGTTATATAGACTCAGTGTGTAACTTGATTTTATTCTGAAGAAGTCATAGTTAAAAATTGAAGAAAGCGCTCAATAAAATTTTACTTTTCCTGGTCGTCCAGTTCGCTTTGAATTTTCTTTGTTTTGCTCCTTTTAGTCCACAATGGATTCCAGTTTGCAAAGAGGAGGTGGCACCAGGGAGATACATGAAGACTTGACTTTGGCTATTCATAAGCAAACCGAACTTATAGGTGCATTTTACACTTAAATTTCAGGATTGAGTCACAAAATCGACAACTTTGTGAATGATTTCAGTCAAACCAAAACAAAACCTGTTTTTACTTCACAGGACTCCCTTTTCAGTATTGCACCAGGGCAAAGTAGCCCTATTCGACAAATAGGAACTAGTAGCAGAGGAACTAATTCTGTTACACCACCAGGCACTTCCCTTTGTTTAGAGGCAGCACACAGAAGAGTGCAGACACAAAGTAATGGATCTGTACAGTGTAACACAACAAATGCTTTGAATCTAACTGACTGGATTAACAATGACAGCACTGTTTTTCAAACAACACCAACCAACCCATTATACAAGGTACTTTTGATCTTAAACTTAAAACTTTGAAAAAAGAATGTTTAAGACTTAAAAAACTGCAAATTGAGAATCAGTACCTCAGGGAATGCCTCAGACGCGAACATGTGCCAAAAGGTCTGAGGTACTGGTGTTTTCCTAATGGTTTAACTAACATCAGTGAATTGCATAAAGACTTATTAACTCCGTTTAACCATCAGGGTTGTGAACTGTTGGAACTGTTAGTTAGAGACAATGATAAAAAGTTTGTAGCATTGCAAGACACTATTAGAAAACTTGATGCCACTGTGAAAAATGATGTTAATTTTTGTGTTAAACTGAATGAATACAACACTGTTTTTGTTAACATTGATAACATTTTAGATAAGATAAAGGAGAAAAAGTCTAGAAAGTTAATAAGGGATGCCCAGGATTATGAAGGAGGTCAAGCTTATCCATTAGTTAAAGTACATAACAATATTAGTGACAACAACTTTAACAACATTAATGAAGTCAATGGTGAGAAAATTAATGATGAAAATGAATATCAAAGTGACACCACCCCAGGTCCCATCCCTCTTGGACAACCCTTACGGAGGTCAGAGAGAATTTGAGAACAGAATCACCAGTACAGGAGGCCTCAGAATACAGCATATCAGGGGGAAATACACAACCCACAACAGTACAATCAAGGACGGGGGAGGGGGAGATGAGGGAACTGGCAATAAACTATAATATGTTGCCTGATAATGAGGAGGCAGTTATTATTGTCAGTGACCAAAACTAATTCAAAATTTACAACTTAAGTAGTGTCACAGTTATCAAGGATTGGGCAAACCTATTTGAGAGAGGTCTTAACTTTGTACCCTCCAAACATTTTAACATATAAAAAACTTTGCTTGACATTATGATTTTCACCAGAAAATTTTATTTTAGTGCCACTATGGGTGGAGAATCAAATATAAATACTACCATCACTTCTTGTAAAAAGGCAAGTGTAAGTAACCCTCCTTTACATCCCACTATACAATTGTACCAAAAGATTTGTATGAATGACATTAGACAACTTTCTAAAAATCGGAATTCGAATTTATTACACAATTTAACCAAAGAGGAAACCATACTCCTCAATAATATATCTAATAATAAAGCCATTCAAGTCATGAAACCAGACAAGGGAGGTGGCCTTGTGGTCATGGACCAGGACAGATACATAGAACACATGTCAGGACATTTATTTGGGGAAGGGTACCAGCAAATTTCCCGTAATGAACTTAACATCGCATACAGACATATGGACATGGTTCTTATGGATCTACTTTTAAATGACCAGATATCAGAAGTAGAATTGAACTATTGTACACAAAACAACCCCAGGACCCCAACAATATTTGGGATACCTAAGATTCGCAAGAACATCTTGCATCCACCTTTAAGACCTATTGTGGATGCAAAAGGGTCCAAGACTTTAACTATAGCCAAATATATAGACCTCGAGTTAAAGAACTGTCTGAGATCTTTTTCTCATATCATCAGAGACTCATGGGATTGTTTGAAAAAATCAAACAGGAATATTTCAGTGATGACATAATTTTCACTACAATTGATGTCAAGGACTTATTTAGTGTAATTCCCCACAAAGAAGGCATTGAAATTTTTATGATTTCTTATGTCAACAGACCACATTTTCACACACCAAAATACTTACATTAAGGACATTAATGGAACTTGTGATGGAGAACAGTTTTTTGATATTCGAAGGTCATTTATTTAAACAAACCACAGGGGTAGCAAAGGGGGCAGTGTGTGCACCAGTTTTTGCCTACATTGTTCTGACTCAGTGGGAACTGTGCCAAGTTTTCTCATCTTCAGGGATGTCCCATTGTAAGCTTTATGGTCGTTACCTGGATGACATCCTCAGTTTTTGGGATGGAGACCGTGACCAGTTGTATGAATTCTTACTGTTCCTCAGTTCGAGCACTACATTCCTCAAATTCTCCATGGAAATGAATTCTGACTCCATTAGTTATTTAGACATCAGAATTAGCAAAGACTACATCAATAGCATATTCTTCTCCACCATCTATCGCGAGCCTACATACTCAAACTCCCTTCTCCATTTTGAGAGTGGGCACCTTGTGCATCAAAAAATATCCTTAGTCAAAGGACAGGGGATGAGATTAGCCCGCATGGTTAGCAGGATGGAAGATTTCCAGAAGGAAAGGGATGTTTTATTGAGTATGCTTTTAAGAAGAGGATATCCAAAAGAATGTTTTACACCTTTGTTGGAAGAAGTTACTAAAAAGAGATTAGAGGGACATTTCTATCCCTTATTAGGAATTGATAGTACCGGACTGTGTGCACTGTTGGAGAACAGTAACAACCATATTGTTCGTTTTCACAATGGGCTCATCCTCACATACACTCCACAGTTCCTACTGATACGGGACATTGTTTTTAAAAAGTAGTTCATCCTTAACAATGATGAAAGCATAGGTCAGAAGGTTGGTGAAGCCCCCATAGTGGTTTACAGAAAGGACACCAGCATCAAGAATATCCTTGAAAGAAATCCATTTAGTAGTACCACCGGTAAATTGTGAAAAATGATTAAATGTGGACAGTGTACGCAGTGTAAGCACATATTAGAGGGAGACAGGGTTTTACTCATAGGTTATGGATGGGTTAGATTATTTCACAAATACAATTGTGGTAGTAAAAAAGTCATTTATGCCAGCATTTGTCAGACTTGTATGTGCTTCTATATCGGAAAAACCAAAAATGATTTTAGAACCCGCATTTATCAATATATTTATGATATAGATAAATGTAACATTGCAAATGGATTAGCTAAACATATCAATCTTCACCCAGGTCATTATTTCAAGTTTATAGTTCTTGAACAAATCATCATAGATGAAAGGGGTGGCCCTATTGACCATTTACTGGAGTATAAAGAACTATTATGGCAATTGAGGGTCAATGCCACCACTAGCAGTTTTTTAAAATTAAAAGCAGACTTCTACATTTAAATATTCCATGTTTTTTACAACCATGACAAGAATGTTATTGATTTTATTTGTTCTTGGTTATGAAAACATAGTTATAAAGAGATATAACACCTATGGTCAAAATTGACAGGACTTGCTAGTACAATGCATTAAGGGAGCCTGTACCTTTAAACGTGGATGTACTTTTTACAGTTTTTTTAAATGATTTATTGCACTGGTTATATAAGACTCAGTGTGTAACTTGATTTTATTCTGAAGAAGTCATTGTTAAAAATTGATGAAAGTGCGCAATAAAATTTAATTTTTCCTGGTTGTCCAGTTCGCTTTGTATTTTCTTAGTTTTGACACATAAACTGTACAATTCAAATGAAAAACAAACAAATCTGTTAGGGAAAAAATATAAAATATAAAAAATGTGCAATAAGCTAGTTGCATAAGTGTGCACACCCTTAAACTAATACTTTGTTGAAGCACCTTTTGATTTAATTACAGCATTCAGTCTTCTTAGGTACACATCTGCCATCAATTAAAGAGACTCTGATTAACCCTAAATAAAGTTCAGCTCTCCTAGTATAATTTTCCTGACATTTACTCAGTTGCCTGCTACAGCAAAACTATGGTTCACAGAAAGCTTACAAAGCATCAACGTGACCTCATTGTTGAAAGGTATCAGTCAGGAGAAGGGTGCAAAAAAATTTCCACAGCATCGGATATACCATGTGTTTTAGTTTGTTACTTTAATTTTAAGGTTAATACAGGATAAAAAATGACACAAGAAACTAAGGCACAAACTTAGACACTTAATTTATGAGTTAAATATTAAATCAGCTGATTAACAAAACATTATCACCATTAAATCATGCACTCACAAGCATTTGCATAAACAAAATCATCTTTGCCACTGCTAGGGGGACTCAAATCCTATTCAGTATAGCTATCTGTTCAGTCAAGACAAGGCAGACACTGGCAAAATGGCTGTATGCTCAGTTCAGGCTGATGCTTCTTCAATTAAATTTGGATGATGATTACTAGCTTTTTATTGTCTCGAATAAACAAAAGGGTCAAAAGGTTTAACTAATGACATATAGTTCATAAGCTGATCATGGGCTAATGGAATATTTTACAATTCATTTTCTAAGTTGTAAACAAGACTCATAATATTTGATTTCATTACATATTACTTCCCCTTTCCAAAGAACAGTTAGCCCACAGACTTGTGATGTAGTTCTTTATTGAAATCCCCCATATTCTGGTAAACATCTTTTAAGCTGGTAAACAACTTATAGGTCAAGAAAAGTTCAGTTATAACAGTGATCAGTGAGCAAGGCCTGCCTTTAAGCATATTTCCATTATTTTAATATTCTAGCAGCATGTAGTATTTTAGAAGCATGTCAAATCAAACAAATAATCAAACATACACAGTGGTAAGTAACTCAAGGCATATAACTCAAGCTGGGTAGACTGTGTGGATCTGTCACAGACCACTCCTTGCATCGAGCGATGTATGCTGTATATTTTTTTATGAAAGTCAAAACTGGCAGGATTAATCTATACCTTTTATAATTTTACAATAAAGTCAGCATGATATTACTGAAAATAGCACAGAAATTATTGTAGTTAGTAATAATGGATGCAAGAGCAGATTAAACCAAAATGAATCTTTAGGTGACTATATAAAAGTATTATACCAATGCGAAAGAGTTACCTTTTGAGTTTTATTTACAGTTTTTACAATGGCACTTTTGTCTTTAATCATCTTTATTACTGTTTGACATGCATTGTATAATGTCTTATTTAATAGTTACAACACACTTTGTCCTTCCTGTTTGATCTATCGAAAATCTGGATGGACTAGAGATGGCAATCTAAAAGTATGTAATGGTTTTATACTAGCATTAAAGGTAATGTCCATTTATTTAGTTAGTCTAATAAGTTTTTTAGTATAAAAATTAATGATTGCATGAATATTATTTTTACAGTGTGCTCCACAGCTTAAATTGAATGCTACTGAAGCCCCAGACATTAATGACCATATAAGTATTAAACCTGAATTAAAGTTTAGGGCATCTAAACTTTAAAACTTGTGTTATATTTCCTATTTTTCTCCCTCAATTTTTATAGTTTTTAAATGGTTTAAATATATGTTTTTTTCTAAAAACAGGGTATGTTTGTTTTATTGTTTTCATAAATGGACACTTTTTACAGTTAGGCATTTCCACTTTAAGAACTGATTACTGTTGATTAATTAAGACAACTGTTTTTTATAAAAGTGTAGCAAAGTAATGGTAAAATGTTCTGATGAAGTCTGATGATGAAAGCACTTGACCTTTTATCTGGATTGCACGTGGATTGTACTTTCTTTGACTATCTTTTGGATACTCCATTGGATATTTTGTAATAAAACATCTTTTCCTAATTGGGTTGTAGGATCATTGGCTACAGAGTGGTTGTTTCTTTTTTTATTGGTGGCGTTTTCCACTCTTACACCCTGTTGTTGTTCTTGGTCTTTGTAGGGTGTTTTGTAGCCTCCTAAAACCTTACTTTACTATGGAAGAAAACGGTCTTTCTCCAGTCTTTGAAGAAGAGCTGGACTCTTTACCCTTTCCCTGCGGACAGCAGATGGTGGGTAATAGTGACAATTTGTTACAACTTATTGTTAACCTCACCAACAAGGTGTCAGAAATCCAGGAAGCAGTGTTTAAAATTCAAAACCCTCTTTTTCCTGGTAGCGAGGGTAAAAATGTGAGTCAACAGGGTAACTCGAGGGAAAATGCACTTCCGGTTTCCTGTAGCTTTGAAAATTGCTTGGAGACATCAGTAAACCCCGATCCGATTATGATGAGGACAGCGAGCCAAGGATCTTTTTTCATGACCGCTTGAGGGACTGGTCAAAGAGGGACTATGTTTTTTTTGCGAACAATTCTAATAGTGAACCGGACAATACAGACTCCAGGTTAGTTACCTTAGAATACAAACTGCACAAAGTGTGTGGCCTACAGTGTGAAAACGCCTACTTAAAAGAATGTATTACTAAGGGAAGAGTACCAAAAGATCTTCAAGTATTCAGGTTTCCTAACAGTATTAAAAAAGGTCAAACTGAATGTGACGAACTTCTATAGATGTTCGATAGACATGGCATTGAATTAATGGATTTCATTTTGAAAGTTAACAACAAAAGAATTGATGAACTTTTAAAGGAGATAGATGAACACAATAATTGTATTTTGAACGATGTAAATTTTAGTAAATATTCATTTAGATACAATGGTATATTTGATAAAGTTGAAAATGAAGTTGATGCCAACATAGAAAGAAAGAAAAAGAAATTATTGAGGGATGAATACGAGTACAAGCATAACATAGCATACCCACTTCCCAAAGCATACACAGAGGGAGAAGAGGTTAGTAATAACCTCTAGAACCAAGCAGCAGCTTCCAACAAAGGTCGTACTAACATTAGGCAGACTGGTAATGAAAATTATTTTGATTCTGAATACCCACCACTTAGGAGATCCGAAAGAATACAAAATAAGAACCATTTAAGGGTAGATGACAACACTTTTTTAGCACCCAGGGAGGGAGGGGGAATGAGGTACAACTACAGGAATCCATCTACTCGAAGGAAGAACAGTTACAATTAGTTCCTAGTAATTTCAGGGATCCTAACCCTGAGGGTATCTCTGTCCACAGTGATGGTTTGGTATTTTCTTATAGAGGATTTAACATTTACAATTACGCAGGGGTAGAGATTTGTAAGGACTTGTTTAATTTATTATTGAAAGGTACAAAATTCGTACCTTCAGTTAAGGAAAATGTGAGTAACACCTTAATTGAATTAAAAATCTTCATAAGGAAATTGAATTTAAAGTTTTTGTACAAAGACAATGTAGAGATTAGTTATAGGGGGAAATTAAATATTAGAAAGAAAAGTTGTTACAACCCACCCCTGCATCCTATTTTGAGTTCATTTGAAAATGTTTGCTCACAGGAGATTTTCCGGATGTTACATGAACATAGGCCTAAAGTATTCAATCTTTCCATGACTGAGAAGGTTTTGTTAGAGAGATTAAGAGGTGAACATAATTTAAGGTTCATGAAGCCGGACAAATGTGGGGGTATGGCTATAGTAAATTCTGATGATTACAACAAGATTACTTGTATGCTACACGATGAATCTAAATATGAATGTGTCTCAAGGAATGAGATTAATATCTTCTATAGGGAAATTAAACTAATGCTGGAAGACTCTTTGTATCAGGGGGCTATTAATGAAGAAATTTTCAACTTTTTGAATATTGACCATCCTATTATCCCAATAGCTTTTGGGATTCCAAAGACACACAAACCCTTATTAAATCCCCCCTACAGACTTATTATTTCAGGTCATAATAGTATAACTTACCCTTTGGGAGTCTTCGTCAATCGGATGGTTAGAAAAGCCTTGACCCCTATTGATCACATACTAACTGACTCCTGGGATTTTCTAAGGAGGGTTAAGGATGAATATTATGATACTGATGTTTGTTTTTCCACTGTTGATGTAGTGGATTTGTTTACTTCCATACCACACAATGAGGGTTTGGAATTATTCCATGATGTTTTGGTTGCAAAAACTAATTTGAGTAATGTTATGGTTAACTTTATAATGGAACTTATGGAGGTGATCTTAAAAAATATTTTTTTTAGTTTTGGTGGAAAATTCTTTAGACAAGTAAAAGGTATGGCAATGGGTAACAGTTGTGCAGCAAATGTAAAGCATGCACGGAAGCAACTGCAAGGCTCAGTGGGTAATCCAAAGCAGCAAAAAAGAAAGGAGCCAGCAGAACATAACCCAAAAAATAAACTTTTATTGGTAAAATACCATAATCCAAAAAACAGCAAAGAATAGTGCACAGACCGGTTCCGGCTGGTTTACTATACACAGCCTTCCTCAGTGTAAAGCTAGCAAGTTCAAAGCTGTCATTAAATACACTACAAAGAAAGATGATTGGATGAGCCTAGAGCTTGTCATTTAAACCTGGTGGAAATAAACCACCTAATTTGATAATCCATTTTTTCTCTTTAGAGTTCAATAAAGAATGCCAACCTGTTTTGTTCACTTTTTTACCATGAATAATGTCAATAATGGTAAAATGGAAAGTGGCTGTGGAGTGTGTTTGCTGATGTTTATATAAAGCATTATGTATCCTGCCTTTTTTGATGTTGCTAATGTGTTCTGAGATTCTTAGTCTTAATGGTCTAGAAGTTTGACCTATATAGAATGCCCCACATGTACATGTGGCTAAATAGACTACCCAATCAGAGCTACAATTAGCAAAAAATTTATGTTATATACAATAGCAGAGTTTCTACTAGTAAATTCTTTCATTTTGGAGATTTTATTGCAATTGGTGCAGTGTCCACAAGGATAGCATCCAACAGGAATACTGCCAGTGAGAGTTGTTTGTATAGATGTTTATAATGATTAAAGTGACTGCCCAGATTCCTTCCTTTCTTCAAGGAAAAAAGGCATCGATCAGGAACAATGTTAGACAAATCATTGTCATAAAGTAGTAGATTCCAATGTCTGTTGACACTCTGAATTAAATTGTCCGAGTTCCTACCATAAGTGGTTGTAAACCTAATAGGTTGGGAAGTAGGTTGCTGATCAGTTTTATACGCTAATAAATCATCCCTGTTCATGTGATTTACTTTATTGATAGCATCATAGACATGCCCCATTTTATATCCCCTGGTCCTGAAGCGTCTAGTTAAATCCCTACTTTGTGCTTGAAAAGAAGTCTCATCAGAACATATACGTTTCATCCTGATGAATTAGGATTTTGGGATATTTTTAGAAATATGTGGGGGATGAAAGCTGGAGGCATGCAATATAGTATTATATTCGGGATGTTTCCTATAGACAAGAGTCCCCAGTGTATGGTCTGGTAATCTATTGATGGATACATCAAGGAAAGTTATATAGTTGTGATCATAATGCAAAGTGAATTCAAGGCCCCATTTGTTATTATTAAGGTATGATAAAAAATCAAACAACCCTGCAAGCTCACCCTTCCATACAGCCCAGCAATCATCAAGGTAGCGTCTCCAAATGTCGAGTTGTTCCAAATAAATGTTATTGTTGCTGTTGTATATGAGATCTTTCTCAACATAGGCCATAAAAAGGTCCAGATATATGGGTGCAAAAGAGGAACCCATAGCGGTACCCTTGGTCTGCCAGTAGCAAATGTCCTGATAGAAAAAAACATTGTTGGTCAAAACATATGATGCCATATCTAACAAAAATTCATTATATTCAGAAGAATATAATCCAGAACTATTAAGCCAATAAGACAGAGCTTCTAAGCCACCAGAATGAGGAATATTGGTGTATAGAGCACTTACATCAAAGGTACACATACGCCAATCAGGCTCAAGTTGTGTATCAGAAATGATTTGTAAAAAGTTGGTAGTATCTCTTAATCTGGAGTGGATGGAAAGAAGAAGGGGCTTCAGTTTGCTAGTCAAAAAAAGGGATAGAGGCTCTGTAATATATCCCCTGCCTGATACAATTGGTCTGCCCGGTGGGTGTCTGGGGTCCTTGTGTACCTTTGGCAAAAAGTAGATGTATTGATTCAATGAATCATGAACCAAAAGTTGGTGCATAGTATCATTATCAATAATGGAAGCATCCTTTGCATGGGACAAAAATTCTTCAATTTCACTTTGAAATCTAGGTGTAGGATTGATAGCCATTCTGGCATAATATTTTTCATCAGATAATTGTCTCATTGCTTCCTGATCATAATATTGCCAATCTAGGACCACAACAGCACCACCTTTGTCCGCTGAAATGATCACAATGTCATGATTATTTTGTAGATCAATAATTGACTTTTGTTCAGATGTAGAGATATTGTTAGGTTTGATACTAGATACTGACCTGGCATAGTGCAAATCTTTGAGAATGTTGTTCTGGAACTGTAGGACAACAGGGTGCATGGGTGGAGTGAATTGTGATTTATGGTAAATAAATTTATCTGAAAACCCAAAATCATTATTAGTGCATCCAAAAAACATTCTTAGATTAAGCAGTCTACAAAAAGAAACAACATCTTGTGCAAAAGAATCTTCAGCAACAAAAAAAACGGGAACAAATGTTAGCCCTTTATTCAAAATAGAAACTTCAGATGGTGACAGAACATGATTAGAAAGGTTTAAAACATTATGGTTTATTGAAGAGTCTAGTCCTTCATCGCTAGTTGTAGTAAACCTTGTATGCCGCTTATTGCCCTTGTGTTTCCTCCCCCCTCTTTTATACTTGTTCCTAAAGGGACCCCTGGAGAAGCCCTTTTGGGTGAGGGTGACCCAGATGCGGTCTGCAGTTCATTCTCGAGACCAGATAATGGCTCATCAGTAGAAGAGCCAGTATCAGAAATATAATTCTTCAGTATAGATTTTGGCCTTTTTCTCTTTGAGGGGCGACTTTTTTGTACATTAAATTTCACATGTTTAGTAGAAATAAAAGGATTGCTCTCCTGGTAATCTGCCAGATCTCTATTAAACATTTGGATTTTCTTAGACTTTAGTTGGGTCTCCAGACTATCCAAGTCAGAAACTACCTTATTAAGTTGTTTGGCAAAAAAGTTTTCATTCTCAAAAGGTTTGAGTTCATTGGCCAGACCCAAAACAGTATTAACTTCCTTATCAATGACACGCTCATAAAATTTGTTTAGAGCCTTAACAAAAGACATGCTGGCTTGGTGTTGGATACCAGCCCATTCCTGTGATAGGTCTTCATCAATTTCTGCCACTAGGGGCTGAATCCTAACTCTTAACCCCCATGGGGTAATATCTTTAGCAATGTATGCTTTAAACAATTCGGCATGCCAAACAGTGGATCTTAATGACCTTAGGTGTTTATGTAATTAATCGAAAGCCAAATTACAAATAGTTTCAGACCCAATAGGTGCATCCATATTGGTATCATTAGTATTGGATCCCAATCCAAAGACTCTTAGGTCTTCCCTGTCAGAGGATAGACCCGAAACCAAACTGAGAAGATTCATAATATTAGACAAAAAAGCTTGATTAGAATAGACAATAATAGCTCAGAGGCTACGTCATGTAAAGAGACAATAATGGACCCAAAAAAATATATATAAATGGACCACGTCTCACAAATAGGAATGAATCAAAAAATTCAATGGATCAGGGATTAGTAAATATGAATAGAAAAAGTAGTAATCAAATTAACACACCATTGGTAGAAGAGACTTAGAATGTCTGGAGACCCAAAACTTAATATCCACTGTATGATATGAATCAGAGGATATACTGGACAAAAAGAGGCTGACCAGATTATCAGGGGAAGCAAACAATTTAGATGTCCCTCAACATAAGAAAAAGACCAAATAAAGATACTGGACTAAAATAAAACACTTGAATCAAATAATAGCATAAATATGCTTAGAATGAACCACATATAAAAAAATTTATACAATGTAGAATTCTTGTAATAACAATAAGTAGATTCCCAAACAAAATATGCTGGTTAATAGGAATCACAAAGCAAACTGGACAGCAATGGTCATAATATTAAGGTAAAGCCCAATATTATAAAGCATTACATTAGGATTGAAAAGTGCTCAAAATTGTTGTGAAAAACAGACCAAACTATAGGACAAATATGCTGAGATGTAATGGCATATAAATGGGAATGATGCAACCAATGCAGGGAATAAATAAATGAACAAAATCCAAAATTTGTGTAGTCTTGTAGATCAAAAGCCTTGTCAGCCCAGATAAGAAATTGTAATAAATATCAGCAAATTATAAAGCAGGCTATACCCATAAATCACATGATTTATCAAAGGTCTAAGATAGTAACAGAAACTGTAAAGTGTTGAAAACACATATAGCTGATGTTCAACAGCAAATAAAAAAACCTATCCTATACCTATGTAAACCTGCAATATATGTAGATTTATAACACCTAAATGACAACAAGAATAAGTTAACCAATAACTGACAATGGCAGTCTAACATAAGACAATATATGCAATTATAGAAAATCAAAATGTCCATCAGATAGATCAAAGCAAATAAAACGACCAGTTCAGCCAATGTGCTCGATGGAAACAGCAGTACAAGCACAATAATAGGATTCGCAAAATCAATAGTTTAAGCACATAGAAAAAAATGGTTGAAGTCCCAACCAGATGTTTATGATAGTTCGATTGGATCCATCAGACTATAAATAGTTCCAAATCTTGTAAATCCAAAGAAAGGCCTTTAGCACTCATTGTTATAAGAGTGGTTCCATCCAAATGCGAAAATGCAACAGTCAAAACGAAAATAGCAATGTCCCCAAACGTATAAATATCCGTTTTGTTCAAGAAAAAGAAAAAAACGACATACTCAGCATGAATCAGGTCCCAAATGGTTACAATGGCAGTCTCTGCGATGAAAATAATCCAAACGATAAAGAAACCAACTCTGCGAGAAGACTGCAAACCGCACCTCGGCCACGCCAACACCCAACTGAGAGAGAAGTGTAACTGTTAAACCGGCACTTCCTGAACGTGGATAACGTATATAAAAGAGCCAAATGTCTACAGTAGATCTGTATTAAGGAAACTAAATGGAAACTAGTAGCCATATCGATATAAAACAAACAGTTGGCACTTTAGTAACATAAATCCACGACCAGTGTACAAAGCTGGATGGGTCTGTACTTATTACTCCAAAATATTGGCTAAAGTAAACAATAATCGCAGGATGCCAAACAAATCCAGAAAAAGAGAATGGTAATGAAAAAATGAGAAAAAATGTAATATATTGATTAATATATACAAAACGAATGTTCCACAGCACTAGGTGATCCAAAATGCATATATTAGAAAAATAATTATAAGAGCTAAGAAAACAAAGCTCTAGTAGGGTCAGGCTTCCAGCATGCTAAGAAAAATCACTATAACAAATGTAAAGCATGCACGGAAACAACTGCACGGCTCAGTGGGTAAGCCAAAGCAGCAAAAAAGAAAGGAGCCAGCAGAACATAACCCAAAAAATAAACTTTTATTGGTAAAATACCATAATCCAAAAAACAGCAAAGAATAGTGCACAGACCGGTTTCAGCTGGTTTACTATACACAGCCTTCCTCAGTGTAAAGCTAGCAAGTTCAAAGCTGTCATTAAATACATTACAAAGAAAGATGATTGGATGAGCCTAGAGCTTGTCATTTAAACCTGTTGGAAATAAACCACCTAATTTGATAATCCATTTTTTCTCTTTAGAGTTCAATAAAAAATGCCAACCTGTTTTGTTCACTTTTTTACCATGATGTGGGGCATTCTATATAGGTCAAACTTCTAGACCATTAAGACTAAGAATCTCAGAACACATTAGCAACATCAAAAAAGGCAGGATACATAATGCTTTATATAAACATCAGCAAACACACTCCACAGCCACTTTCCATTTTACCATTATTGACAATATTCAACCAAAGAACACAAAAACACGTTACATAAAGGACATTTTTTAATAATTTTTTAATAATTCTTCAATTCTTTAATAATTTAAATATTTTTTATTCCTATGAAGGGAATATAACTTTAAGCATAAAAATATTGAAACAAGTCTTAATAAAATGATTACATAATTAACTAATCAACCAAGAGGTATATAAGCATATAGGTTGCTTAGTCAAATTATCTTGAAAAAGCCCGGGAGAGCCCGGGCGAAAGCGCTTGATCTATTGGAGTTAGTCGTTTGTGGTTTTATGTGTTTGACTAAGAACAGAACTGCAATATTTGTTTTTATTTGCTCTATTGAATATTTTTTGATACTGGTTCTACTCGAATAAAATTGGATTACTGAAGAAACGTTGGTTCCGATTCGTTTCCTGCTGTGGTTTTCGCTACAAACCTTGAGGTTGTCCTGCATTGTTTCTCGTTGCTTATATATATATATATATATATATATATATATATATATATATATATATATATATATATATATATATATGTATACAGTTGCAGACATATACATATATGTATATATATGTATATATGTACATATATGCATACATAAATACATACATATATATATATGTGTGTGTGTGCATGTGTGTGTGTGTGTGTGTGTGTGTGTGTGTGTGTGTGTGTGTGTGTGTGTGTGTGTGTGCATAGATATACAGAGATATACATCTATGATAGGAAACAGCACACAGGAATTACATATGTTCACAGGCTATGCCAATGGAAGTGAGGAGCCCAGGCAAGAAACATGAAACACCTAGCATGCCCCCCCCCCCCCAGCCGGACATGGGAAACATACACAAACAATGTAAAGAGTCCACTGCTCCCCAGACCACAGGCAGGATACAACCGGGGAGTACACAGTGCACCCATGGATTCTAATCTTGGAACACAGACTGGAGCTCCCCTTGTGGGACACCCTAAATTTTGCCCAAACCAAAAAAAGGCGATAGACTGGCCATTTTGTCCGCAGTGCATACAGACTCGGAATACAAGGGTGGGTAACCCTGATGACCCATGGGCCGAGACAATTGTATGAAATGGGTCCCATGAAGTGGAGAGTGGGCAGCGTGTAGTGGTGTGTCCAGAACAGACCAAGACCCAGAGTATGGATGGGTGCTGTTGAGGAGGCAAGGTTGGGGGAACTATGGGTAGCTACTTAATGGTCTAGGTGTGCAGGTGGTGGCTGATGTGGGCCTATATGAACAGCCCTAGGGATGCAAGTGAATATGTTCATTGGGCAGAGGCATCGGCCAATGAGCAGCCACACCCACTGCGAGACCCACTAAAGCAAAGTGTAATCTATATGGCAAGGAACGGAATAACCAGATGTAGACGTATATATGTAGAGCTATGTGTGTGTATATCTACCCATAGCGACATAGAGATATGCCTCTCCCTCACCATAGTACGAATGTATAAATACAGAGAAAGAATACAGGTACATACCCACATATAAACATATACATATGCAGACAACCATAGACCCATATGTCGTTAGATTTTATACATAGATATATATATATATATATATATATATATATATACATATATATTGACAGCAAGATATAAATATACATGTATGCATACATATACAGATATATCTGTATATATTAATGTAAATATATATATATATATATATATATATATATATATATATATATATGTGTGACAGTAAATATACACATGTATATAGCTAGGATATGATAGAGCAGTTACGACTAACATATGTTCACAGGCCATGCATATGGTGGTGGGAGGTCCAATAAAAAAACGTTTAACACATAGCATCACCCCCCCAGCTAGGCCGGTGGGACATACAGACACACAATAATGGTAAGCACACCACTGCTTCCCAGACCACCGGCAGGATACTACCAGTGGGAGAGACCTGCAAGGTCTAATCTTGAAACATAGACATCGATGTCCCTTGTGGGACACCAAAGATTAATGATAAGAGCCAGTGCCGGTAATGACTTATCAAACCAGGCTGTAGATGTACACGGACCAGTAGGTTGTGTAAGCCTGATAACCCATGGGTTGACACAACATACAACATGTGTCCCGACATGGGGAGAGTGGGCAGTGTGTAGTGGTGTGTTTATACCCCACCTGCACCCACAGTAAGGATGAGTGCTGTAGAGGAGTGGCAGGTGGGGGAACTATTGGTATGGGATTATGGGCCTAGTTGTGCAGGTGTTTGCTGGCAGATCTGTATTAGGACTGCCCCGGGGATGTAAGTAATATCCCAATATGGGCATATCTGATGCCCATACCTCCCAACCCCTAAGAGCACATCCACTGGATAGGCCATAAACCATTGAGGGAACACATAGGGACCATGCCATTGAACTGTCCCCGATTACCAGGGACATCCCTGATTTCAACTTAGAGTCTAACTCTGTCCCACCTAAACCTTGCTAGAACTAGTGATATTAAGAGCAAAGATGGTAGATTACATGTAATGAATAACGACAACAATTAAGAGTCATAAACATTATGTACCTCAGACAATGTGCATGATTTCATATGCTCTGAGTCTGTCAATGCGTCAGGTTAATAGCACCAATAATTTAAATGTGTCCCTGATGTTGTTATGCCGTGTCCCTGATTCAGTCTTCATTTTTCCCCAATCGTATGAGAGGTCTGATAGGGACAGAAAGCACATATTCCACTGGCTAACTTAGAAAGATGATAGAATAATAGGTATGCAGTAGCATGACTCGGCTGACGGATGTGGGTCCCAAAACCCAATTACTTGTCTGTATTGAAGAGTCTCATTTCCCATGTATCAGCCAGATGGGTGCAGATTGTAAGAGGAACACACAAATAATATGAGTAAAACACTGGACAGGCTGCGGATTCCGTTTAGTCGAATGGCATGCTGTCGCCTAATGGGCAGCCATTCCTGATATTATAGGCATGTAATCCGATGTAATAGGCATCACGAGGTAATATTGTGGTCCTCGCTCCCACCCAGGAGTGTGAGTGTCAGATGCAAGCACCAATGTCAGTGCATTTGCAAGTGCGGGAGCAAGCGGGTGTAAGCCTGTTTGGCTGCCAGTATGCGAGTATTACACTGGTAAAGCAATGTAGAGGCTAACTGAGTGTAAGAAGCTGTAACCAGAGATTAGTATTGCTTAACACAGCGCAAACCCACGCACACCCACTCACAACTGCTTTAATGTGCCTTAATCTCTCCGTATCCAATGTCCTTGTTCTGCCCTGCAACAAAATAAATGGCCTCTGCAAGGCTCAGAACCAGGACCTTGCAAACACAGCTAATGTGATTTACCAATACGCCATGGCAGATATACAGACATCAGACCTTACCACAAACATATCATACAGTGCAGTCATTCAACAGTATAGGAATGTATTCCATCATGTAGATGTGCGTGTGAGTGTTTATGTCCAGCATATAGGTACATACATATATAGAGATATATCAGGAACATACCATGTGACAACAAAGCATTACAAATAAATGAAAAGGGAAACACCAGTGATGCCTGTATTATGTAGTGGTGCTGTCCTATGTAATATCAAGACTCCCTCAGACAGACATGTGTCATTCATACACGCAAACAGTTGCACATTAGCCATATACATCACTCTGTGCATGTAATGTACATTAACACAACAGTTCCTGTCCAATCATTATGTGAGAACAGTAATCTTGCAAGGTGCTGTGTGCAACATCATCATCATGATAAAGGTAAATGGGGTAAACATAGATGGACCGGTAGTGTTGTGTGTACAATGGGGTTGTCCGCATCACGTGTACCTGGAACATTTAGGAGTGATGTGCATACCAGGAACATGCGCCTAAAGGACAGGGGTGAGGATAACAGGAGTATGTTGTGATGCATATTAAAAGGATTACATTTGTCCAGTGGACACGTGTGTAAAATGGACAGCTATGTATGGGGCAAATGTTGTTCTAGGAACCAATTGGACTTATGTTTCCATAGAGTGAGAGTGGGATGTGGGGGAAGGAGAGTAAGTATGCCCATGGAAGATAGGTAGGGTAGGATCACAGACAAGACGGCATACAGGGTCAGTATATGACACATGTGGGGTGACACACCTTGGATGTGGAGGGGAGTTCTCCATTCACAAGCCCATGGGAACAGTGGGACGGAGGTCCCCAGCCATGGGCAGCCACCACTGCACCAAAACAGCTGCAAAGGAGGCAGTGCTGGGGGCTGTCCAGGAGGTGCAGCCTCACCCTGTAAATGTGACACTCCGCCCTTGAGCTTGTGTATCTGGCCTCGGAACTTCTTATTGAGCCCCCAACGCACCACGTCCAGGACCACACAACAGTGGACATGATCCTGTCTGGCCCTGCTCCCAGGGGGGCAAGCCCCATCCTCAGTGGTGGTACCACCAGAAAGTGGTGCAGAGCCAACAGAGGTTGAGGTCCAAGGCTGGGCCCCAGATGTGCAGGTACCCGGTGCCATGCCCAGCTGAAGTGGGACAGGAGGTTCTGCCAGGACCTCCAAACCCATACAGTATATGGTGTTGCAGTTTAAACACAGATATGGCTTAGTAATAGACAACAGCATTCAGGATTACTTACAACAGTATGCATAGATATGACCATCAACCCAACACAACATATGTATACATTTGCAGAGGGAGCACAACACATGCACATATACTGCATGACATCTTTACAAAGTGTAGAAGATGTGTGACTGCAGCTATGAACAGTGGCCCATTATTGGCTTGCCAATAAGAACCCCAGACAGTGTCTATCATACCACTGTTTCATGTGACATATGTCCAGTTAGGGATGAGATGGCAGTAACACATTCCTATCACCATGTACTGGCTGCAATCCTCATACTATGCTCCTGCTGTGCAAAGATGTGTGTTCAGTGTGTAACACAGGAAACAAATGGTTCCACACAATGACCAGTCCACAGATGGCCCTACAGATGAGGTCCCTCATGAACAAAGCACTGTCATGTCTGTTTTAAAACATGCAGAATAGCCATTACCACACACAACATGTTAAACACGCAGTAGTCTCAATGAAGCATAGCTACAATTACATGCTGTAGTCATGCCTGGCACATCACCCTCCTGCCTTTAGGCTATTTCCCGCTGTGTATGATGTTTAAGGAACATCCAGATATCAAATGTGATGCCGTTTCCAAACACCACATCCAGGTACCACTCACAGCGACTGTCATGGCCAAACACCAACATGATATTCCTAGATATTGTACTGTGTTTATCATGCGAATGGCTATGGGAACATCATCACAGCTGTTCCACATGCAGTCAGCTAGAGGAGGATTGCAATAGGTACAGAGGCCATCACGTGATCATGTCCATCACTTACACTACACATGCTGTTCCTGAGCAGGTGTACACCTCCACATCCAACAGAGAGTGTGTGGGAGGGACAAACAAAGTACATCAGAGAAGGGCTTGAAGACTAAAACCCAAGCATCATCTGTCACACACCTACCAGTACAGGGGTCAACCCCCTAACTGACTAGTCATTACTATTACAAGTGCATGCAGTTACTACATGTACCACAAAGCCGACATGTTGCTGTGCTGTAAGAACATATATGTGTGTTGGTGAGAGACATCTGCAACAGAGATATAGTAGATATACATTAGGTGTAGCACACATGGTTGGCCATGTGAACAGATGCCATTGTCACCACAACCACACTCTCTAATGGACTTGCATTGACACTCTTTGCCAGGGCCACAAATACACTCCCTAACTACTTAGTTTGCCACACTGCAGTAATGCACAGGTACTACATGTGCCACAGGGGATATCTGGAGGTTCTATGGGCTAGGGCATGTGAACGTGTTTGACATCTGTTGGTATGCCAATGGGGGTTATACTGGGAGTGACTGTGGTTGGGAGCATCATAACCCACATGCAGACACAAGGTGCCAGTACTGACATGCATGTATGCATTGCTTCATGGGTGTGTAGTGGTTGGCTGTGCAAGATGGCTGTACAAGGCTGGGTGAGGGGTAATCCTTGGCATCATGCCACCCGACAATGGTGTGCAGTGTGGTACAGGGGTGCAGTGTCTGCAATGTCCCACAGAGATGGGTACTGCATGAACTGCCCTGACATCCTGGTTACCATTGTGTATGGCCATAGCTTTGCAATGCATGCCATATCTGTGTTTGATAGTCCTGAACACACCACAGAGAATATTGGTCTACGACATTCCCAGAGGTGTATTTCTAGGTGAGTGACATCAGCAGCATTGCCAAAGGTGAGTATATGATTTGTACGGACTGTGGGTAGCCTATAAACCATTTCTCTCTACACAGTCTAAGACAGACAGATGCACACACATTCACGCACCCAATTGGCAAGTCTGAGGTTAGAACTACTACCTAACTAGTATATCACTACAGCAGTATGCAGTTATGGGATGCCCCATGGAGATTACTGAGCTACAGCTCTCCCAAAGGTGTATTTCACAATGGATGACCTCAGCAGGCTTGTCATAATACTGCCATGGGGAGGGCAGTGTGTGCATGGGCCATAACCCAGTCATGTAGGGGTTGACATGTCACATGCAGGTGCAAATGGGGCCATATCTTACAGGTACTTGTATACAGCTACTAGATGACTACTTCCCTGTACAGTCATGTTGCACAGCTAGCACCTGCACCACATGGTCTGACATGCTGACAGATACAGGTGGCTAGTATCTGCAGTGAATGACATATGTGCCTCATGTGTTTGGGACCCTTTGTCTGTGTGCTGGATGGGACAGGCCTGGATGGCTCCTTGTCATGGTCACCCTCTTCCACACATCTATGTCCATCTACCTTTGATGTATTATAGTGTGTTGTCCTTACATATATGCCTGTATTCCTATCCACTGTTTGTGCAAAGTATGAGTGGTGCATACTGACGTGTCTGCACTATGAACTGCGACTGCCAGATATGTCAGAACCACTGGTGTTTGCAGACATGGCCTTCATGTGTTTAAGTGTGAGCATGCCCAGTATGACCATTCAGTATGTTGTCGACTGACATTGCCTTCATACCTTCAAGTGTGTGAGCATGCCCAGTATGGCCATATGTATTGCATGTGCTACATGTCCAGGTATTTTTTACTGTGGTGCTTACCTTTGTGTTGTACACCGACAGGAAGCATGCTGTATCTGCAGGGTATCCATCGGTCATGTGGCCTTGACTGTTGTGACATTTCTGCATAGCATGGGGGGCACCTGACTGTATCTACATTCTTACACAGGAGTGGGGGGCACACCTGCCTGTTGCTATAAGTGTACATTAGATGGGGGGCACACCTGACACTTGTACATATTTGCTAGTACTGTACTGGTATGTCAGGCACTCCATTTCAGTGTGTAGTCTTACCTATTGTGCTGGCTAGAGGCATACCAGTGTACTACAGATCTTAGCTTTAATTACCAACATATTAGTTTCTGACTTCCTAGCCTTCACAACCTACATCCAACTGCCTGGCCTGCTGTAGTCTGTCTGTGTGGGTCTGTGTGAGGGGTTACCCATAGGGCACATTCAGAGGCCATAGTACAGCATTTGTTTGTGTCGGTCTACACCTGTCCAGCTGGTTGAGACTTGTGTGGGTCTTATGGACACACATGAGCTCAGCCCATTCTCTGCAGTGGGTTTTGTCACTATGTGTATTACTGGCTACTATGGTGACTCCAGTATGTGTTACAGATGTCATCTTGCCATTATGGGTGTCTACTGTCTGCTGCCTTAACATTCGACTACCCAATTCCCTTGCATGCTCACATCCATGCTATAGCTACAGGTACCAACACACTCTACTACATTTGGCAATTGGTAGGTTGATTGACTTACCTTGAGGGTGTGCCAGACTTGAGGATGGTGCTGGAGGGCTGCCTATGTCAGATACATATAGTACACTCGCTATACATGGCTGAACAAAGGAAGTGTCATGTTTGGCATCCCTTTTACTGTCTGTGCGAGTCAGAGAGGGTGACATTCCCTGGGTTCCTACTGTGTCATTGCATATGCTATGTGTTGCCTCTTTGCCAAGACCAGGCCATACTGGGCACGCCTCCTTCTTCCTACTGGTTCTGGCTCAGGTTGTTCCTACTCCGAGTCACTCTGTGCCTGTACAGGCCTTGGCATTGGTGGGGGGCTGTGTGGCCCTGCCCCATGCTGTTCCTGCTGCAGCTGTTTCAGCAGGATCATATTGTGTAGCATAGCACATACTATAACAATTTGGGTACATGTAGCTGGTGAATACTGCAAGGCTCCACCAGATGTGTCCAGACACTGGAACCATGACCTGAGCATCCAAAACACATGCTCTATTATATGTCTGGCCTGTGCGTGTGCCTCATTATGGTGTTGTTGTTCAGGTGTGAGTGCATTTCTGATGGGTGTCATCAGCAACGGCTCCAGTGGGTACCCAGCATCCCCCACTAGGTGACCATAGGGGATGTCCATTTGACAAAGCTGTGGTACAGCTGCGTCAGATGCCATATTTCTGAATTGTCATAGCTTCTAGGGCAACCAGCGCACTCACATTCATTATAATGCCCTGGGCATCACATACAACCTGGCAGTTGATGGAGGGGATGCCCCTGCGGTTGGTGTAGGCCCTACCCTGCTCAGCAGGTGGTGCTTTGATGTGTAAGTGCATGCAGACTATAGCACACACTACCACAGGGTAGTCTGCTATTTGGTGGAAGAGATGCATATTGCTGGTCAACACCTCACGTGTGTTGAGAAAATATACATGCTCACTGGCATGTGCTGACATGGCATCCAGTAACTGGTGGAATACTCTGGATGCTGATGCCTGTGACATCCCCATGATATCCCCATTTGTGCTTTGGGAAGTACCTGTGGCTAATATACCTAGGCCTACACATATCTTGGTATCCACTGGGATGGGTTCCCCTCGGCCTGTTTGATGTATCAGGTGTCGCCAGCACAGCTCAACAATCTGCTGTAGGAGGTCTCTGTCCACCCTATAGTGCTCCACTATCTCCAGCTCATGTAGCCCCTGGTAGGTTACCCTGAGTCCATACACTCTTCTCTGTCTCCGCACTGAGGGTTGCTTGGCAGCATTCACATCTTCACTACCCTCAACCTCTTGCACATGTTGGTCTATGTTGCCTGCTCCAGCCCTTCTCATTTCATAGGTTTTTGTTAAAACTTTCCCGCATGTATACACCTGTGGTGTAGAATGTGGAAAAACTAGAGGGGAAGTTGTTTGCTTAGTTTATAGTAGTGTTCTAGGCTGGGCTGGTCTGCTGCCCCTGTAATCGGCTGATTCTGATACATATCACCTGTAAGCTCAGCTAGTTCACCTTGATTACTCTCCTACTGCTGTTGTTCCTCCCAATTCACTAGGCAGGTATAGACATAGCTGTGCTAAGCTAGGAGCAATCCTGAGCCACAGGGCTCCAGTCCATATACAGTATGCCTGACACCCCCCCCATGATGTCACCTATATCTGAGTCCTGCGCCTGGCTATCTATACACTTACACTTTTGGAACCTGCCTCACACCCTGGGGATAACCGGGATTCACTATCCTTTACCTCATTTGCATAGGATTGCCTGCTAATGCATAGTTACATGACCCATACTGAGCCTCCCAAAAACTAACCACTGCTTACCATCGCGCAAACACGCACACAACTGCTTAAAAGTGCCTTACTCACACCGTATCCAACGGCCCTTGTTCTGCCCAGCAACAAAACAACCAGCCTCTGCAAGGCTTGAAACCAAGACCTGCACACCACAGCCAATGTGCTTTACCACTAAGCCATGGCAGATATACAGACATCAGATGTTATCACATACATATCATCCAGCCCAGGCATTCAACAATATAGGACATGTATTCCATCACTTAGATATATGTGTGTTAATGTCTATATGTATATATATATATATATATATATATATATATATATTCATATATATATATATATATATATATATATATATATATATATATATATATATACATATATATATATATCGATATATGAATATATATATATACATATACATATATATATATATATATATATATATATATTTAGAAAGCCAGGCCAACACTCCACAAGGTAAATGTTGCACTGTTGAAAATAACGAGTACAGCAACAATAATTGCACATTTTAATGGTCTGAAGAAGCTGTATTGTGAAAGTGCTTACCTACAGTGTGTACTTATTAAACCTGATTATTTTGGTTATTATATGTACTGCTTTATTTGAACTGAGCTGTTTTCGTTTGGGAAGAACTGGATGGTTGTTGCTGTTGTTATCATCTATATTGTTGATATATATATATATATATATATATATATATATATATATATATATACATATATATATATATATATATATATATGTGTGTGTGTGTGTGACACACACACACACACACACACACACACACACACACACACACACACACATACATAGATATAGAATATATATCTCAAGAACAAACCTCATGACATCAAAGCATTAGAAAAGAATGAAAAGGAAACCTCCAGTGACTCCTGTATTATGAACTGGTGTTAATCCCAAAGCAAGTGTGTTTCTGTGTGACACATGGGTTCAGACTGTATCCAGGGTAATATTAGGGTTGCTGACTTTACTCACCAGGCCTATTGCCAAATGTATGGGTATGTCTTGCCAACCCAGTCTCTTGGCTGATTGTGACATTTATGGCCACTATATAGGGAAACAACAAAACATGCTCCTCAACATATCCAATGGCTGGCCACTCACAGCCACCAACACATAGAATATGACTGACAAACACACACACCTGCAATGCCTTGGAATAGAACACCTACCCGACTATTTTAGCACACTACAGCATTACACAGTTACAGAAAGCGCTACTGAGGTTACTGGGTCACAGCAATCCCAGAGGTGTATTCATAGGTGGATGACATCATCAGCCTTGCCAAAGTTGAGTATAGGAAATGTACTGAGTGTGAGTACTCTAAAAAGTATTGTTCTATCCACATGCAGACAGACAGACAGACAGACACACACACACACACACACACACACACACACACACACACACACACACACACACACACACACACACACACACACACACCAGTGATGGGATCAGAATACCTGCCTATCTACAGATCACTATTACAGTACTACAAACTTACGAGTTGCGCCACAGAGATTCCACATTCCAAAGCAGTCATCATGATCTTCTAGGATTGTGGACATCAACAGGGATGCTGACAGTTAAGATGTACATCGCTGTGAACCTGTGTGTTTAACGTAGGAGTCCATCCCGAACAGGAGTATGCCCTTCTGTGTAATGGATGGCTACTATCACTATACAGGGTTACAATCACCATTCTCATACACATAGAACACATAACTTACACAAGGTGTCAGTGGGCATGCTCACACACTTAGTAGCACAGGGCTGTTTGGAATGCACTATGAGTCCAAATACACAAGGTTATACTGGGCATGCTCATACACAGTAGCACATGGCTGTTTAGGAGCACTCTGATTCTAAACATGGAAGGCCACAGTGGCCATGCTCATGCAGTTAGACATACAGAACATGTTGTAATGGTCTCTGGTGTTAGTAGTTGTCATTGTTAGCAGGAACGCTGCACTACATGTATCTGACACTGGTCATCTACACAACAACTGATGCTGTCCATCACCTTAGATGTATCAGTCTATACCAAGCACAATACTACCACTCACAGTGATTTCATGCTAGGAATGGCAACTGCTTGACCAACACAATAAGCCAATGTCCTGCTGTAATTATGAGGTTGTCCAGTGTCTGTCAGTCTGGGATGAGATGACTGACAGAAGATAAGCCTTTGTCACAGATCGCATGCATCCATGATTCAAGAGAGTGGTGATAATACCTTGTTCGCATTTGCCCATATAGTGCCATTCCAAAGCAAATGACCTAAACACAAAATAACTCCCTGACACCTAGAAGACAATTGCATTGTATGCTTATGCTAACCAGTGCTAGATGTGTTGCTGTCATAATCACAGCTGCTCACTGTTGAACCTACAATGGGGAATACTGACATCTGTGCAGTGAGAAACACCTGGCTGAAGGCTCTGTTGTGCACAATAGCACTGCAACCATATAACTCAGAACCAGGCATGTGGGCTATAACACTGGTATGGACCACTCCAGGTGGTGGTGTCCCCACATTCGTAATGGCTACTCACATGTACAGACCAGTACTCCAACATAAATCATCACAGATGAGCCAGGTGCAGGTCACAGTGTCAAAAGCTGCATTCTAGGATGTAATCCTCAGACACCGCCATGTCCTCAGACAACCAACACACATCCATACATGTGTCATGACATGTAATGGAATAACAAACACTAAGTAACCTTTGACTGGTGGACTGTGCCTAGCCCTACAACAACTGTGCAGAGTACCCATGTACTGACACAGTTGCATTATGTGTTATGCAATGCAATGATACTACTGTTTGTGACTAGGTCAGCTGTACACATACCAGGTTCCCTCGGATATTGACAGCATTAACAGATGACTGTTGCTGTGCACCATTCAGTGTGTACACAGCCTGACATAAAGCTATGATTGTACGAGATGTTTATGTGGGGAGCAGATTGTTTTGACATTTGTGTAGGATATAACCTGGAATGTGGATAGGTCCCATGCAGTCTGTATGTATGGCATTAGAGAGTGCAGCTTGCACCTGCATAGTTGTTATTACAGGGGCTCTGTAGTGTACATGGATATATGAATGTGTACCTGTTTGGAGCGGGGGGGCAGTGTGTTTATGTTATCCAAAACCCTATCTGGCTGAATAAGTGCTATTTCCATAGGTGCAATACTTCTCATGCCATAGTGCTGTGAAGCACAGCAGGTCTTATTGTTGCCATTATGTTTCATGACACAGCTATGGAATCCTCTGTGTCTGGCCTTATAATATGTGGATGAGTAGTTTCACAGTAGCTTTGTGTGGCATTATACGGTGTATCTGCAACTTACTGCGGCTGACCATGGATCAACTTCCACTCATGTGTGTTGACCCTTGCAACAGTTAAAACCTTCTGTGGTACAGTTTAAGGCAGGGTACCATAGTTTTTTCTTCATGGTTGTGTTTGTTTGAATCCTGTTTCTGTTTAAGGGCACAATCACTGCACATATGTGAGTGCCTAAAGTGCATTTGTGTAGGACTCAGCATTTGCACATGCATTGTGCATCTGCATGGGTGCCATGACAGTCACCCCTTCGCTCTTAAGGAGCATAACATTCGCTTTGAAGACTGACCATGTGTGGCATACTGTTAGCCCTGTTGGTGTGACTATGGTGATCCAGGTCATTGTTGTTGATGATATCCAACATGCATTGAGCACATGTGCTGGTACATGATGAGTCTTCCTGGTTCATAATGGGATAGCTGAGTGGTCATGATTATGGTGCCCTGTCTCACAACTGGTATCCCCCATTACAGCACAATGACAGTTGGGATTTCTGAGGCATAGTGGATGATCTGTCACAAGATGCAATTTGGATTACACTTTGGCACAAAGGTAGTTGCTCAGCATAATGCAGCTTACGTTGTGCAAGTGCAACTTGTGTGGGGGTGTACATGTCCCTCAGGAAGTTGGACACACTTGTGGCCCATGTGTTCCAATAAAGGATGTTGGCCAAGAGGTGAGGTATGTGTTATAACATGGTCATGCAGGGGTGCTCTCCAAAGCATTGAACCATATCTCAATCACTGCACATATATGTTCTCCATGTTTCAGATTACCGTAAGTGAGTCCATACTGAGTACCTGATTTGTATCATTGAGTAGCAAGACCCACAGTTTATTTCTTGGCTGTCCCTGTTGCACCAGTGGATTTTCACTTGAACCTGGCATGATGAGGTAACTATAGGGGAAGCATGTTCCTACATGTGTTTCCATGCAGTCCAGGCTACTGCATCACAGGTCTTGCACAACAACATAGCATATGCCAGAGACATGTGTATAGTTCTAAAGGTGGTTGGAATGTATGGGTATGTGGCTAATCATGGCAGACAGGCAGTTGACAGTATGTTTTCTCTCATATAGCTTGATGTGTAACATAGTGTTAGGGTTTGCGTTAACAAATGAGTACTGTTGGTCATGTGTCTGGCCACATGTTCTGAGGTGTGACACAATTATGCAAACTATGTCGTACAGTTTTTGTATTCTGTTGTCTGTCTATTCCAACTTGGGAGGCCTCTTGCTTGGCCAGATACTTAGAGGCCTCTATGGATGTGTGTGATATCTTGTGGAATGTGTGTGTGTCCTTACTGTGCTTTGGTAAGGGTATGTGTTGGTTGTGGTGATGAGATGCATGTGTTAACCTACACCTCTTGACTATCTAGTCCAGTCATGGGTGTAGTATGGACTGCCTCCAAGATCACCCCTGTAGCTGCATCCCAGACAATGTGTGGGGTGTGTGGGTTTGACATTGTACATGGCATAGAGATTGCATTCCCCCAGAATGGTGACATACACAAAGCTGACATTAGTAAACACCAGTAGCTGAGTAGTGGACATGCCCGTATGAGCATTCAGTACTACAAGTACCACATACTGTATTTAGTATACTTACTGCTTATGAAGATGTTTTAGACAGTGATGCTCACATGTAAATATTTGAGTTATGGACGTGGCAACACTAGCTATTACAGGAACATGGTAGCTACCTTTAGTAGCAATCCCTCTCTGAGGCCACATCACATCCTGATAGTTGATTACAGATGATGCAAGTGCGAACAGGGCTGCATCTTTGTCTGGGTATAAACTCACATACCCAGCAGAACAATGAGCTCTGTTGGGCACAGACACCCACTCCCCTCACAGAGTCAAATATCAATAGAGTGTGCTGCCAGTATCGACATGATCAGGATATAATCAGATAGTGTACGCCATCACATATGAAGCAGCTATTACACATGGTCAGCAGTTTCCTACATCTTACACGCCTACTGCAGATGTCACACTGGAGTTAAAGATGATATGCACCCTGTTTCATTGCCAGTGCTGTCAACATATTTCCAAGCAGCTGTTAGTCTGGCAATGAGAGGTTAGGCTACACAAATCTACATGTTCAACTAGTGTGTCTCTACTGTCAATATCCACTCTGTGTAGGTGAGCACTTAGCCATTTGGCACAGCCTGTAACAAGGGTCAGTAAACATTTGCAGAACATGTATAAATGCACAGCTGTCATTGCTTGCAAACAATAGTAGAGAGGGGGATATTAGGCAAGGCGGACTTTTAGGCAAGTCTCATAAGACAAACTCACCACCGTACATAGCACATGTAACCAGAAACTGAGGGTATTGCTAGTCAATGTCAGAAGTCTAAACCTCAAATTGCACACACTCGAAGCACTCCTCAGTATAGAGAACATCGATATCTGTGCAGTAACAGACACTCAGTTTAAGGCACCAGAGAGCACCCCAGCACCACCAGGCTATAACTAATACCATACCTTTCGGCCACAGAACCCAGACCGGAGCACAAAAGACAGGGGTGTATCCACATTCATCAAGGATACTCACACCTCCAGGTTAGTGGCGCAGCACGATGCATCAGCGATCATCCAAGTGCAACTGACAATGGGCAACACTACAATCCAAATTGTAGCTTGCTACAGATCACCCACCATGACCCTGGACCCACATTCTGCATTTCTAGGGACACTGGGAAATATGCGGGTCCTACCAAACACCCTAATACTGGGTGATTCCAACTACCCAAACATTAACTGGGAAAACTACTCGAGTACTAACTCCCTTGCCCAACGCTTCCTAGAATTTCTTGACTCAAATGCCCTGGAACAACTGGTTTGCACCCCCACCAGAGGGAACAACATATTGGATGTGGTCATCACCAACATGGGCGACCAGTGTTCCACACCTGACGTCAACCCCTTGCTGGTTAGATCAGACCATGGACTAATCACTCTGGATATTCACATTCCGCCCACAACCCCAAACAAGGAAACCACCATGAAAATGTTTTCCAAAGCAGACTTCACATTGCTTATGCCCGAGGTGGAATGGTTCACAGTCCCCATGCCAATGGACAATGCTGTCCAAGATGCTGAAACCTATACAAAGGCACTCTATGATCATCTGCAGGAATGCATGGATCATGCTATCCCAAGTCTAACCTAGTCTCACTCCTCCAAGAACAGGAAACAGGTCTGGTGGACCCCTGCCATACACAGGCTCTACAATAGTAGGAGGTAACTAGTACAGATAATAGCAAAATCCCTAGAAGGACAGACATCCCTGATCAGTATCAGCAAGAAACTACAATCCCTCATGAAATCATCCAAGGCTAGCTTCAAACGACAATTTCCCAAGAACCCTACAGACAACCACAAAACGTTCTTTAGCTATGTCAAGAACCTAAATAGGAACTCTCAGATCTGCTCAGAGCTGGTGCAGACTGGCACAAAATACACTGAACCGACTGATATTGCCAACATTTTGGCAGACAGGTTCAGTGCAAACTTCACACCCCTCTCCACTCCTATACAGCCCTTAACCATACCAGAAGAATGTACGGCCCCAGCAATCACTGACACACAGGATAAAACAGCCCTATCCAAAGCCACAAATACAGCCTCAATGGGACTGGACAGTCTCCCAGGCTGTGTCTTACATGAGCTCCAAATGAACTAACCCCTCACCTAAACACACTGTTCAAACACAGACTCTCTACAGGCTACATACCCACAGAGTGGGGCACAGCAACAGTTATCCTACTCCACAAAGATGGCACCACAACGAACCCCGGGAACTATTGCCCTATAAGCCTGACCAGCCTGGTCTGCAAGGCTATGGAGCGCATCATCATGGAACTCATTAACAGAGACATTGGGAACCTCCAGACACTCAACCCAACCCAGGACTGCTTGATTGAGTGCAGATCATGTCTACTGAACCTGTTTGATGTCTTACAGTCACCTAGACTTTAGGTGTGGGGTGTGGTAGTTCGCACATACTACTTGGACCTCGCCAAGGATTATGACACCATTCCCCACTCAGGTATTGTTTATAAACTCACCAGCCAGTACATACACACATATATCACAGGTTGGGTTGCCAAAAGGCTTACACACAGAACCCACATGGTAAGCCTAGCAGCCTCCAGGTCCAACTCTTAACCAGTCACAACTGGTGTCCCACAAGACTCAGTCCTGGGATCCCTACTGTTTCCATATACTTCTCAGAGATACAGGCAAACACAGGTGGAATAAAGCAGACGACGTTTGGTGATTACTGCAAACTGGGAGCCATAATTGACAGTCCAGCTGTCACAGACATCCTTCAAGGGGCCTCACATAGACCAACACAGGGTGTCACAGTCATGGCCTCCAGCTAAAGGCCACAAACTGCATGGTCATTCCATGTTGGGAAAAATAAACACCCACATACTAACACGAGTGGCAGCCACTTTAATACAGACAAGGTAATGGGTATGTGGGGACTACATTAGACAGTGATCTCTCCTTTGACAATCTTATCTCCAAAGTAATTAGGCCATCTGTCTGTGTAGACCATCTGATTACTTAAGGGTTCGCATCTAGACATACTGAGGTTATTGTGCCCCTTTACTCATCACTCATCAATCCCATCATCGAGTATGATAACCCATTTGGGATGTACCTCAGAAGACACATCCAACAGCTGGAGGGTCAATGAACATACCTCGCCAAGAGCATTAGTGGCCTCAGACATGTGTCCTATGCTTCCAGACTGCATGAACTCTTGCATTACTCAGTGGCATCTCGTTTACTCAGAGATTATCTTTGCTGCCCAACAAAGCCATGTCCAAGTCAGGCTTAATGGATATGCTCCACCTATGGGAATCCATGTCACAGTGACCCACACACTGTAATGAGTTAAATCTTGCCACAACCATAACTGGAAGATGCTGGAGTGACAGATTCCTGTCACAGGTACTCCCTTGCTTTGGAACTACATCCCTGATTATATTATACGGAGCCCCTCACTAACACTCCAGGAACACCTTGCAGAGTGGATGGGCAACAGTGGGTACACCCCTGGGATCCCACAATTGGCTCTGCTCCACAGCGGGACAGTTAGTTAATCAATGGGGTGGTGACAGATGACACATTTTGGCTAGGTGTATGAATGGCCTGGCCAGTTAGCCAAGTACCTACCTATATACATATGAACCTATACATACAGTATCAGCACATGCTGATAGCTTAATTTACTGTTCAGGTGTTGACTTACCTTGTGCCAGTAGCGGTTGTGTGTGCAATAGTTGAGGGCTGCCTATGTAGGATGCACACAGTAGACCACCTATACATGACAATTTACAGGTGGTCTTGTGTGAGTGCCATCCATGTTTACTGTGTGTACAGGTGGAGAAGGATGTCAGTCCATAGGTGCCTACACTGTCAGTGTATGTGCTATACATTCCCTCTTTACCAAGGCATGGGCATATTGGGCACACCTCCATCTGCCTACTGGGGCTGGCTCAGGATGTTCGTGGTCTGAGTACCTCTGTGCCTGTGGGGCCCTTGGCAATGGTGTTAGGCTGTGAGGGCCTTCACTATTCTGTCCCTGCTGCAGCTGTTTCCTCAGGATCATATTGTGTAGCATGGCACATACTATGAAGATGTGGGCAAACGTGCCTGGAGAGTACTGCAAGGTTCCACCAGATATGTCCAAGCAACGAAACAGTGATTTCAGCATCCCAAACACATGCTTTATGATGATTATGGTTTGTGCGTGTGCCTCATTATGGCATTCTTGCATGAGTGTGTGTGCATTTCTGATGGGAGTCATCATCCAAGGTTCCAGTGCATAGCCAGCATCCCCCACCAGGTGGCCATATGGGATTTCCCCCCTGGCAAATACCTGATACAGCTGTGAGTCATGCCAGATGTTGGAGTCATGATAGCTTTCAGGGCTGCCAGCACACACTTCCACGATAATGCCCTGGGCATTGCACACAACCTGGCAGTTGATGGAGGGGTATCCCTTGCGGTTTATGTAGCACCTACCCTGCTCTCTGGGTGGTAACTTGATGTGTATGTGCGTGCAGTCTATTGCACCCAGTACCTCCGGGTATTCTGCCACATGGTGTAAGTGATGCATATTGCTGGCCAACTCCTCCTACATTTTGGGGAAGTATATGTGCTCATTGGCATGTGGTAACATGGCATACAGGAAATGGTGGAATACCCTGGATGCTGATGCCTGTGAAACCCCCAGGATATCCCCAGTTGGCCTTTGGAAGGTATCTGTGGCTAGTATTCTCAAGCTTACACATACCTTGTGTCCACTGAGATGGGTTCCCCTCTGTTATTTCTCACTCTGAGGCATGGCCGGCACAGCTCAACAAGTTGCAGTATGGTGTCCCTGTCCACCCTGTAACACTCTATCGCCAGATCATTTAGCCCCTGGTAGGTTACCCTTGGTCTGAACACTCTTCTCCTCCTCCGGTGCCTGAGGTGGTTGTCAGCATCATCCTCCACACCACCTTCAGTCTCCAACACCTGCTGGTGAATCAAAGCTATGGCAGCCCCTAACATGCACATTTTTAAATTTCCCCGTCTGTTTACACTGATGGTGCAGATTGTATGGGAATACACAAGTGTTTGTGAGGTGCTTTCACACTTTATACTATTGTGCTAGAGATGCTGCTGATGTCTTTGGGTGTGTATGTGCAATTCCAGCTGCAGGATATCTTAATTATTTGTTTTACAGCAAGTACTGCAATTGTGGGGTCTTTGGTGTTGAATTATGCTTGCCTGCCGTGATTTATCTGTTGCCCTTTATTTCACTTTTCAACCCGAATCCCATCCCATTGACAGGCATGCATCTAGCTGCCAGCTTTCTTGTTTTGTACTTTTCCTACCCATTAATGTGTTGTGAAATGTGTTATGTAGCTGATCTACTGCAATTTTGCTTTGTTCTGCTCTGACAGTTCTGTCTTCTTTGCAGTACGCACCTCCCCTTTCCTGTTCTGCAGGTAGCTGCTAGCAGCCTTGTTAGCTGTTGTCAATGGCCCACTGTGGGTTCCTAGGTGTTAATTACTCATTTGTACTCCTGTTTCCAGGCTGCAGCATATCCTTATGTTTTTCCCATATCCTTCCTGTTTCCACTCTGGTGCACGGAGTGCACAGCCGTTTACCGGGTTTATAGCGCGTTTTTATCCACGCTCACATGCACATTCGGTTACCTTATGTGCTCTCAGCTAAGCAAAGCTATGGCTACTTCAACACATGTCTATCCTGCAGCTTTGCCTAGCTAGGGGCAGACCAGTTTAGCAATGCTCCAATGTGCTTACAGCAATGGTGACACACCCCTCTCTTGATGTCATTTTTATCTCAAGGGCTCACCTCGGTTTTATAACGCTACACTGTTTTGTGCATCCTTACACCAACAGGAAATCTGCAATTCACAATTACTCCTCTCATTTGCATGGCATTGCCTACTAATTCCTAGCTACTTTGCATAACACTGTCACTGCCCCTAAGCAACCCTTGCACCATGAGTATGGTGTAGCATGCCTGCCATTGACTATTATGGAGAAATCATGATATGTGTTTCATTGCAGTTTTATTCCATATTTTTTTATATTCCTTGCGATCCCCTTTGCGCACCGATGCCCTGTACTTTAACTTTGCGTTAGTGTGGGCATAATATGTTCATTTTCATATTTTATGCATGTTGTTTTATGCCAATGGTTATATATTTAGCCATTGGCATATATTAACAGTATAATACATGAGTTTGGTCTGCTGTCATGGCTCAGATTTAATGTCTGAAAAATGTAAACCATTTTTTTCGGTTTACATTTCTGCATGCTTACACTTACACTACACCTGCACCACTTCCTGAATCGCTATATACCTTCATTTGCATGCTACACTCCTGCACATGGGGTGATTAACATACAGGCACTGGTAGCTGTGCAGGCTTAGCGTACACAGGTAGTGCACATGGAAACAGCTCATACCTGAATTGCTCGGTGGCCATATTTGGTGTTAGATTGCCGATGCTATGCCTGCACGTGGTGCACGCTTCATGTATCCTGGGGAGTATTATTTAAAATCACCAAACCAGCCAGTTGTTGTTGCGCCTGACACACTCCTGGTATGATGTTGGCCCTTTCTTGTAGATACCACTTCCATTTCTGCACAGTTGAAGATTGTGCTATCAAAGTTTTTAACATGTTATCTTATAACCACCCCTGGATGGGGTAGTCAACCTTTATAGTTACTGTTTGTTGTTTTGTTATTCCTTCCACATTAATTAATACTGTGTACACTGCCAGCACATGCTGTTTGTGGGGGCTATATTTAACTTGTGCTCCAGCTAGAGATTTAGACCCAAATCCCAATGGTCTCTTATTCCCAATGTCATTTTTTTTACCATAGCCCCCAAGACATAACATTATTGGCAGCAGTCATTTTCAAATTAAAGGGTTGCTGTGGATTGATTGGACCTAGCCCTACACTTTGCTGTACGGCCTTTTTTTGCTTTTCTAAAAGCCATTTGCTGCTTAGAACCCCATTAAAAATCACACTTTTTTTAGTCACATAATGAATAGGTTGCAGAATTAGTCCAAGATGAGGTACAAATGCTCTCCCGAAGCCCATTGTTCCCAAGAAGGCCTGTGCCTGCTGTTTTATTTTTGGAACTGCAATTTTTTGGATATTTTCTCGGGCTACAGCAGGTATCTCTCTTTTTGCTTCATTTTATATTATACCAAGAAACTTTGCTGATGTTTCTTGCTATGTTCTGTTTTTGTTTACAGCCCACCCTCTATTCTGAAGGTGTTGGATTACAGTTTTTAGTGCAATGTCCACATTAGACTTCTCTTCTGTAATCATAATATTATTAATGTAATGGAAAACAGCAACTTTGTCTAGCAGCAGCTTAGCTAGGTCTCTGGCCACCAATCCATGGCATAAGGTAGGGCTATGCAGATATCCTTGCGGTAGCACTTGGAAAGTATACTGTCTCCCTTCCCAGGTAAAAGCGAATTGGCCCTTGCTTTCTTCCACTATAGGGTTGTTCAAAACTGCATGATATGGCCCAGCAGATGAAGACAGTCTTTTAACAATTGTGACAATATTTGGAACAGCTGCAGCTAAAGGTGGAGCCACCTTATTTAGTCCTTGGTAGTCTACGGTCATTCGCCATGACCCATCAGATCTTTTGATTGGCCACACCGGGCTGTTGAATGGACTCACTGTTGGTTCGAGTATGCCACCTCGAGTAGTTTTTGTATTGTCTCTGTGATCTCAGTGTGCCCACCTGGAATACAATCCTGTTTGATATTTACTATTGTTTTTGGTGTGGGAATGCAAAGCAGCTCCCACTTAGCATTGCCTTAAACCACAGCCTTGACTGTGATGACTGAACAGTGCCGTGCTCCAAATCTAAATGGTCATACAGTAGTCTCTAAAGTTCTACCTTTTAACACATCTAGCCATAAAATGTGTTCTGATACGGGGGCTATAACTGCTGCAATATAAATAGGAATGCCATCTCCAAAAGCTATCTTTACTTTTGTCTTGATGCCTAATGTTTTGGTCCCCCCATAACCATCTGTTTTTACAGATTGTCCATTAAACATACTGGGGTTGCCTGCAAAGATGGTTATTTTTGATCCTGTATCGACTAGGGCCATTACATGCTGTGGCCCTCCCTTCTAGAAAATGGTAAGAGGTATGTAAGGGCATCAGCCCTCAGGTATAATTGCTCTTACTGTACCCCTGGCTACTGGGGACCTGCCTACTAGCCAATTTGTCTCTATTTTCTCAGTCGGTGTCTAACATCCTTTCTCCCCCCAATATTTCTCATGAATAAACTCTTCCATTTGCCACTGCATTAACTCTTCATCAGTAGGATTGCCAGGGTATAACTGATTCCACCCTGTTTTCAATTTAGTGGTGCTTCTGGTAGGACTTTTGGTAGGGGGCTGCTTTTTATCTGAAGAATCTAATCCCTTTTCTTTTTGTTTTTGTCTCCATTTTTTTATGCAACTCTTCAATGGTTATTCCATATGTGTTTACAGCTTCTACTTCCCATTTTAGGAGATCTAAAAACATTTGCTTTCTTGTAATCTTTTCACTGGCTTTATTTTTTGACTTGTCTGCACTTGCTTTTTTGTTTTTTTTCTGTACTCTATCTTTTACTAATTCTGCCATTTGGTTCAGAGTAGTTATTACATTCCATATTTGTTGACCTACACAACCTACTAAGGCAGCCATAAGCTGCCCTTTCCACCACTGTGGTGATTTTTAATTAGTTTACTTTTTTATATTGCTTGTCATTGTCTGTGTATCGGGTCCTCTAGGAATCACTACTGCTCTGTTTCTTATTTTTAATGAGTAAATGATGGCTAACATAGCCATCTCTCTAAGTTGTTGGATTGCATCTGCTATTGTTTTCCAAGGCTTATGTTCATTAGCTACTGCTGTGGCATCAGGCCAAGTACTCCGAAAAGCTGAGGTGAACCATACTACCAGCCTATTTTTTGAGTGCTATCATGATTCACATTATTTGCTATCTGCTTCAAACATGGATGAAACACTAAACAAGAGCGCTGGTGCATTTTGTTTAGCATTCAATGACACTACTTCTCCTCCTGTATCCCAGACCCGAAGAAACCAGGTTAAAACAGTTTCTCCCAGCTTTTGACTAAGTCTGAATTACATTTAATAACACTGCTTGGGTATAACTTCGCACCTCTACCCATTGTTGTTGCCCCCCCCCAAGTGTACTGCCCCTTTTTCATAAATAATTGGACGTGCTTCCATGGACAGGGGATTTATTAATTTAAAATCACTATCATCCTCATCAGTTGAAGGGAGGTCACCTTCCCATTCTTCAAGGTTAAATTTTGGTTTACAAACTAAAGCATGTACCTGAGTCCTTGAGGGTAGGTGATGTGAGCTATTCCCACGCCGCTGCCTGCGGTGCTGAATTATCTGGTAGCTGATGCCACCAAATTAGTCTTCCAGTGTTCTGCTTCCTCTCCTACCTTAGCAACTGCCATATTTACCTTTTCCAAGGCATCTCTATAAAGTTGATGTGTATGTATTATGTGTTTTACATTTTTTTTTTAACTCTGAGACTTTTTATTTTATTTTTTTTACATTTTTGTCTAATTCTTGTATTGCTTTAAAGACAGCCATCCGGCTGCATCTACTCCCTCCTTCACATTTTTCCACTTAGCATCTAACTTTAAATTTGATAGAGCCCTTGCTAGCTCATCAAAGTTTGCCTTATGTTTTGTTTGCAAAGGTCCTGGGGAAGGTGGAGGTGAATCCTGGCTTAGCACTTTAGCAAGAGGATCCCATCTCCCAAACAATGCTGGCGTTATAGTACCAACACCCACCTTAGTTGGGGTACCTACTGTAACATCCTTCTTGCCAATACCAATATGTTTTAAAGAAAAAAAAACATTGGTTGTTGTGACATTTCTACTGCAAACCTTAGAATCCTGCTGACTATGCCAAGATGTTTTAGTTTGTTACTTTAATTTTGAGGTTAATAAGACACCAAGGATCAAACTTAGACACTTATTTTATTAAACAAAAAAACAATTTACAAGTTAACTATTAAATCAGCTGATTAACAAAACATTATAACCATTAAATCATGTACTCACAAACATTTGATAAACAAAATCATCTTTGCCACTGATAGGGGGACTCCAATCCTATTCAGTGTTGCTATCTGTTCAGTCAAGACAAGGTGGACACTGGCAAAATGGCTGTATGATCAGTTCAGGCTGATACTTCTTTAATTAAATTTGGATGATGATTACTAGCATCTGAGCTTTTTATTGTCTTGAATAAACAAAAGGGTCAAACGTTTTAACTAATGACATATAGATCATAAGCTGATCATAGGCTGATGGAATATTTTACAAATCATTTTCTAAGTTGTAAACAAGACTCATAATGTTTGATTTCATTGCATATTACTTCCCCTTTCCAAAGCACAGTTAGCCCACAAACTTGTGATAGCGTTCTTTATTGAAATCCCCCATATTCTGGTAAACATCTTTTAAGCTGGTAAATAACTTATAGGTCAAGAAAGGTTCAGTCATACCAGTGATCAATGAGCAAGGCCTGCCTTTAAGCATATTTCCATTATTTTAATATTCTAGCAGCATGTAATATTTTAGCAACATGTCAAATCGAGAAAATAATCAAACATAAACAGTGGTAAGTAGCTTGTGGTGCATAACTCAAGCAGACCTCAGAATCGTCCCAAATTACTAGGTTTTTACCGAGTTTTGAGGTCCAAATGAAGGGGTGCCACGATTCTCGAGTGGCACCCCTTCATTTCTGATTTCTTTGCTTTTGTTTTTTTTATTTTTTTAATTTTCACGCTGTCGGAGCTGACATCATCATGTGTGTGATGACGTCAGCTCCATCAGCACTACCAGCCAGTCGGAATTGAGCTCAAGGAGCTCACGTCATCATTTCCAGCTGGCTGCGAGTAGGCGGGAAGTGCTTTGCTATTTGAAAGGAACTGAACTTGCTGCCGAGAGTGCTGTTTTTGCTGCCCTTTTGGACTTTGCTTCTGCTTATATGCTGGCTTTCATTTCATTGCTTTAGAGACTTGTTGCACTGCCGTGCTGACTTTGCCGAGGCCCGAGAGGGATTTTGTTGCCGTGAGATGAATTCTGGCTTTGCTGAGAGAGGGACTTTGTTGCTGCCGTGCGAAAAATGCTGGCTTTGTTGAGAGGGAGACTTTGTTGCTGCCGTGTGATGAATGCTGGCTTTGCTGAGAGGGAGACTTTGTTGCTGCTATGCTGACTTTGCCGAGAGAGGGACGTTGTTGCTACTTATGCTGCTGGTAAGGGTGTGTGTGTGTTGTTGTTGTTGTGTGTGTGTGTGTGTGTGTGTGTGTGTGTGTGAGATGGACTTTTGATGCTTTTAGCTGTCCCTTATTTTGCAGAAGTTCTTTTTTTCACATACTTTGATCGGTTTCTCAGAAAGTTTGTGATGTTTCTGACAAAGCAGTGAGGATTTCAATTGCTGTATAATAATGACAGACATTTGTGTTTTAGACTTATATCCTTCAAAAGGTATGCTAGTATAAAGCCTGCTATTCTAGCAAGTTTTGAAGTATACTAATTTATTTAAAAATGTGTGTGTGTGTGTGTGTGTGTGTGTGTGTGTGTGTGTGTGTGTGTGTGTGTGTGTGTGTGTGTGCGCGTGTATGTGTACATGTACATATGTATGTATGTCTGTATTTGTGCATATGTGTGAAGGGTGTTGAAGACTATTTCATTTGTCCTTGAGTTTGCAAATTGTCACAAATTTTTTTTTTTTTGCCTCATATTTTGGTCTGTTCCTCATGAAGTGAGTGAGAATCGCAGTTACTAAGTAATGGACACCTGAGTTTCAGACTTAGTAGCCTTTAGGAAAAAAAACACACTAATGCAAAATCTGTTATTTTAGCAAGTTTCTAATTCTATAACGACAATAGCTCTTCCTGATTTTGTCTTTCATCCACCATTATATTTTTGGTTTTCTCCTTGATTTTTGAACTACAAGGTTGATGTGTGGAAGTGTGTGCATGGGGAAAGTTGTAGTGGACTACATACTGTATTCTGCCAGTGTAGCACTTATTTATGTATTTATTCAGTCATTTGGATTGCAGTCAAATATCAGAGATGTACAGTCACAGTTGTACAAGTACTTACAATTTGATTGCAATCAAATGTCTGAGATGTACAGTCAAAGTTGTTCAAGTGCTTAAAATAAATGACTGTGGTCAGTTCTTACTAGTTTTATTTTATTACAGCTGAAATCTGAGGTATAGATAGTCAATAAATATGTCTTAAATTGCTGGATTAAGGAGGGGTGACTGTAGTTGAAGGAGATTGAAACTGTTATCCTTTGTTCAAATTACGCAATTAGAATTATTCTGCCTTTGCAGAAGTAGTTTGTATTTGTGTGAAGCTAGCTGGGATAGTATCTATTTTTAACATAAGCAGATATCCTTATTGTGCACAGTTAATAAAGTGGTTATAATTGTTGAGTACAGTGATTATCTCTTACGAAAATGAGTGTGAGTGTGTGTGTGTGTGTGTGTGTGTGTGTGTGTGTGTGTGTGTGTGTGTGTGTGTGTGTGTGTGTGTGCATGTGAATGCCCCAAATGTAATGCACCTGGTGGCTAAAGGTATTTAGGCTCAAACCCTGTACCTTTGTTTCAGGGTAAAAAGATTCTAAAGTCCCTAGACACCACCATTTCTCAGCTTTGCACAGATTTTTTTCTGCTAAGAGTTGAGAGCTATGGTGACAACAGTATTTGTATTCCCCCATTATTGGCTTTGTTGTTTATCCAGTTTTTTGTGCTAACTGTTCACAGCTATGGTGAGTGAGAAGTCAGTTGTATTTACTATTGCCCCCCATTATTGGCTTTGTTGTTTGTCCAGGTTTTTTGTGCTAAGAGGCTGACAGCTATGGTGAGAAGTGAGAACTGAATTCAATAAATGATAGCCATTAAGTTTGTCTTCCTATTGTTTAACCTGCTGATTTAGCATAGTGGTATGTTGCACTGACTGTAGTGTATAGTATTCTGGGTTAAAGACTTCCAGTAACATGCATAGTGGTAACACAACATTTTATTCCAGCAACTTTCCAAAATTATACAAGCAATGTTTTAAATGTGTCCCTGGTTTTTAACCTTTTGCCTCCCCAAAAAATCTGAAATTGAAAATAAGTGTGAGAAGCTGTGCAAGATGCCTGTGGCTTACACTACTGTCATTCTATTTATAGTTTGGGTGTGGAAGTAGACTTTTATGATGGAAATGTTCTGAATTGGGCAGTTTTGTAATTATTGGTTCATGCATTTTCTTTCATTGCCTACAGTACAGCCTACTGGAAAAATGTTCATTCAAACAATAAATTTAAAATGTGCTCTGTCTAACAAGTGTGCTATATTATACCAGGAATATTTAATAAAGTCCGGAAGGTGTATCAAAGAAAAGAACATATGTATGTTTCTTGTTTTGTGTGCAAGGGGCCAATGATTTGAAAACAGCCCAAAGGTAATCTTTATCCACCACTGGCCAGATGCATTTTCTTTGGATGTGGTGCAGGTTTCAATGCTGTTTCAATTAATGTGAGTTTCAAGGGCAGAGAAGTTTTAATGCCAAGTGTATTTTTATTGTGAGACAGTATTGCTTTGTTTATCAGATGTCTGTTAGTGTTTGTGCATTGATGTGCTGCAAAATGTAAAAATAAAATCCAAATAATCATTGTAGAAGTAAAGCAATATGCACACATTAGTGTTTATGGTAAATGGGGCAAAATAGCCAGGTAATGGGACATTGGAATGGCTGCAAGGGGACTCTGGTGCCATATTTTGGTTGTCTGTTCTTCAGTTTGTGTTCGAAAGTTGGTAACCCACAATTCCATTAGAGTGGGTGGGGTTACATAATTATGTATGCAAATTAGATGTTAATCAGCGTACAGATTTGTACCTATTTTTCATGGCCCTTGTCCAGATTTTTGATGCTTCCAGGTTGAGAAGTATGAACTCAAGCTGAGCAGACTGTGTGGATCCATCACACCATGGAACACAGTGGAGACAGTCATCAAAAAATGGAGAAAATATGGGACAACAGTGATGTTGCAAAGAACTAGACGTCCCTCCAAAATTGATAAAAAGACAAGACAAAACCTGTTCAGGGAGGCTGGCAACAGACCTACAGCAACACTGTAGGAGCTGCAGGAATTTCTGGCAAGTACTGGTTGTGTACTACATGTGACAACAACCTCCCATATTCTCCATATGTCTGGGCTATGGGGTAGGGTTGCAAGATGGAAACCTTTTTTTATACAGACAGGCATCCAGGCCCGGCTAAAATTTGCAAATCAATACATTACATCTCACAAAAGCATGTGGGAAAATGTGTTATGGTCTGATGAGACCAAGGTTGAACTTTCTGGTCACAATTCCAAAGTGTACGTTTGGCACAAAAACAAGTGCATTACCAAAAGAACACCATCCCAATGGTGAAGCATGGTAATAGCAGTATCATGCTTTGGAGTTGCTTTTCTTCAACTAGAACTGGGGCTTTAGTCAAGGTGGTGGGAATCATGAACTGTTCCAAATACAAGTCACTTTTGGCCAAAAACCTTCAGGTGTCTGCCAGAAAGCTGAAGATGAAGAGGAATTTCACCTTTCAACATGACAATGACCCCAAGCATACATCCAAATCAACAAAATAATGGCTTCACTAGAAGAAAATTAAAGTTTTGGAATGGTCCAGCCAAAGCCCAGACATAAATCCAACAGAAAATATGTGGGGTAACCTGAAGAGAGCTGTGCACAAGAGATTACCTCGCAATCTGACAGATTTGGAGTGCTTTTGCAAGGAAGAGTGGGCAAATATTGCCAAGTCATGATGTGCCATGGTGATAGACTCCTACCCAAGAAGACTGAATGCTGTAATTAAATCAAAAGGTGCTTCAACAAAGTATTAGTTTAAGGGTGTGTACAATTATGCAATCAGCTTATTGTGCATTTTTTATTTTTTATATTTTCCCTAACAGATTTGTTTGCTTTTCAATTGAATTGTACAGGTCATAGGTCACATTAAAGGTGTGAAAAGTTTTGAAATGATTTATTGTGGTGTCAATTTTTTATATCACAAAAACCTGGCAATTTAACAGGGGTGTGCTAACTTTTTTATATCCACTGTATATATATATATATATATATATATATATATATATATATATATATATATATATATATATATATATATATATATATATATATATATATATATATATATATATATATATATATATATTATAACAAATCCACAATTTTATATGGATTTGGGGTATAGTAATGACCTTATGATTATCTGTGTTTTTTGTTTTTAAGTAAATCTGTATTGTAGAAAAAGTAGTTTGCAATTTTTTAGTAAATATGTTGCCAGTGAAAGGTCATGTATCTTTAGATTTGCTACATATAAATGTAGTTTGACAGTTTTCTGGAAATGAGTGCCAGTCAATGTTGGCTTGACTGTGATTATTTATTAACAGAAATATTTATTTGTTGTCACACCTACTGCTTTAATGTTAGTATTGCATGAAATCCAGGAGTCTGTTTCTAGAATAACAGTTCTTTTACATCATTTTCAGACATTCCTGTGGCATTTATTGCTTGTGTACTTAAAATGTGATTGTCAAACCAGTCAACCAGATAACTGGAAAACAAATTTAACACCACTGTTAAATTTCTAACTCATTATTGTGAAGAAGCAATGCCAAAGTAAAAGTGGGAATAAAAAATGTAAATGCTCAGTGGAAACCTACAAACACTTCATATTATAAAAAAATGAGAAGAAAAAAGTTTTGTTACAACAAATTATTCAAAATATAAAATTAACATCTAAACCTAAGTCATTGCATAGTAGCATTATGTATTGTCATAAGTCATAAGGAGTGGGTAATGATCTAATTTATCACCTGGCAAAATGTAACACCTCAGATCAGCCAAAGACACAAAGGCAGGAAAATCATTTGCTCCACTAGTGACCTGAGTTTGATAATGGATTCTGGCTACTGGTACAATTGGTCATGGTGATAGGATGAAGTCTCCAATGGCCAGCTCTCCTATGCTGAAGGGGGAAGAATGTAGAATCTAGTGTATGGGTAGCCTGTGGTGGATACCAGGAGCTTCATGGGCATGTCATTGTAAGACTGGAAGGTGATAACATCGAAATGTAACTGCATTAGCTGTTCACATAGTTATGATCAATTTGATCAGTGATTGGCAGCAGAGAGAATATCAGTTCTCAGGTCAATGCAGTCAGGTCTGATTTCCACCCTCCTCATGAAACAATTATACCTGGGGTTCTTGGCTGGAGCAATGCAAAGATCTGGGGATGGTTTGGTGCAGAGGCCAGGGGGAGCTGCCAGAGAGTTTGCAGAGTGAAGATCATAGTAAAAGCAAAATAAAAAAAAAATATGTTTCATCTTAGGTTGTAAATGTTATCTTTGTTTAGGGGTTCAATATTGCATGTCTACAATTTAGTGTTGTATTTGACAGCATAATAAATTAATGAAATCCAGTCTGAAATGTAGTTTCCAAGTGAGGATATCATAAGTATAATATAATACAAAAAACTGAAGATAGCCAAAACTATGAAACAAAAACACAGTAGGTCCCAGGAAACCACTCCAAAAGCTCCAAAAGTTGTTCTTTATTGTAACACACATAGTATTTAATGCTTTTGTCTCACAATGAAGATACTTCATCAGTATACACACACAAATAAACTGAATCATTTAAATACTATAAGCAATTAATGGTACACCAATCACAGTACTAATTACCCAATTACAAAATAACCATAGGCCAGGAGTAGCTGCCAGAGAGTTTGCAGAGTGAGGATCATAGTAAAAGAAAAGGAAAAAAATATATATGTTTCATCTTAGGTTGTAAATGTTATCTTTATTTTGGGGTTCAATATTGCATGTCTACAATGTAGTCTTGCATTTGACAGCATAATAAATTAATAAAATCCAGTCTGAAATGTGGTTTCGAAGTGAGGATATCATAAGTATAATATAAGCCAATCAGAAATATGGTTAATATATGAAGATAACATAAGTCTGATATAAGGCAGACTGAAATCTGGCTTTGTTTGTAAGGACATTTTAAGTGAAATAAATCTATCTATCTATCTATCTATCTATCTATCTATCTATCTATCTATCTATCTATCTATCAATCTATGGTGAGGGGGGGGGCTTCTTTTTGTTATTCTTACTTTACCAAATTCAATAGAAAAGACACAGTTTGACTACTAAAGGATATAAAATGCTTAAAGTTAAATCAGTTTCACCATAATTGAATTTACACATTCTGCATGTGTTAAGCCTGGTTTGTCTTCTTTAGTAGCAAAACTAATGTTCATACTCACAGAATTCTCTTTGACTTTCTTGCTACCCATTCAAGGGTATTCTTTTACAAAATGTGACATAAACATTTTGAGAAGCATTTATAATACATGAGAAGGGGCAGCTACAATAATTCTGTGGCCTTCAAAAGCATGTCCTCTAGCTTAATCCACTGCAAAGACTAGCTCTTATCAGACTAATTATAAAATGCCATACCCTGTTCTGTAACTCACACATAATGTGGTGTACCTGAGAAAGGTACAAAGACTCCTTACAAATGAGTGAGTTATAGAACAGGGTATGGCAGTCTATAATTAATTTGATGGGAGCTATATGAAGGGGATAATTACCGCTTGGACATGGCTGTCAAAACCCATAGAGGGTAACACTGTTTACTTTGTGTCTGCTTATTCTAAATGCACTGAAATGTCATTTTCCTGTCCTGATTATTTGAATTCATTGTCAGGCTAGACCACTCCCAGAAAATGCCCAGTCAGTCACAGTTATATTAACTGGTTAAATACATTATATTAACACAGATTACCACTTGGTTGCAGACAAAAGTCAAATCAGAATCTGGGAAAATTGCAAAAGTATAAGACACATATACCTTATCCCAGGATTCAATAATGTTTACATGGAGTGTAAGAATAGTGCAGCTGCTCCTGCATGGAATATGGCCGCAGAGCGATCCAGTAAACAAGCCTGGGGATTTGCATGAGCCTGGCAGCACTATTCCCACACAGACTCCACTGAATAATGCTGATTACCTAATTTGCTAGTGGAAACCATGCAAATGAGGTGAAGCAGTGATTCAGTAAGCAGGCAGGCATGCAGGAATAGTGTAAAGTGTAGAAATGTATATGGCTACTAGCTGAATGTGTGCGCTGCAGCTCTGGAAGCTATAATGACTCCAACATCTGGCATTCGTCACAGATATACCAGGCATTTGCCAGTGAGGACATCACATATGGCCATATGGTGGGGAATGCTGGCTATGCACTGGAGCCGTGGATGATGACACCCATCAGAAATGCACACCCACTCAAGAATGCCATAATGAGGCACACACACAAACCAGGATCATTATAGAGTGTGTGTTTGGGATGCTCAAGTCACGGTTCTGCTGCCTTGATATATCTGATGGAGCCTTGTAGTACTCTCCAACCACATGTGCACACATGTTCATAGTATGTGCCATGCTACAGAATATGATCCTGTGGAAACAGCTGCAGTAGGAACAACATGGGGAAGGGCCACACAGTCCCCCACCATTGACAAGGTCCCCATAGGCACAGAAAGACTCGGAGGAGGAAGTCCTTGACCCTGCTCCTGTAGTCAGACAGAGGCATGCCCAGTATGCCCAGACCTTGGCAAAGAGGCAACGCATAGCACACACACTGACACTATAGGGACCCAGAGACTGACACCTCTCTCTGACTCACACACACAGTAAAATAGATGACACACACATCACAGTACCTGCAGCTTACTCTGTATAGGCAGTGTACTGCATGCATCCAACAGAGTCAGCCCTCACCCACTTTCCCCATAACTGCCACAGGCACAAGGTAAGTCAGTTTTCTAAACAATAACTGAATGGAGTAGTATGTTCTGGTAGCATATCTATGGTATTGTTGCATGCATGCAAGGAAATGGGTTGGCCTACTGGGGTAGCAGCAGACAACTGACAGCTATGTGGGACACCGGGAAATGTCTGCCCAATACTGGCTTTCCCACACTATGCAGTATTATTCAAGGTGACAAATCCCACTGCAGTATATACGGGGGGGGTCAACTAAGGGGGTCATAGGTCACATGCATTGCTGCCAATGTAGGGATCCCATACTCACCCCTCAGACTCACCCAGCAAGTCAGCCATAGAAAACCATAAAGAAATGTCTGGCAAAGGACCACAAATAGTGACAATGATGGAATACCCCCCTACAGACTTACACAGTGATATCACAGCAGGCCTTCCAGTTGCAGTAAGGCTCTGAAGGGTAAGAAGTCTGAAACTCAATTGTATGCCATTACAATCTAACCTGTGGCCTCTAGCGATATGCCTTAATTATCCAAGACAGGGTACAATACTATGCTAAATGGAACCAAAATGTAAAGCCAATATCAGCACAATATGGGAAAATGTGTACCATTGACAGGTGTGCTTCCCACACCCATATTCCCATAGAAATGCAATAACATGTAGGTTTGTAGAGTAATAGTAGCAGAGCACACATTGCCAGAGCTGTCCTAATCAACATAACTTGTTGCATGTCCACAATATGCAGGGGGTTGATGATCTATGTGTATGCGTGGGAAATACTGTCAGGATGTGGCAAGCACTTACTCCTGGCTGTTGTGTCTTAGTGGCCTAGGTACAGTACTGTGGTAGACAGGGCCATGTTCCAAGAATCACAGTGCCAACTATTTTGCATGTCAGCTGCATCTACAGTGGGAGTTGTACACACTCTCCAGATGTCAATATCCATTACTGAGGGAAAGCTGGACAGGTCATGGGCAGGGGGCCACACATATGAACAATACACAGGTTGGAGTAACCTACGCAGTGCCAACCATGCATCACTGCTGTACAGACCTTTTGCAGAATGTACAGAGGTTTGCACCATATTTGTGGTGTCTGTATCATGAAATAATGGTTGTGTGGCAAATCATTGTCAAACCACAAAAGTCTAAAGTAAGAAATAATGACAGATTGTAGTGCCTCAGGCCTCACACCCTAAAAAAATGCATGCTTATGCAATATCTGCTATTGTATCACCCTTCTAGGTTTGTAAGGCCAGTAGTTAAAATGGTCCCTATATTTAGGCCTTAAGATACTGAGTGCACCACCATGATTAAAATAGTTCAACTGTAATGAACGAAATAAAAACTCAATAAAACTGTTGTAAAAGCTAAAAATAGATGAAGCATCAAACGATAAGCTCTTTCTGCAGGTTTGCCTTCTTCAGATCTTGACTTCCTGTGCTTCATTCTATAGCCTTAAACAAATGTTCACCAATCACGTGATTTCCTTGCATTACTGATCCCTCCTGCCACAGGCTATCAATCACTTGCCTAGAGGCAGACAAGCCCCTAGTTTTAACCAATGGAAAGACATTTCTGCTTCAGAATAGATTTCAATGGAACCATTACATTTAGGCCTGGAGCACTTAGCTCTTAAATTATTTATCCACACGATTTCACGAATCTCAGTATTATTTTGAATATCCCCAGCTCTATGCCTATGCGCACACATTCTATAGCGTTAAAGCTAAAATAATAGGTTGGATTTGTGCTAATATGAGATGTTCGCACATTTTTCATATCCTTCTGTCAAATATCTCATAAATGATGTAAAACCCTCTCTTTCAGGAATTGATCAGTTTTGCCTATATAAAAACAAGAGCAAAGGTGGCAGCATGCTAGATATACAAGGTGCTCATTGTTGCAAGTTGTTTTAACATTAAGTACATAGATCTTGCCTGTAGTTGGATAATGAAAGTATTGCTATTATCTATAAATTGACAGGCTTTACATCGTCCACATTTGTGGGTTCCTTGTCTTAAAATATTAGCATTTTGCTTGGGAAAGCCATCTTTATTGCAAATAAGTCTTTTGATGTTTTTGTTCTTGAATGTAAAACTCCATCTTTCTCCTACAATGTTTTTTATTTTATCATCTTCAGTCAAAATAGGCCAGAACCTTCTGATAACTTCACATACCTTCCTGTTGTCTGTACTAAAGGTAAGGACACAATTTAAATTGGTTCCTTCAAGGTTCATTGTGTCTTGTCGTGTGTCTAATGTCACATTGCCAGTACTCCAGCTGGAGAAATATGGATGTCCTTCATTCATCTTAAAGTTTCAGGGTGGATTTTGGCTGTTAGGTCATCTCTGTTATAGCCCCTATTAGACAAATTTACTTCTAATTGCCTGTGTTCCTTCTGGAATGTATGCTCATCCGTACATAGCCTGGAAATCCTTATTAGCTGATTCTCATAAATGTTCCTATGGATAAAGCCAGGATGCATACTACTCCTATGCAGAAAATCGTTCTTCCAAGTGCTTTTCCTATGAACACTCATGCTTATTCCATTGGTTTGGTCTAATTGCAGGCATATATCTAGAAAATCTATCTCATCCCTAGAGTACTGAAACGTAAATTTCAAGAACTCTGTATCACACAAAACATGCATTGATTCCCATTGTGTCAATACTATGTTCAAATAACTATTGGCACATGGGGTGGCCATGGCTACACCCCATACTTGGCAATAATAAGTCCTACCATATGAGAATATATTGTTCTACAAGATTAGTTTGAGTAGAGAACATATCAAGTTGGAGTTCGATCCCAGTGGAGATAAAAATATCTCTGACTGCTTCAATCCCATAGGAATGCGGCATCACTGTAAATAAATTATTTACGTCCATTGTCACTAATAACAGATTAGCCATGCAGTCCATGTCTTGCATTTTCCTGGAGAAGTCCTTCAAACAGCTACCTGATTCTTTCAAAACTGTTTTTGCTTCTGGGATGAGTTTTTCAGCTCTTTCTCAACATACATAGACAGGGACTCAGTTATCCAAACTCTCCCCATGACTATGGGTCATAGGAGAGTTAGCATGGTTTTTATGTATCTTTGGCAGACCACTTATGGCTGGAATGGTAGGATGAATTACCTCAAAGAAGTCAAACAATTCTTTAGTGATATGTCTTTCTAAAAGCAAATCAGTCAAGGTGTTTTGTACATTTCTAATCATCCTGCCAACTGTATTTCTATTAATGATTTTGTAAGTTCCTAAATCATTTAGCAGATGATGCATCTTTTCCTGTAGGAAATCATCTCAATTACTACAACAGCTCCTCCTTTATCAGCAGGTTTAATGACCAGGTCGTCCTTTGACTTCACTTCAAATAAAGCTTCTCTTTCCTCACTGGTCAAGTTGTGAAAGTGACCACCTTCTTTGTCGTTTCCCCTTAATTTTGTAACCTCATTTTCATACAAATGAACAAACAAGTCCACAGTAGGCTGGTTGATAGGTAGAAATGTGCTGGTTTTTTCAGTATAGGTAAAAAAGACTGATTGACATTACTAAAAATAGTCTTTAGAGTGACATTCCTGGCAAAAAGTTTTACGTCCGTGACAAACTCATTCAAATCAGACCTTATCAAAGGAATAAATGTTAGACCTTTCTCCAAGACCCAAATGGTTTGGTGACTCAACGGTTTCTGTGTTATATTCACCACTAGATTCTGTTCTAGGCCTTCTGGTGGTTGAGCATTTTCCATTTCCTGTCTTGACTTTCTGATCTCACGTTTTTGCTTTGGTTCTCCTTTATAAAAAGACGGTAGTTGGCAAGAAAAAGGGGAAAAATTACTCCTTCTTTAGGTTGAGTATCTGCTGATGTGCAATGTATTCTCATATAGTAGCACTTATTATTGGCAAGTATGGGGTGGAGCCATGGGCACCCCATGTGCCAATAGTTATTCGAACATAGTATTGGCACAATGGGAATCAATGCATGTTTTGTATGATAAGAACCCTTGGTCTACCAATATTATATACTATGGATGTTTTGTGGATGATATTTTTATTCTCTGGAATGGGAATGAAGATCAGCTTAAGTCTTTCTCTGAGTATCTTGAACGCACTACAGAGTTCTTGAAATTTGCATTTCAGTACTCTAGGGATGAAATGGATTTTCTAGATATATATGCCTGCAATTAGACCAAACCAGTGGAATAAGTACAAGTGTTCATAGGAAAAGTACGTGGAAAAAACATTTTCTGCATAGGAAGAGTATGCATCCTGGATTTGTCCATAGGAACATTTATGAGAATCAACTGATAAGGATTTCCAGGCTATGTATAGATGAGCGTACATTCCAGAAGGAACTCAGGCAATTAGAAGTAAATTTGTCTAACAGGGGATATAATAGAGATGACCTGACAGCCAAAATCCTCCCTGAAACTTTAAGATGAATGAAAGGATGTCCGTATTTCTCCAGATGCAGTACTGGCAATGTGACATTGGACAAACAACAAGACACAAGGAACCTTGAAGAATACCAATTTAAATTGTGTCTTTACCTTTAGTACAGACAACAAGAAGGTATGTGATGTTATCAGAAGGTTCTGGTCTATTTTGACTGAAGATGATAAAGTAAAAAGCATCGTAGGAGAAAGGCCAAGCTTTCCATTCAAGAACAAGAACATCAAAAGGCTTCTTTGCCATAAAGATGGTTTTCCCAAGCAAAATGTTAATATTTTGAGACAAGGAACCCACAAATGTAGAAGATGTAAAGCCTATCAGTTTACTGATAATAGCAATGCTTTCATTCATCCAACTACAGGCAAGAGCTATGTACTTAATGTTAAAGCAACTTACAACAGTGAACACCTTGTATAGCTAGCATGCTGCCACCTTTGCTCTTGTTTCTATATAGGCAAAACTGATCAATGCCTAAAAGACAGGGTTTTACATCATTTATGAGATATTTGACAAAAAGATATGAAAAATGCACTAGCATCTCATATTAGCTCAAATCCAACCCATTGTTTTAGATTTAAAGCTATAGAATATGTGCCCATAGGACATAGAGCTGGGGATATTCAAAATAATGCTGAGATTTGTGAAATTAGCTGGATAAATAACTTAAGAGCTAACCAGCCCCTAAACCTAAATGTAATGGTTCCATTGAAACCTATTCTGAAGCAGAAATGTCTTTCCATTGGTTAAAATTGGAGGCTTGTCTGCCTCCAGGCAAGTGATTGACAACCTGTGGTAGAAGGGATCTATAATGCAAGGAAATCACCTGATTGGTGAACATTTGTTTAAGGATATGAAATGAAGCACTGGAAGTCACAATCTGAAGAAGGCAAACCAGCTGAAAGCGCTTATCATTTGATGCTTCATCTATTTTTAACTTTTGCAACAGTTTTAGTGAGTTTTATTTCATTCATTAAAGTTGGAACATTTTAATTGTAGTGGTGCACTCACTATATTTTTGCTTAGTCTGTACCTCATTCTGAGACATCTTTAGTAGTTGGGACTTATCCTCTGCCATCTATATTTAGGGCTGTTTCACCCAATTACTAATGGCTTTGTCCAGATGTCTGGCTCTCATACATAGAGAGGTATGGTGCCTAGTAGCACAGCAGGTACCCGAAGGTCAGTGTACTGGCAGGTCATAAAAGGCTGCCACCGTACTGTGTCAGTACTGATAACATGTCAGTGGCCAACAGCCATATCCCTGGAATGACAGGTTGTCACAGAAGGAGCACAAATATGCCTTGTATATCTGTTCTGCTTGTCCTAACATTGCATTCACCTGCAAAGTATTTGTAAAATAAGAAAAGGTCATGTCAAAACATCAATAGCAGACAGTGGAGAAGCAGATGTCACACTCACAACAGAAAGCAAGCAAGTAACAAACTGGTTCCCCAACTGTCTATGTATGGCAGAACAGTATCAACACCATGTCCTCATGTGTGGGCCTTTGACTCTCATATCTGGGCCTGTCCAGATGCTAGACTCAATGACAGTTTGACAGCTAGGCCAACATGTAGCCACATGATAACATAGTAACACAAACTGTCTTAGGACCCCAGCAGATGTAGTGGCACGATGATGGACAACCTGGCAAATAGGTATGCTCAGAGGTGTGTAGTCAATAACCTTGTGTGTGATGTTATGGCATTTACCATGCTCACACCAGAATTACAAATACATAACAGCAGCCACAGTGGACAAAGCTTGTGACTGGACTAAAGAAGGATACAGAGACACACAGAAGGGGGAGTAGAACTACTGGCCAGACAAATGGAGGATGTGCACACCAGAGCACATTTTTCAGTAACATAGGTGCCCTGCAGTGTATGGAGTCAGTAAGCATCACCTGCAAATACACAACACACACACACATACGTGGAGAGCCACAACAAATCATACCCCAAGTAAAGGACACCTCAGAGACAAAAACACATGAGAGCTTCCCAAACCTACACACAACAGACCACACATACACCACACACCACGGTTCTGCATACACTAAGCTCTTACCATATACACAACATATTACTCATAGAAGATTCCACTGTGAGACACACAGATATGCCACACACCAGGCAGGATAAGGAGAAAGTCACGATTACTTGTTTGGCAGGTGCCATAAACTGTCATATCATACTCAAGTCAACCCACAACAGGTACAGGGATCACACTAGCCTGGTTTATGATGGTGTGAATGATGTCAGAATTACCTCATGGACTATAGAAATGCAAAGATGATGCAGCGTGCTGAATATGTGTCCCATGCAGGTATGTCCCCAGCCATAAGCAGCATCCAACTGTCACCCAGAGTGATGGATCAATATGAACAGAAAGTGATTGTCAGCAACACCTGACTCATTTACCATTGTCACCCCAGGGAGAGCCACTGCCTGACAGCCTGGGAACATATGAGTGACCGAACGCCCTGCCTTGCTACAGATGGTGTGCATCAGTCTCACATGGCCTACAGGCCTCTGGTAAAAGGCTCACGACTCACCCATAGTGCCGCTGTAGGGAAGGTCACGGGGTCAATACTACCAACATAACGCAGTCAACAAAATGCAAATGAAAGGCCATGATGCTAAATGCTAGTAGCATACCTCTCAACCGTGTAGAGCAAGAAATCTGGACACAACCATACATAATGGTGGGATAAAGGCCAAAATATAGGGACACTTTTAAATAATGCTCTCATATTGTTAGAAAGGTGATAGAATAACAGAGGGGTGTGTAGTAACATGGATGTCATGAAGGGTGTGAAGTCTGAAACTCTAATATTCAGTTGTTATTCCCTGAATGCAACCCTAAGTGATTTGCAACAAACTTGCTAGAAAATCACAGTGTTAAGGGAAACTGACTAGATATATTAGGCATGAATCTGGATAATCTGTGAGAATCTGTACAGCTGAGAGCTATGGCCACACCAAGATATGACCTTTCAGGTAAGAAGAATACCACACAACCAGGAGATCTCCAGCCAGTATATCCTCAATGTGCTGGACCTTTTACACAGCTTCAGCAGTCAATCGGCTGTAGCCACACCTCCCAACTGGCTGGATTATGCAAGAATGTCTAGTCTTTGCCTCATAATATTGGTCTGTGCATCATCCATCTTGAATTTCTCTGGTAAATAACTGTGATGATCCAGTGATATCTCTCAGTAGGTAATGACACAATATATTACAGTGTCAAATATTACGCCAGAAAATGTTTGCTAAAACAAACCCTGTAACTCAGGTAACTTATACATTAATAAGAGCAATAGTGACAGTATCCCCTATGTCTGGGCCATTGTTTCCCCATACTGGCAGCCTACCTCCAGATATCTTGCACAAACAGGTTGCAAGGTATGGCTGTAGCACGCAACACCCTGGACTGGAGTTACAACTATTCCTGGAATGGATTCCCACGGTTACTATCGAAGGTCATATCGGGCATGCTCGTACACTTAGAGAAATAAGGCCCACGTCTGAAATCACAATGGACTATATATATCTGTATTGTGCAGATGTCTTTGCATACACACAGCTATGTACACCTGTCTCCACACAAACCCATCAGACAGGATTACCCACAACCAGCTGTAGGTGGCCCATATGTGGTACGTCTGCATCTGCTGCATGTGATACACACACACACACACACACACACACACACACACACACACACACACACACATGTATATGGACAACATATTACAATATGTCAAGCATACATGGATAAGAGAGAGACAGACAGTGATAGAGTGAGACACAAAGGGAGACACACACAGAGAGTGGGTCATATACAGGGATACATTGAAGGGTAGAGAGTGATGCCCTGCTGCAGACAGTTGCATACCAGTTGTAACTTATGGCACATGCCAGCATGAAGATGAGATTCATGGTCTGATGGCACTGAGGTGGGGGTTGTAATATCACATCATCTACTTTTGTGTGTGTGTGTGTGTGTGTGTGTGTGTGTGTGTGTGTGTGTGTGTGTGTGTGTGTGTGTGTGTGTGTGTGTGTGTGTGTGTGTGTGTGCCTGTAGGCCTCACTATTATGATGCCTTACCCATGCAGTACACTTCCCATTGCCCTACTTCACAAGATCTGCTGATGTTATTCACCATAGAAGTACCTTTGCACTGTACTCAGCCCTATAAGCTCTGTGGTGCATGCGATAACTGCATAACACTATAGTACAAATAACTAGTAAGGTAGAGGTTCTAATCTCAGTTCTAGCAAATGTAAAAGTGTGTGTGTGTATGTGTGTGTGTGTGTGTGTGTGTGTGTGTGTGTGTGTGTGTGTGTGTGTGTGTGTGTGTGTGTGTGTGTGTGTGTGTGTGTGTGCGTTTGTAAGTTAAAGATTTTGAGCCCATTCACACCCAGTACATTTCACATTTCCCATTGCCCAACTTTAGCAGTCTTGCTGATGTCAGTCACCTTAGAAGTACCTTAGGGCAGCCCTCAGTCATATAAGCTCTGGGGCATGTGTGATAATTGTGTAACACTATAGTAAAAATACCTAGTTAGGTAGAGGGTCTAATCTCAGTTCTGGCAAATGTAAAAGTATCTGTGTGTATGTTTGTAGGTTAAAGATTTTGAGCCCATTCACATCCAGCTAGCAAATGTAAAAATGTGTGTTTGTAGGTTAAAGATTTTGAGCTTATTCACACCAAGTACACTTCCAACTGCCCTACTTTAGCAGTCCTGCTGATGTCAGTGACCTTAGAAGTACCTTAGGACAGTCCTCAGATCTGTAGTTTGTGTGATAACTGCATAACACTATAGTACAAACAACTAGTTAAGTAGGGGTTCTAATCCTAGTTCTGGAAAATATGTGTGTGAATGTATTTGTGTTTGTAAGTGTGCATATCTGTAGGTTAAAGTATTTTGTGGCCTTTCTTACCCAGTACATCTCCCAATGCCATACTTTACAAGGGCTGGTGATGTTTATCACCCTCGAAGTACATTGGGACACTTTATACCCTTTAAACTCTGTGGTGCATGTGATAAATGCATAACACTGCAGTACAATAACTAGAAAAGTAGGGGTTCTAATCTCAGTCCTGGCAAATGTGTGTTTGTGTGTGTGTGAGAAGTGTCCTGTGTTTGGGTGGGAACCATATCCATTGGGGAGTGGATTTTGCAATTTTTTGTTGTGGTCCACCCAGTACACATTCCAATGACCACTTTGCAAGGCCTACTGTTGTAACCCACTGTAGAGGTAGCTGTAGACACTCTGCAGCCCTATAAGCTCTGTGCCACATGAAATAACTATGTAACAGTATAGAATAAATAACAAGATAGGTGGGGCTTCTAATCCTTTGATACCATTCCACACTCAGGAATCACAGACAAACACACTCAGCTAGGCATCAACCCCTATATTACTAGGTGGGTTGCAAACTGGCTCATAGATAGAAACCACAGTTTGACAACAGTGGACTCCATGTCAGACTGCCAACCAGTCATGAGTGGAATACCACAGGGTTTGGTCCTGGTTTGTGTTTGGTATCTATGCCTCTGAAGTCAAGTCCAACACAAAGTGATTCTGGCTGACAATGTTTGCAGAAGACTGCAAGGTGGGTGCTATTATTACGTCCCCAAGTGATGTTGACATCCTGCAGAAAGGCCTCACTGAGACCTATGACTGTTGTCAGAGCCCCGGCCTTAAGCTCAATGCCAGAAAATGTGTTGCCATCCCCTTCAGGAACAACTTGGTTCCCATGAATCACCACATCAATGGTAGTCCACTGAACGTAGAAGTCGTTATAAGAGAACTGGGAACACAGGTTGACAGAGAGCTCTCTGTTGACCACCACAGTGCCATAGTGTTCAGAAAGTCCTTCTATGTGGCACATCTCATTACTAAAGGTGTTGCATCCAGGAAGAAAGAGGTCATAGTCTCCCTCTACTCTTCCTTCATTAGGCCAATCATCGACTACAAAGGTCAATTTGGCATGTACATCACTAGATAACTGACCTGGAGAGGCTGCAAAAGCACCTCACAAAGAGGATACTAGGCCTTAAAAAGTTATCCTATATGGACAGCCTCCAATAACTATAACTATTCTCTGTCTCATATTGGCTACTTAGAGGCTCTCTCTGCTTGACTTACAAAGCCATGTCTGATCCAGCTCTGTTAGTCATACTACAGCTAAAGAAACCCAATCCATCTGCACCACATGCCCCAGAGACCTCAACCCCATTTTCACAATCAAGAGAACATGATTGAGGGACAGGTTCATAACCCAGAGACTAGCAAAGCTATGGAATAGACTTCACATACATGTCAAGCAGAGCATCTCACTGACCAACTACAAGAAAAATCTGGATGAGTGGATGGGGAATTGAAATCTCACCCTGGGGATCACTCCAGTGGCTATACTCGATAGCGACACTGGAAAATAACATCAGGTGGCACGATGCCAGGGTAATCCTATGGGCTAGGTTTGTAAAGGCTTAATGGCCATTCACCTAGTACACACCTATGAACTTATGAACCTATGGCTCTCAGTACTGGCATATATGCATGTGTGCATTAGTGTATATAAAAGTGTTTGTGAGTGTGTAAACATGTAGTTGAAAGTAATTTGAGGCCCTTCTCACCCATTACACCTCCACTGCCATACATTACAAGAGCTGGTGATGTTATTCACTTTACCGGTAGCTTGGGACACTCTTCACCCTACAAGCCCCATGGTGTGTGCGGTACCTGCATAACACTATAGTACCAATAACTAGATAGCTGAGGTTCCTAATCTGAGTCCTGGCAAATGTATGTGTGTTAGTGTGTGTGTGTGTGTGTGTGTGTGTGTGCGTGTGTGCATGTGTGTGTGTGTGTGTGTGTGTGTGTGTGTGTGTGTGTGTGTGTGTGTGTGTGTGTGTGTGTGTGTGTGTGTGTGTGTGTAAACATGTAGTTGAAAGTAATTTGAGGCCCTTCTCACCCATTACACCTCCAACTGCCATACATTACAAGGGCTGGTGATGTTATTCACTTTACCGGTAGCTTGGGACACTCTTCACCCTACAAACCCCATGGTGTGTGCGGTACCTGCATAACACTATAGTACCAATAACTAGATAGCTAAGGTTCCTAATCTGAGTCCTGGCAAATGTATGTGTGTTAGTGTGTGTGTGTGTGTGTGTGTGTGTGCGTGTGTGTGTGTGTGTGTGTGTGTGTGTGTGTGTGTGTGTGTGTGTGTGTGTGTGTGTGTGTGTGTGTGTGTGTGTGTGTGTGTGTGTGTGTGTGTGTGTGTGTGTGTGTGTGTGTGTGTGTGTGTGTGTGTGTGTGTGTGCGTGTATGTTTGTAAGTGTGTATATTTGTAGAATTTAGCATTTTTAGGCCTCAGACTCCCAGTGCACTGCCCATTGCCATACTTTACAAGAGTTGGTGATGTTCACCATTGCAGAACTGTACGACACTCTTCACCCTAGAAGCTCCATGGTGCATGTAATAAATGTGTACCACTGTAGTAGCAATAACTAGATCAGTAAGGGTTCTAATCTCAGTCCTGAGAAATGTTTGTGTGTGTGTATGTGAGAACTGTATCCTGTGTACGTGTTTCAGTGAGAACTATATCCTTTGGGAGGGTGGGTTTTACAATTTTAGGCAGCAGTACTCCCCAGCACATGTCCCAAGGTCCACTTTACAAAGCCCCACTGTCTTCAACTGTAGAAGTATCTGTTGACACTCTTCAGACCAATAAGTACAATGCCGTGTGCAGGAACTATGTAACAGTATGGACTGAGTAACAAGATAGGCAGGGATGCTAATCTTGGTCCTGGCAAATGGGTGTTTGAGTGTATTTGTGTTTGTAAGTGTGTATAACTGTAGGTTAAAGTATTGTGAGTCCATTCTCACCTAGTACACTTCCTATTCCCATACTTTACAAGGCCTGGTGATGTTGTTCACCTTAGAATTACCTTGGGGCACTCTCCACCCTCTAAGCTTTATGGCACATGTGATAAATACATAACACTGTAGAAACAATAACTAGATAGTTAGAGATTCTAATCTCAGTCCCGGCAAGTGTGTGTGTGTGTGTGTGTGTGTGTGTGTGTGTGTGTGTGTGTGTGTGTGTGTGTGTGTGTGTGTGTGTGTACATGAGACTAGTATGTTGTGTGTGTTTGAGTGACAACTATATCAATTGTATGGCTGTGGGTTACAATTTTAAGCATGGTACTCCCAATACACATTCCAAGGTCCACTTTATGAAGCCTGCTGTTCACATCTACCATAGAGGTATCCATAGACACTATTCAGCCCTATAAGACCCATGTCACATGCAACAGCTATGCAACAGTATGGAATGAATAACATGATAGGCAGGGCTACTAATGTCAATACTGGCAAATGTGTGTGTGTGTGCATTGGTGTATATAGCAGTACTTGTGAGTATGATGACTTGTAGGTGACAGTATATTGAGTCCTTTCCCATCCAGTACACCCCCCATTGCCATACCTCACAAGGGCATGTGATGCTATTCACTTTACAGGTACCCTGGAACACTCATCATACTATTAGTTCTGTGCCACCTGCGATAACCACATAATACTGTACTAGCACTAACTAGATGGGTAGGGGTTCCAAACCCAACACTGGCAACAGTGATCCTGTGCATGTGTGTGTGTGTGTGTGTGTGTGTGTGTGTGTGTGTGTGTGTGTGTGTGTTTGTAAGTGTGTATATTTGTAGAATACAGCATTTTGAATCCTCACTCTCCCAGTACACTGCCCATTGTCATACTTTACAAGGACTGGTGATGTTGTTCTCCATAGAAGAACCGTGGGATACTCTTCACCCTATAAGCTCCATGATGTCTGCAACAAATGTGTACCACTGTAGAAGCAATAACTAGATCAGTAGGGGTTCTGATCTCAGTCCTGTGAAATGTTTGTGTATGTATGCGAGAACTGTATCCCGTGTATGTGTTTCAGTGAGAACTATATCCATTGGGGGTGTTTACATTTTTAGACAGTGGTACTCCCAGTACATGTCCCAAGGTCCACTTTACAAGGCCCACTGTCTTCATCAACTGTAGAGGTATCTGTTGACACTTTTCAGGCCAATAAGCCTAATGCTGTGTACAGGAACTATGTAACAGTATGGAATGACTAATAAGATAGGCAGGGCTGCTAATCTCGGTCCTGGCAAATGTGTGTTTGAGTGTGTTTGTGTTTGTAAGTGTGTATAACTGTAAGTTAAAGTATTTTGAGTCCATTCACACCTAGTACACCTCCCACTGCCATTCTTTACAAGGCCTGGTAATGTTGTTCACCTTAGAATTACCTTGGGACACTCTCCACCCTCTAAGCTTTGTGGTGCATGCGATAAATACATAACACTATAGTAACTATAACTAGATAGGGATTCTAATCTCAGTCCCAGCAAATGTGTGTCTGTGTGTGTGTGTTTGTGTGTGTATGAGATTAATATGTTGTGCGTGTTTGAGTGACAACTTTATCAATTGTGCAGCTGTGGGTTACAATTTTAAGCATGGTACTCCCAGTACATCCGTTGTCGCCTCACAGTAAGATGCTGTCCAGTTTGATTCTCAGATAGAGCATCTTCTGCGTGGAGACATGCGTGAATGGGCGTACCTTCGTTGAAGGTTGTGTGTCAGGGTTGGTAACTCGGCGCATAAAAATCAGCTACCAATCATTAGCGGACCTTAGTTCCACTGTGGCGACCCCTAACTGGGAAAAGCCAAAAGACACAAACAAACTCCCAGTACACATTCCAAGGTCCACTTTATGAAGCTTGCTGTTCACATCTACCATAGAGGTATCTGTAGACACTATTCAGCCCTATAATACTGATGTCACATGCAACAGCTATGCAACAGTATGGAATGAATAACATGATAGGCAGGGCTGCTAATGTCAGTACTGGCAAATCTGTGTGTGTGTACATTGGTGTGTATAACAGTACTTGTGAGTGTGGAAACCTGTAGGTGACAGTATATTGAGTCCTTTCCCATCCAGTACACCCCCATTGCCATACCTCACAAGGGCATGTGATGTTATTCACTTTACAGGTACCCTGGAACACCCATCACACTATTAGTTCTGTGCCACCTGCGATAACCGCATAACACTGTACTACCACTAACTAGAAATGTTAGGGGTTCCAAACCCAACACTGGCAACTGTGATCCTGTGCACCTGTGTATGTGTGTGTGTGTGTGTGTGTGTGTGTGTGTGTGTGTGTGTGTGTGTGTGTGTGTGTAAGTATTTGTAAGTGTGTATATTTGTAGATTGCAGCATTTTGAATCCTCACTCTCCCAGTACACTGCCCATTGCTATACTTTACAAGGACTGGTGATGTTGTTCACTACAGAAGAACCGCGGGACATTCTTCACCCTATAAGCTCCATGGTGCATGCAACAAATGCGTACCACTGTAGTAGCAATAACTAGATCAGTAGGGGTTCTAATCTCAGTCCTGAGAAATGTTTGTGTGTGTATGCAAGAACTGTATCCTGTGTATGTGTTTTAGCGAGAACTATATCCATTGGGGGGTGGGTTTTACATTTTTAGGCAGTGGTACTCCCAATACATGTCCCAAGGTCCAGTTTACAAGGCCCACTGTCTTCATTAACCATAGAAGTATCTATTGACACTCTTCAGCCCAATAATTCCAATGCTGTGTGCAGGAACTATGTAACAGTATGGACTGACTAACAAGATAGGCAGGGCTGCTAATCTTGGTCCTGGCAAATGTGTGTTTGAGTGTATTTGTGTTTGTAAGCATGTATAACTGTAGGTTAAAGTATTTTGGGTCCATTCTCACCTAGTACACCTCCCATGGCCATACTTTACAATGCCTGGTGGTGTTGTTCACCTTAGAATTACCTTGGGACACTCTCCACCCTCTAAGCTTTGAGCTGCATGTGATAAATACATAACACTGTAGTAACAATAACTAGATAGTTAGGGCTTCTAATCTCAGTCCCGGCAAATGTGTGTGTGTGTGTGTGTGTGTGTGTGTGTGTGTGTGTGTGTGTGTGTGTGTGTGTGTGTGTGTGTGTGTGTGTGTGTGTGTGTGTGTGTGTGTGTGTGTGTGTGTGTGTGTGTGTGTGTGTGTGTGTGTGTGTGTGTGTGTGTGTGTGTGTGTGTGTGTGTGTGTGTGTGTATATGTGTGTGTATGAGAATAGTATGTTGTGTGTGTTTGAGTGACAACTATATCAATTGTGTGGCCTTGGGTTACAATTTTAAGCATGGTACTCCCAGTACATGTTCCAAGGTCCACTTTATGAAGCCTGCTGTTCACATCTACCATAGAGGTATCTGTAGACACTATTCAGGCCTATAATAACCATGTCACATGCAACAGCTATGTAACAGTATGGAATGAATAACAAGTTTGGAAGGGCTGCTAATGTCAGCAATGGCAAATGTGTGTGTGCATTGGTGTGTGTAGCAGTACTTGTGAGTGTGTAGACTCATAAGTGACAGTATTTTGAGTCCTTTCCCATCCAGTACACCCCCCATTACCATACCTCATAAGGGCATGTGATGTTATTCACTTTACAGGTACCTTGGAACACTCATTACACTATACTGTGGAACCTGCGAGAACCACATAACACAGTACTACCACTAACTAGATGGGAAGGGGTTCCAAACCAAACACTGGCAACTGTGTTTCTGTGCGTGTGTGTGTGTGTGTGTGTGTGTGTGTGTGTGTGTGTGTGTGTGTGTGTGTGTGTGTGTGTGTGTGTGTGTGTGTGTGTGTGTGTGACTGTGTGTGTGGGGAACAGCATTCTCTGTGAGTTTGGACGACACAATAAACTCTCTGGGAGTGTGGGTTTTACATATCTGAGGTGTATTCCACCCACTACACTTACCATTGTACACTTTACAAGAGCTGCTGATGTCAACCACCATATACTTACCCGTATACACCCCTCAGCCTATAAGCTCTGTGGCACATGAAATAACTGTTACACAGACCTGGTAAATGTGTACATATACAGCTGTACCTCGGCTATGACACAGTTGATGTGTTATTGCTCTGCCATACCCATCATATGCAATGTCTGCAGGGCCACATTCTGCTGAAACACAGACACCTAGAACACAAACAGAATACAACATGTGAGACTACATTCAGTTAGCCTTACTAACACCAGTTATGCATCATGGCTGAAAAGGTACTCACACTCTGCAGTGCACCCATTACAAATGCCATCTGACAGCACCTTACACAGCATTACATAGCTAAACTGTACTTAATTCACTCTGTGCATCAGAACCATATTGGCATGGCCGTGCATACATGGTGTGGATGACAAGGATGTGGCACAAGTGTCATCATATGCACAGGATGTTGTGTGGGTTTATCAAAACCAAAAATAAGGTGAATTGGTGCAAGTTAAACTGTAAACCAAAAAGAAAGGCACCAAGGAACCGAATATACTGCATTTTAATTAAAAAATATATAAAATCATCCAAAATAAAACATGTTAAGCGCTTTCATCATATTAAAATGACTTCATCAGAAAAAATGCTCACAGTTACCATCCACATTTAAACAGTTTCCCAAAAATCCCTGCACATCAATTAGTGCACTAATTGATCAACGTTTGAACATTTAAAGCACCACATAAATTTGTTTGTAAACTAATTCTCATAGTGCTCATACAATTTTGATATTAAATACACATGTATTGTCACATACTTCATGTTTGAGCACGCAAGTTTTCTTAAGAAAGTTTTGACAAAGAATACAGTCAACTTGAAAATAACATAACATAATTTAAAATAATTGGTATGTTACTCAGTTGATGAACTCAACCTCTGTAAATAGAATGTTTATTTTCTGAATTGATTAGCTCTTTCCTTTAACACTGAAAACATAGATACATGATCATTTAATCCAGGATGAAAATTTGCGGCCATCTTAAGCTGCCACATTAATTCCTTTTTATATAAATGTTTTTTTTCCAATCTCCCCCCTCACATCCAGGTTCACTGTATCCACAATGGCAAATTTAAAACCAGTGTGTTGACTGCAAACCTGACTGTGCCTGTAGAGGGCATTAGTTTCCTTTTGATGTTTCATTTCATATAAATGCTCATATATTCTGCATTTTAGGGCTCTCTCTGTTTTCGCAATATAAAATCCATCGCAGGTGTTACATAATGCAATAAAACTATCTTGTTGGTAAAACAGTTCCCCTTCCTAAAATATATAATACTACCAATTCTATTTTTAAGGTTACTGAAGGTACATAGAGAATGCACCCACAATAAGAACAACGTCCACAGGGTGTGGTGTTACCCCTCTCGTGTTTCCCATCCACTCTAGTTTTTTCCAGATTTAATTTTATGTTACTGCCAACCTTCATAGAAAAATGGGTTCATCCCCCACCTTAATGTATACTTCATTGTTTACCTTAAATTTGCCCCAATTTTTGCATGAAATCTGTTTTATCTTGTTGGATACGGGACTGTGTTGAACAACACATGCTTGATTATAATTCCTATTGTTAGAATTGATAGGAACATCCTGTTCTAAAATGTCCCCTACTTTGTCCATCCCATCACCAGTTTTATCCATCTTCAAACTAACCATAGTGTGTGCACTGCCCAGTAGGGGGTTATATCTCTTCCCCCATTCACCAAGCACCTCCACAATAATGGGTTCAACTATATTAGATGGATACCCCCTCTCAAGGAACATATTTTTTAGAAATTCAAGCTCTTTTATTACATATTCTCTCTCTGTGGTCATTCTAGCCACCCTACTAGCCTGACCCTTAACTATACTTTTTTTCTGTTTTTTAGGGTGGTGGCTTAAATAATGTAGATAAGCATTGCAAAATGTTTGTTTGCGGTATACATTAGGTTTAAAACCTTGTTTTGTCTTAGAAATCTTCACATCTAAGAAGTTGGTTTCTAATTTATTCACATCGTAAGTAAATTTCAAAAAAGATGTTGTTTGATTCAGATATTCCATGAATAGGGTAATATCTTCTTCCTTCCCCTTCCACAAAATAAAGATATCATCCAAGAATCTCTGATATGCGAGTATGTCAGCCCGAAATTTGCTATTGAAGACCCATCATAATTCCCAGCCAAACAGAACCAGGTTGGCATATAAAGGGGCACAGGCAGCTCCCATGGCAACACCCCTGATTTGTTGATAGTATTCTCCCTCAAAATATAAGAAAGTATTATATAGAATGTGTGCCATAATCTCACAAATCAGCTGAAGTTGTCTGCATTCAAATGTGGGGCAAGTCTGTAATATAGCCTCAAAAAGTTCCATCCCTTCAAGCCTAGGTATACATGTGAATAGATCCTGTATGTCTATAGTTAAAAAAATTACATCATCAGACCATAACTCAGGTTTTAGTTGTTCCAAAAAATCCCATGAATGTTTCAGGATGTGCGGCATTCCTTCCAAGATATGTCTACAGGTTCTATCAACAAAGATGGCTAAATTATGGGTTTTGGACCCACTGGCCGCCTCAATAGGTCTAAATGGAGGGGCCTCAATATTTTTATGGATTTTAGGTATCCCGAGGAAGGCAGAAACCCTAGGGTGTGTATTGACCAAAAAGTTATAAGTTTCAAATGTAATTCTTTGTTCTAATAGATATTCATTGGATTTTTTGGAACAACTAAAACATGAGTTATGGTCTGATGATGTCATTTTTTAGCTATAGACATACAGGATCTATTCATATGTATATATAGGATTGAAGGGATGGAACGTTTTGGGGATATATTACAGACTTGCCCCACATTTGAATGCAGACAACTTCAGCTGATTTGTGAGATTATGGCCCATGTTCTAGATAATAATTTCTTATATTTTGAGGGAGAATACTATCAACAAATCAGGGGTGTTGCCATGGGAGCTGCCTGTGCCCCTTTATATGCCAACCTGGTTCTGTTTGGCTGGGAATTACAATGGGTCTTCAATAGCAAATTTTGGGCTGACATACTCACATATCAGAGGTTCTTGGATGATATTTTTATTTTGTGGAAGGGGAAGGAAGACTATATTACCCTTTTCATGGAATATCTGAATCAAACAACATTTTTTTTTAGATTTACTTACAATGTGAATAAATTAGAGACCAACTTCTTATATGTGAAGATTTCTAAGGCAAAACAAGGTTTTAAATCTAATGTATACAGCAAACCAACATTTTGTAATGTTTATCTACATTATTTAAGCCACCACCCTAAAAAAACAGAAAAAAAGTATAGTTAAGGGTCAGGCTATTATGGTGGCTAGAATGACCACAGAGAGAGAAAATGTAATAAAAGGGCTTGAATTTCTAAAAAATATGTTCCTTGAGAGGGGGTATCCATCTAATATAGTTGAACACATTATTGTGGAGGTGCTTGGTGAATGGGGGAAGAGATATAAACCCCTACAGGGCAGTGCACACACTATGGTTAGTTTGAAGATGGATAAAACTGGTGATAGGATGGACAAAGTAGGGGACATTTTGGAACAGGATGTTCTTATGAATTCTAACAATAGGAATTATAATCAAGCATGTGTTATTCAACACAGTCCCCTATCCAACCAGATAAAACAGATTTTATGTAAATATTGGGGCATATTTAAGGTAAACAATGAAGTATGCAATAAGGTGGGGGGATAAACACATTTTTTCTATGAAGGTTGGCAGTAACATAAAATTAAATCTGGAAAAACTAGAGTGGGTGGGAAACATGACAGGGGTAACACCAGACCCTGTGGACATTGTTCTTATTGTGGGTACATTCTCAGGGTACCATCAGTAACCTTAAAAAGTATAATTGGTAGTGTTATATATTTTAGGAAGGGGAATTGTTATACCAACAAAATAGTTTATATTGCATTATGTAACGCCTGTGATGGATTTTATATTGGGAAAACAGAGAGAGCCCTGAAGTGCAGAATATATGAACATTTATATGAAATGAAACATCAAAAGGAAACTAATGCCCTCTACAGGCACAGTCAGGTTTGCAGTCAACACACTGGTTTTAAATTTGCCATTGTGGATACAGTGAACCTGGATGTGAGGGGGGAGATTGGAAAAAAACATTTATATAAAAAGGAATTAATGTGGCAGCTTAGGATGGCTGCAAATTTTCATCCTGGATTAAATGATCATGTATCTATATTTTCAGTGTTAAAGGAAAGGGCTAATCAAATCAGAAAATAAACATTCTATTTACAGAGGTTGAGTTCATCAACTGAGTAACATACAAATTATTTTAAATTATTTTATGTTATTTTCAAGTTGAATGTATTCTTTGTAAAAACTTTCTTAGGAAAACTTGTGTGTTCAAACATGAAGTATGTGACAATACATTTTTATTTAATATCAAAATTTTATGAACACTATGAGAATTAGTTTACAAACAAATTTTTGGTATGTGGTGTTTTAAATGTTCAAACATTGATCAATTAGTTCATTAATTGATGTGCAGGGATTTTTGGGAGACTATTTAAATGCGGATGGTAACTGTGAGCATTTGTTCTGATGAAGTAATTTTAATATGATGAAAGCACTTATGTTTTATTTTGGATGATTTTATATATTTTTTACATTAACATACAGTATCTATGGTTCCTTGGTGCCTTTCCTGTTGTGTGGGTTTGCCAGAGGCCTAGGCTGGGCCATACAGTTGACATCATGTGTGTATGTTGGATGGGTGTTCTATGAATGGGCCGTGCAGGGGGTTTCTGAGTCTAGAGGTGACTTGCCTGTGATGGGGATGTGTGTGTGTTTGGATGGGTGTTCTATGAAATGTGCCATACAGGGGTAGTGTCTGGAGGTGACCTGGCTGTGATGGGGATTTGTGTCTGTTTGTATGCACATAGTCACTCCATGTGGCTACCCTACACAGAGGTATGTTGGACAGCTGTGGACTGTACATGGCAGGGTGTACAGTTCATCATTTCTGGCCAAGGAAATGTGAACTGGTCCTGCCAGGGGTCTCACTGGCACCACCAGCCCAAGGCCAAATGCATTACTACTTCCCAATGGTGAGGCTGTCTGCTGGATGGAGTCCCTGATGGGACCAACCAGGACCATGTGCCCATGGCATGCTGCATTGTGGTGTGGACAGCCACCCCCTTCAGGAATGCTGGTGGTACTGCTACTACAGGAGTGTGAAGGTGCATGGACCTGTAGACCCTCAGCTGATCATGGTGCTGACCTATGTCCACATGACTGCCTCCCATCTCCCACACTTGCTCCAGCACAGATATTGCACAGTCAAGGATTGCCACGGTCTCACCCCACTGTCTATTTATGACCTCAGTATTCTCACGTGTGGCCTCAACAAGGTCATGTAGGTCATCACAGACACCAGGAAAATGTTCATAGGTTCATAGGTTCATACTAGGCTATCTGCCCTAGGGCATTTATAAGCCTAGCCAGAATGTGTTTGGCTTTCGCCACCCATTTTAAATTTATTTTGCTATGCCCTTTTTCGAGGTTAGTATACTGTGCCTCTGTCTAACAGTGACACAGAAGTGATACCCAGGGTAAACCTATGATCTCACATCCACTCATCAAGATTCCTCTTGAAGAGAGTCAATGAGGGACTCTGCCTAACCTGGACTGGGATTTTATTCCAGAGTGAAGGGAGCCTCTGGGTTATGAATCTGTCCCTCCAACATGTCCTATTTATTTCAGTGCTGAGGTTCAAGTCTCGAGCCAGAGCTCGATGGGATTTGAATTTTCTGAGGTGCAGCATGTCCATTAATTCCGGGTTGGACATGGCTTTATACGTCAGGCACAAATCGCCTCTGAACAGGCGGTATGCCACTGAGTAGAGCTGGAGTTTCTTTAACCGGGCAGCATATGGCATCTGTTTGAGCCCTTTGATCCTCTTGGTGAGGTACTTTTGGGGTCTTTCCAGTTGCTGCAGGTGTCTGGTAAGGTACATCCCAAAAGGGCATTGTACTCAATTATGGGCCTGATGAGGGATGAGTAAAGAGGCACGATGATGTCCCCTGATCTAGATGTGAATCCCTTCATAATTAGGTGGGCTATATAAAATGTTTTTCTAACCACTTTGGCCACGTGGTTGTCAAATGAGAGATTGCTATCAACTTGGGTCCCCAGGTCCCTAATTACTTCTTCTGTACTTAATGGATTACCACCTATGTGGTAATTTGTGGGAACTTTGTTTTTGCCAAAGGGGATGACTATACACTTTTTGGCATTTAGCTTGAGGCCATGGCTCTGGCACCAGTTGTCTGTTTCTATGAGGCCCTTTTGGAGGATGCTTGTGTCAACTGAAGAGTTGATTATGGTGCCCAGTTTGCAGTCATCTGCGAACTTGGTCAGCCACAGTCCTTCCGTGTTGGCCTGTACCTCCGAGAAATATATACCGAACAAGAGAGGTCCCAGGACTGTGCCTTGTGGGACACCACTTGTAACTGGTTTGGAGTCTGACATGGCTCCAGCAATTCTAACCATGTGGGTTCTGTCCTTGAGCCAGTTTGCAATCCATCTAGTGACATAGGGGTTTATATTTAAGCTGGTGAGCTTATCTATAATGCCCGAGTGGGGTATTGTATCGAAGGCTTTTGCTAGGTCCAGGTAGGCTGTGTGGACCACCTTCCCCTCGTCAATGGCCTTGGTGACTATTTCAAAGAAATCAACCAGGTTTAAGAGGCAGGATCTGCCCTTAACAAAGCCGAACTGGGTAGGATCCAGTGTTTGTAGGTCCCCGATATCTTTATTTAAGAGGTCCATGATGATCCTTTCCATAGCTTTGCAGACTAAGCTAGTCAGGCTTATGGGGCGATAGTTTCCAGGATCCATTGAGGCACCACCTTTATGGAGAGGGACCACTGTTGCTGTACGCCACTCTTTGGGCACATATCCTGTAGTAAGGCTGAGATTGAACAGTAGTTTTATGTTTGGGTTTAGCTCTTCTTGGAGTTCATGTAGGATGCAGCCCGGGACACCATCTGGTCCCATTGATGCTGTGATTTTTGCTTTGGAGAGGGCGGCTCTTACCTGAGCATCTGAGATGTCAGGGGGGCAGCACTCTGCTGGGATAGATATTTGCCCTTTTGGTGGGGAGGGGGGGAGAAGTTTGCACTGAACCTGTCAGCTAGGATGTTGGCAGTGTCTGTGGGTTTGGTGTATTTTTTGTCATTTTGGACTAATTCTGAGCATATCTGGGAATTACCACCCAGGTTCCTAACATAACTAAAGAAAGCCTTGTGTATCCAAGACCCTGAGTATTTGTCTGGTGTTGCAGTCAATACATGTCTGTGCCTCCATGATGGCCTGAAACATTCATCTGGTGACACCTGTCATGGCACTTTTGAGAGGAGATGGATGGGCAGCAGTTCTCCTGCAAGCACCCCTGTCTATATGCCTGTGTGGGACCTCGGTTGCACTCCAACTATGGCCAGTGTCTACACTCCCACTTGTCATAGTCACCACACTAGCCAGTTCCCTGCCACCACCCAACAACTGTCCATTATCTGTGGCCACTGGGGACAGGGTATATGTGGGCATTATGACTGTATGTGGGGATATTGTGGACAACAGTGGAATGCCAACTGATGGCACAGATTCAGCCCCTGAAAACCACACCTGTGCCTCACTATGACTAGCATCATTGTCAGAGTCTGCAGAGACACTGACATCAGGTTCCGTGTGGGAGGCACCATGACCCCTATCCCCACCTGTGAAGGGAACACAAAATATGTAAATTAATACCTGCACTATAAGGTTGGCTGCTACACATGCACACACACACACACACACACACACACACACACACACACACACACACACACACACACACACACACACACACACATGCACACACATGCACACACACACAAACAAAAGCGCACACACACACACACACACACACACACACACACACACACACACACACACACACACACACACACACACACACACACACACACAGACACATGCACACATAAATGCACACACACTCATACAAACACACACACACACACACACACACACACACACACACACACACACACACACACACACACACACACACACACACACACACACACACACACACACTCCTGGTACAGTTGGGCACATCTGTGACACCTATGGGCCCTTCAGAGAAGACTTACGGTAGTTCTGCCTGCCGCAATCCATTTCTTTCACTGCTACTGTCCAGCTCACAGCAAAGGGTGACAAATCCTACTGTGTGATGGGCCTAGTAGCAGAATGGTAACTGTGGGCAAGACCAAAGCTATTGCAGTGAGCTATATAGTATCACTATGTGCATATGCATATACTGTAAGAGCTGACGTACTGCTATATAGACCACACACACTGATAAGGTGTAACGATATGTGATGATAACTGATGAGGGGACAAGACTATACACTATCACTGCAGTACATACACAGTTCTGCCTTACTTCATTTCACACAACATTGCAGGGCAATCTGCAATACATACAGGACACATGTAAAGTACTAGGTGCATAGCCTCATAAGATAATACCAGGCTATTGGCCCTGATGCCCTCATAAGCCTGGCCCAGACTTTCACCTATGCCCTTTCCAAGCCAGCACCTGTTTCCTGCCCATCTGGGACACACACAGGATCCTAGGGGTGTCTCATCAATTTCCCATGCAGTAATTCAGCTTCCTCTTCCAGAGGGCTATACACATACTCTGCTAGACATGGTGAGGGAGTGTATTTTACAGACAGTGTATTGTGCAGAACACCACACTATTCCACCAACAAGTACTATACATGTCACAGACCAGGTGAGGACCTTGTGTGCTTGATGCGTGAGTGCAATATGTCTTACAGATATGCAGAAATGCCATCAAGGCTGGTTTGGACATGGACTTGCATACTAGACACAGGTTATCTATGATCAGTTTGTATGAGAGACATGATTTTCAGCCTACCTGTATAGTGTAGGTGTTGCAGACTCCGGAATTGCCTGGTTGGGAACCTCTGTGGTATCTGCAACTGCTACATTTGCTTGGCAAGGTATATGCAAAAAGAACCATTGTACATGGTATTGTGTCTGGTAAGGGTGGAGTACACAGGGATGTTGTGGCCTCCCAGTTCCTAGATGGCATACCCATATTTGTGAGGTGGGTCATGTAGATGGCTTTCCATACAATGGTGCTCACACAGTGAGAAACTGTCAAATTGCTACCAACCTCAGCACACAAATCACCTCACACCTGATTGCATACTCAGTTCATTATTACTGTCATACTTAGTGTGGGTGACATCTGCCTAAGCAGGGGGAATGATACCTCTCCTGGCATTCAGTTTGCTGTAATGCTTCTTGCACCAGTCAGTAATTGGTTGAGTTCCTCTTGGGGGCTGCTCAAATCAGTAGTGGAATATAAGACAGTGGCCAGCTTGCAAACATCTGTACACCTGGTCAGCCACAGACCCACTGCTTTTGTCCTGTACCTCAGATACGTATAGCTCAAACAGTAGTGGCCCCCAGACAGATCCTTGGGGTACACTGTTGTGGAAGAATCTACTACTAGAGGTGGGCTCCACTACTTTGACTGAGTGAGTACTATCATTGGGCCAGTTAGCTACCCATCTGATAACCTAAAGGTTAGTGCCTAGCTGTGTAGGTGCATGTATCCTGTCCTCCTGGTGATTAGTGTAAGAGGATTGGGCTATTTGAAGGTAGGCATTGTTCACCATCTTCCCCTTGTCCCTGTGTTTGTTGACCACTTCAGAGATGTCAACCAGGTTTAACAGCCCTGATCTCCCTTTGACAATACCATGGTGTGTGGGCCCAGGCATTTTGATGTTGCCAATGTCCCTGTTCATAATGTCCTTGATATTGCCTTCCACGCCCTTGCAGAGCAGGCTAGTTAGGCTGATGTGCATAATATTGGCTGGGTCGGTAGATTGCTCTGCCTTTGTATATAGGAATGATAGTTGTTGTCCTCTGTACAGATGGGATGACACCGGTGCTCAGCCTGTGGTTGACTACAGTGCGGAATGGATCTGAGAGCCCATGCCTGTGTTCATGTAGGATACAGCCAGGAATGGTATCAGCCCTATGGAGACCACTGTGTGTTGCCTTTGAGAGGGCATTGTGGACCTTCTTCCTGATGATGAGGGGAGGGGGCAGGTGTATACATGCACATGTGTACCAATGGAGGGACAGGGTTGTGATGTTTACACTTCACCTGTCTGCAGCCAGTTGCCTATATCTATGCCATATGTGCATGTGGTGTTATTGACCACCACTACAGAGCAGATTTGTGTGTTGCTCTTGACTTGCAGACACGTGTGGAAGGCCTAGTGATTGGCCTTGGTGGATGTGTTCAATTTGCACTCAAAGACAGCCTTAGGGTACATCACCTGTGACCTTATTTGCTTTTGCAGACCAAGGTGACATTGCTTCCTATGAGGCACCTGTTCCTTCTTGGTCTATCCAGCAACTGTTTCCAACTATTATGGTATTTGTGTATTGCTGCTGCCCACCACAGGTGCTTATCCTACCTTGAAGAAGATGATGTTATCCTGTCAGGTATTGCTGAGTCCATACAACTATGTAGTTGCCAACATAGTATCATGGTGTGGGCCTGGACAGTGCTTCTAGTTCCAACAAATGGGACGTTGGCTGTACAGCTACTTCTACCTGCTCAGAGGAGCTTTATAGTCATTTGGGTACAGTTCATTCTGTTTGATGCTGTAAAGGGGGGGGGCAGGGGAGATGGTGACCTGAACAGAGATGGCTATGTGGTCAGATATTACTAAGGAAGATGGCACTGCAGGAGTGCTACAGTGGCTACTCATGTTGGTTAGGACCAGGTACAGGACATTTCCACCTGTTGTAGGAGTGTTGACCAGCTGATCCACTGCATTGCCATTGACAAAGACGAGGCAGCTATGTTCATTCATGTTCAAGTGGCATAGGTCATGCACACTATGGGTGGTTATTTGAAGTCACTCAGGAGCAGGGTCGACACTTGAAGTCTGACAGATTCCAGCAGGTCCCAGTAGGTTTGGTGGGTGTCCATAGTCATAGTTGGAGGCCTGTAGCTAGCTATGATTTGAGTGGGTGTTTTGTTAACTGTTAACTGCACTCAGGATGTCATCCGTGCGTCATACTGTTTGGCCAGCCTTGAGGTGTGTATTTGTATGCTAATGTTCAACACTCCACCTCCTGTGGCTTTGCAGGCCTCCATTTGGGGTCTAAACGTATGATGGGATGAGTGACTTGGCAAGGTTGGTGTGGTCTCAACAGCTACAAAGCATGTGTCAATGACTGTACAAATATTGGCATCCTACAGGACAAGGTACACCTGCATTGACATGGGTTTCATGGTAAGACACCTAGCTCCTGTTAGAGCAAGACATCTGCACAAAGGCACACATCAGTGGTGGGAAAATGCCAGTAAATAGTGTCACTTTATGAATCTAGGTGAAACACACTTAGTTTCCAATAAAGACGGTGTCACATTCACAGGTCTACTCTACAGGATATGACATCTAACAATCAAATGCATGCTAATATGTTATGACTTCAGTCTTTAATGTGTTGCCAGTGATGTGCCAGACAATACACAACTGTCTGAGGTATTGACTAGAAATATGAGGCAGACATGTGGTCAGTCTGCAAAACTCTGCAAAGTTGTCAGAGGTATGGGCTCAGTATATAACATAGAGTTCAACACACACTTCTGCACCTGTTGTATAGTATGCACATACCCTACATATGTCTCTTACAATTGTAAGACAAGCATATGTATCAGAGTAGCAATCACAGGTGACACATGACTAATTACAGCAGCCCAGGTAGCTGGACTAGCAGTGCCACACTCAGTATTGGACAAGAGACACTCCAGTAGTAATCATACAAGAGCTGACCTTTGCTGGGGTAACTCAGGGGCCAGAGATGTGCTCCATGTGAATGCATACAGGGCAAGTGTGCATGCCCCTTCAAAAGCACTTACAACAATTAAAGAGGAGTGTTTTTACAAGTGGCTGTTGCAATTTTTTCTACTCCACTAGTCGCCCGTTTTTGTTGTTTGGCATGCCCATAGGTGCCAGACAGCAGCATGTGAGTCCAGCACATATTGTTGCAGCCTAGTGTTTAATGTTTCATTTGACATCATTGCAGCCCCCTTCTGTTTTCCATTACAAGCTTACATGACTGACATACCTGTTATAGTGCTGAAGAGTTTCCTCACAACAATGCAAATGGTTAGGTTTAGGTAGTTGCAGTCTGGCTTTGTGTAGATGGGTTGACACCTGTGTTGCATAGGCAGCAGCTTGCCTTTTGTAGGTACTGCTCATGAGCAGGTGATGGCCTGTGCACCAATCGGTGTCTCCCACTTGCTATTTGCATCCAGAGCAGCTCTGATGCCTTTCCATTTGCCAGTGTCATAGCAACACTATGCTATAATTACATCCTTCATGTGGGTCTTGCTCCTTTTCCTTGCCTGTGTGAGAAACATTATGGAGGTGTGGGGGCTACAACTTCACAGACAGTAGGTGGGAATACCTCTCAGGACAGGACATGTGGAGATAGCCCAACAATATGGGGGACAAAGCTCCAGAATTGGGTACAGATTGTAAGTCAGTAGTGCTGTTATACACATAGAGGGTTGCTAGATAAACAGAGTTCATCTGGACATGTATTTTTTGCGTGACTTGACGTCTGACAGGGATATGTCTCTGACATACCTCTCAACTGTCCTGATGTCCACAGACTGCCCAGAGGTTTGCCTGTTATGTTTGGTCT